>NC_141138.1:155502148-156102148 GCF_053477565.2 Lygodium microphyllum | reverse complement strand
TTGTTGATATCCAAGTATCACTGTTAGAAGAGGAAAAGAAGCTAAAAACTAAGGAAGAACCAAGTACCTCTAGAGATAAGCATGCATTATATGTTGGCAATAGGTACAAAGGAAAGAAGGATCAGCTCTTCTATGACTTTTGCAAAAGGACCGGACACACCGAAAAGTTCTGCCACGCAAGAAAGAGGTCCCAAAAGGCATATCTAGTTGCAGTCCAAGAAGAAGAAGAAAATGGAGCAAAGGAAGAAGAAGAAAAAGACCACCAGGAGAAGGACAAACCTCATCAGTCCTTCTATTCAGATAGACTTTTTTAGTTTTGTGTTTCCTAGCCCCAATGTCTCAAACATAAACTTGTAAAACTCCTCACGTATCCTTGTACTATAGCCTCTGTACACTTTGTAAGGCCCCTGCTACAGCCTCTAGATGTTCATCATGTTTGTGGTACCCACACTTAGCCTTTTCTGCGACAGCCTTTGGTGTTTTGCCATGTTTATGGTGTGCCCAAACTTTGCAGGTGTTGCTTTTACTAAAGCCTCTACACACTTTGTACTTTTGGTTGTGATTGAGGAGGGGTGTTGAGATATTTTCAATCACACCTACTATAGCCCCTTTGTATAGGATAGCTAGGAAGATGCAGTCCATTCTAGAAAGAGAGACAAAATCCCATATGCACAGTGGATGTTAAGTGCTATCAAAGAACTCTATATAATGATGTACTTGAACTATCACTTTCATATGATGATAATGCAATAGTACTTGTCTCTTCTGTCAAGTGTCTGTGTCATTGTTGTCCATACACAAGATTGTGTTTATGAGTTTAAGTCTCAATCTTGAAACCTAGTTCACTTGTGTAACAATTGTCTACATTGTCATGTCAACATGAGTTGTGTCTTTATCTTCCATCCTCCATGGCTTCCGCCTTTGCCATGCTCTAGATCCCGTATCTTTTACAGACAGCACGTCCAGGAGAGAGAGAGGGAGTGAAGTAGAGTTAGGGGGCATGCAACCCCCTAGGTGGCGGGAGGCACCGTCCTCCCTCCCCCTATAAAGGGGAGCCTTCTTCCTCCTCCATGGAGTACAAGCGACCCCCTACTGGCCATGACGCATCGGCGCCCCCCCTCCAGCTCGAAAGCGTCCCCCTCCCTGTGTCAAGCGGCAATAGCAGGCCCCCTCGGTTCATCATCTTCCTCCCCACCATGCGGTAGCTGTGCCCCCCCTGGGGGCTTCTGTCAATGGACCCCCCTCCTCCTCGTTCGTCAGCTGAGACCCCCCCCTCATGAACAGTGAGAAAGAAAAGAAGAAGGAGGGAGAGAGGGAAGGAGAAGAAGAAGAGAGAAGAAGAGGAAGAAGGAGAGGAGAAAGAGAAGGAGAGGAAGAAGAGAAGAAGAAGAAGAGAGAGAGAAGAGAGAGAAGAAGAAGAAGAAGAAGAAGAAGAATAAGAAGAAGAAGTAGAAGGAGAAGAGATAAGGGAGAGAAGAAGAGAAGAAGGGAGAGAAGGAGAAGGAGAAGGAGGGTAGAAGAAGAAGAAGAAGAAGAAGCGAGAGAGAGAAGGAGAAGAACATGAAGAAGGAGAGGAGAAAGAGAAGGAGAGGAAGAAGATATGAAGAAGAAGAGAGAGAAGAGGGAGAGAAGAGAGAGAAGGAGAAGAAGAAGAAGGAGAAGAGAGAGAAGAAGAAGAGGGAGAGAAGAGAGAGAAGGAGAAGAAGAGAAGAAGAAGGAGGAGGAGGAGGAGGAGAAGAGAGAAGAGAGAGAAGAAGAGAAGAAGGGAGAGAGGGAAGGAGATAAGGAGAGAGAGAGAAGAAGAGGAAGAAGAGAGAGAGAGAAAGAGAAGAGAAGCTCTCAAAGAAGGGACTCACTCTCACAGATACAGTCGACGCCACCATTGCGTGCTCCCCAGGCAGAGAGAGAAAGGGAAGGTTCTAGAACCTTCTAAGGTCTCCCCCCCTCCTTAAGCCTTGTTCCTACTCACCCTTCCCCCTCACTTAAACTGCTGGAACATTGCCACTATTCCCTTCAAATTGAGGGCTGCCAAATTCCTAGCAGGGCTATGGAGTTCCTTGCAAGGTTCGCACCTTGAGGACCGACGCGATCGAAGTATGCGTATGGGAGCTGCGAAAGGGAAAAAGAAGCAAACCAAATCAAGTGGAACTGTTAATGTCTCAAACACCTGTGGATCAAAATCAAGTTTTCCTAAGACTCGAGTTTTACGGTAAATTATAAGTTCATATAGTTTAAATGCATTAGAACATGGGAGGAAAATAGTGAATCTGCATGATGGGGAATACAGTAAGAAAGGATATGATCGTACCTAAGAAAATAAGTTTCATTGCTTCAGACATTAGAATTCTTAATCATAATGATGTCCATTTTACAATCTTAGAAATTTCACATGTTAGATAGGATTTTCCTAGAAAGTGTTCATGATAGACGAGACTTCCTAGAGAATGTTTATGAATATAAAGCATTGAGTGTGTGCATTAAGCTAAGCTGAAAGAACTCATGAAGCTTATTTCATGAATGGAAGTAATCACCGAAGTATTGCGGATGTCCTGCATTCAAAGGAGATATGTTGGAATCATAACATTTGGATAAAACTAAAATGAAGGGAAGGTTTCATTACCTCGCATTGCATTAAGTTTAATCTTAAATTGTGTTAAGTTAAACACCAATAATCTTGTAGATAAAGGTATTGGGACCTAATGTCCTTGTTGATTCTCAAAAGTTGAGTGATGTCTCTTCTTGCAACAAAGGAATAAACGTTGATGGGATCTGTTGCAATTCGTAACAAGAAGCTTAGAGAAACTGCCATGCATCATTGAAAACCGTACCTAGGGAGCCAAGTCATGAAATGAATCTAACTCCTAACTAGCATGGAATACCAAGGTACTCGATCTAACTAGGCTTCACCTTGTGAGGTGCATAGGTAAATAAACTTGTCAAGCCCCTAGACCATGAGAGGAGGCACTACTTCCAATTCAGAACAAGGACAATTGAATTATCGTATGGGTAGCTACAATGTATTCCGGGGGAAAACATCCTAGAGAAATCTAACCCGAATACCTACCAAGGGAGGAAAGTTCCCAAGGGGGAGAGTAAACAAGAGTGTTCACTCATCATAGACCCTTATGGTGCGTCTCAAGGAGGAGTAAGCTATATTCTCAAAAGGAATACAATAACTGTTGGTTCCAATACTTGGATAATAGCCTTTGGATGCTTGAAGTAATGTTATGGATGAAAGTAAAGAGAATAAATTGTATCTTGGGAAGAGTATAGTGCTTGTTACCTCAATTGATTGGTTTTTGCCTTTGGGGTGCCTGGTTTATTTTGGAAGCCATGTTATAAGTTTATGTGAGGGAGTAAGTTGTGGAAAAAGGATGGATTGAGCAAGTTATTGCTGATATGGAAAAGGACATTTTTTTCTAAGTAAATGAAGTTAGGTTGGTTGTTTCAGCTTTGGTTGATTCCCTAAAGGATAAGGAATGGTTGTGGTTTTGGATGCTAAACTAAGTTGTTTGTGATTGATGATTGCATGGCCGGGTCTGAGATGATTGATTTCCATGAAAACAAAAGGGATGCTTTCCCTAATAAATGTTATTGGGCTGGTTGCTTCAGCTGTGGATGATTTCCTAGGGATAATTAAGGAAGGATGGCGCTAGCTACCCCCCGCAAACTACCAAACCCTAACCAAGGGGGTTATGAATCCGTACCGAGAATGTGGACCGAACCTGCCGCGAGAGGTCTCTCCGTGGAAATTACTTGGCATAGGAGGACACTTGGGTGCCAGTGGGGGCTTTGGCCGTAAATCCCAATGCCTCCGGACCCTACACAAGTTTTCTACATGACTCGAGATGGGATCTCGAGGCATTGATACTAGTTACAAGGAAGAATATTGGTAGGATAAACCTTCGGGTTTTATTGTCGGGGAATAGAAGGATTTTTGTGCAGAGGCAGAAAGGAACACTTAATTTTCTTGTATGGGCAGGAGGCAAACATTAATCTGAAGATAAGTTAAGGAAGTGTTTGATCTTGTTATGTTGTCTTCGTGTCTATGCCCTAAATTACGTAAAGGAACCTATGATTAATGGGTTAATTAAGGAAGTTGATTTTATATGTCAAACATAATGTGGTAGGTAATTAGATAACTAAAACAACCCTCGTGGGAAGTGTGGTGGATGTGACCAATGGGTCTATCCTATAGAAGGGTGTTTTCGGTTAGCCGAGAGCTTTCCTCAAATGAAATGTTAACGAGAAATGTTAGGAAAGGTCGGACGATGACCTTAGATAAGGTTGGTTAGAACCCTGATTCATACCGTTTTAGGGGACTGGAATGGGACTATGCCCTACGGGAAAAGAGGTTGAGCAATGCATCCCTCTCGTTTCCCATTCTTTTTGAACCAAGTGCAATATGAGTCTCCTTGGGTCCAGTTATATCTATGCAAATTGGAGCAGCTGTCGACCAACGGTAGAAGGTTTTTAGGAAGAATAGACTTCTAGGAACCTAGACTTTAGGTTGATCCTAGTGGGAACGGCCGGATAAGTTTCGTTGTGAGGCAGACTCGAGATACCCTAGTTGGCAAACCCCACGTCATTCCTTGGGAGTGCCGGGTGGTGTCTTCTAGATCAATCTCTTGATGGGTTGCTAAGACGTGTCCCGCAATTTGAGGGGCAGGCACATTACACCATGCAAGCTTTATAGCACATGAACTAAAAAAAAAGGTCACTACAAGTGATATGAGCTTTCTTCATAAGAGAGGAACCCTCACTTACTTGATTATAATCCATGTAGGCTTCATAGCACGTGATAATTGCTACCAAGAGATATGAGCTCTCATGCATGAGGGAGGGACCACCCTTGCTTAGTGGTGATCCATATAGGCTTCATAGTACATGATGGTCACTACCAAGTGATACAAGCTCTCTCTGTAAGCAAGAGAGAGGGGCCTCCCTTGCTTGGTGGTGACCCATGTAGGCTTCAGTGCACACAAGGGTCACTACTAAGAGATAGGACTCTCTTTATAAGAGGGGGATCACTCCCTCACTTGGTGGTGACCCATGTGGGATTCACAACAAACAAGGGTCACTATCACACAATATGGGCTCTCTCTACAAGACAGATCATCCCTCCCTCACTTGGTGTTGACATGTTGGGCTTCACAATACACAAGGATTGCTACCAAGTGATATAGGCTCTCTTCACAAGAGGGAGGAACCTTCTTCACTTGGTAGTGACCCATGTGGGCTTTGCCACACATGACTGTTGCTACCAAGTGTTGGGGGTAAAGGCACATATACCTAGCCTCATGTGTATTAGTTACACTGATAGTACTTGTGTACTCGTACACCTGTACACTCTATAGGTAGCAGGTGCCCATCACTGCTACTTCATTCTTTGATCTTTCAATGATAATTGAATAAAGGGAAGGTCGGTCACACATTGTGACTATTGAAGTTCCCACATTGTGTGTCTCTCCCTCTCTCTCTTGATCTTGCTTCTTCCACCATAGCTCTTTCTTTCACTCGCGTAATTCCACTTCAAAGCTTACCTCCCTTCAATTGGTATCAGAGCCATCTTACCATGAGCTTGAGGTTGGTCCATAGCTTCCATTTGAAGGTTTCTTCATTGGAAACCACAGCTTCTCAATTAAAGATATGTTTTTGATACTCCATGTCTTCTAGCCTACTTTCAACTGCATTGGACCTCTTCCAAGATCTCTTGGCAATCCTTGGAGCTTTCCTTGCGCCCCTTTTGCCTCAACACACCTTGCAATATCCACACAATAGGCTACTTGTTCTCTATATATTCCTAGCCTGATCTTCCCATATCAGCTTCTACTAGCTACTCCAACCTCTAGATGGTTCCTAGGACTCTCTTAGCAACCTTGGTGATAATTGGCAGCACTTCCTAGCACTTGTATTCAGCATTGGGCATCAATCTTGAGCTCTACATTCATTGTCATTTTTTTGTTCACAGTTATGGGACAACCTATGTCCTGAGTTCTACAATGCCTCTACATGCTTATATGATGCTTCTACTGATTGGTATCAGATTACTTGTGGATGTTATGTCAATGCATTGAAGATCATTTTTGGGTTGATTAGAGAACTTCATTTGCTCAATCTAGAAAAATATTTGTTGCTATGTATAGCAAGACTAAAGCTTATTTTATCAATGAAAGCATATGCCTATTTCTCCCAGGTGCTTACCAACTATTCAAGGGATGTATTAATGCTTATGGATGATGTGACATGATCTGTTATGGTTTTGGAATGCATTTGAGCAGTGGTTGAAGCTCATTTTGATTATTGACATTCTCTATCATTGGCTACATTAGCAACCAACCACTTGAGACAGTTTATGTCTATTATCCTTGGATGATACTGTGGCTATCTGCTTGTTGTTCGATGTCTAATATGGATGCTATATGTCCTTGCTATGTATGACAAGCATTTGGGCTTCTTCTAGACTTGCATTGAGTTATTCTAGAGATTTTGATAGTAACATTGGTTTGTTAGTCATTGATTTGGATGCTACCGTCATGGATGCTTTGCCGACCATCTTGACGTGGATACTCCAAATGTATCTCATTGGGTCTTGGATGTTGGATGCTATAGACATGATGTATTTGATCTTTTATTTTGCTTATTCTACATTTGATTTTGTTCCTGTGGGAGCCGCTTTATTAACTTTGATGTTATGCAAAGCTTATTGGTTACACAGTTGAGCTTGAATTTTGACAGAGTGGGATATTGACATGTACATGCTCTCTTTATATGCTATTTGTCTATAGTTTATGCCTTGAGGGCTAATCTTATTCATGTCACCTTGGACTTGCACCGACCTCTAGTAGGAAGTGTCAGTTATGCATATACCTACCTTGGCTTCTTATTGAGCTGCTACTACCTTGCTCAATCAGTCGTCTTGCCTTTATCATGCCCCCTCAATTACCCCAGGACCTACTACATGCATGTTTGGTTATGCTAGTTGATGTACTCACACACTGATAGATTGCAACTAATAGCTTTGGGTGCTTCTCTAGTGTATGCTAGTTGCTAGAGTTTCTTACATACTTTCATGATATAAGCTATCACCTAGCAGTTCTAGTTTGTCATGTATAAGTGATAGCTCAATTTTGGCTTGGTTTTCTTACTTTTGTACTTTATTTACAGAAAGTTGTAATGGAGATTGTGCATCATTTAATGAGGGAAATCACTTTTATTTAACTCTTTTTTTATCATACCTTATGAACAACATCTTGATTTACTAGTTCCTCTTGCTTTGGGCTTGATTTAGTAGTGGTTTTACAACTATTTGCAGTAATTATAGCAACTTGCTTTGATAGTTTGTGCACATATTTACCTTCATTATAGTTGGTGGCTTGAGTAATAGTGTTTATCTTTAATATATTGACAAGTTGAATGGCACCAACTACACCTAATAGAAGGCCCAAATCTGGCAAGTTTTAGTGTAGAAAATGTAAGTTAGGCCTTTGAAACATAAGGATGTCAAGCCCAAACTTATTGATGCAAAGGATTGGGCTGAATTAGATGAGCTATGTAAGTCCATCATATTGTCCCTCTCTAAGCGGGTGTTCTATAATGTTGTCTCTGATGGGAAATCTGCATGGGACTTTGGAAAAATATTCTCAATGTCTATGACCAATAGAGCCCTGCTTCTCAAATGTATTGGTTGATGCAACTCATGGACCTTCTCATGAAGGAGAGCACTTCTATGTCAACTCACTTAAATGAGTTTCATTCCATTATCAGTCATTTGTCTTTGTAAGGGATTGAATTCAAGAATACTCTTCTTCCCTTGTTCTTCTTTGTTATATTTCTTGAATAATTAGGGATACATTTTGTACTGCTATGTGTGCCAACATGCCTCTACTGATGGGGTATAATTGTAGGATATAGAGGGTGCACTATTGACTAAAGATTTTAATGGAAAGAATATCAATGCTTCCCGCATCTCTCATACTTTGATAGGTAGAGGTAATAATGGTAGGAGTGGTAATGGCCACTATGAAAGAAACTCTCAATAGTCTCACTCTCAATCACATGGATAGTCTTACAGTAAGTATCATGGCCATTAGTCCTCATTGAATTGTCATTACTGTGGAAAAGTAGGACATATTCAGTCATAGTACCATAAAACGTGCAAAGATGATAAAGTACAAGACAAAAATAATTATTGCCCCATTGTCCAATAGATTAATATTGTGCATACTAATTTTGATAATGATTACACACTTGCATCTTCTTCTCACATGCTTCCACTTCAGGGCTTGCCTTCCTTCACCAAGTGATATGGGCTCTCTCCACAAGTGGGGGGCCTTCCCTTGCTTGGTGATGACCCATAAGGGCTTCACAGCACACAACGATCACTACCAAGCAAGATAGCCTCCCTCACTTGGTGGTAATCCATGTAAGATTCATCAAATACGAGGGTCACTACCAACCAATGTCAACTCTATCTACAAGTCAATGACCCACCCTTCCTTGCTTAGTGGTGACGCATGTAGGCTTCACAAAGCATAAGCATTGCTACCAAGTGACATGGATTCTCTCTACACAAGAGGAAGAGTTCTCACTAATATTGAATTCTTGGTTGTAGATATATTTTTGTAAATAGGTACTAAATGGCAACCGATGGTGGAGAGCTTTAGTGAAACCTTCCATGTGATTCATAAGGTGTTTGCAGACATTATCTATGTTGATGAGAGCATGGGTTATTTTAGTAAGAGAAGGGTTTTTATATAATATGCACAGTATGTGGTTCCCTCTAGAGAAAGTACATATGGACATATCTAGGATTTGCCATTGCCAAGTCTTTTATATCTAAATTGGGAGATTCTTGATGAGGCATTGATGCACAGTTTTAAACTCAAAATATGTCAGGATATTCTTAAGTCCATGATGATTGAAAGTATCTCAAGAAGAATACACCTATCATTGTTTATACCCTTGCATATCTTTGTGGCTTGCTTTAAGATTGCAAATTTACAAAGGACAAAGGTATCTTGGCTAAGTAGAAAATTTTCACCAGAGGAAGTAGACAATATTATAAGAAGGTTTTGGGAACCTAGAGAGTATGACCATAAGGGTAATACTATGAGGTTGTATGCTCCTAATCCTTGTCATTGTGTTATAACATCACATGACAAACACTTACTTTGGGCTTTGATTATAGGAGAGATACAAACTTAAACTAGGCATTTGGATTCCCTTGGATTCTGGTATAGATTGTTTGCCTTTCAAACTTAATGTGCAAGTTATAGCACATGAAAAAGAAACGGAGGTAAATGTCACTTCAAATTGGAGTCTTAAGGATGTAAGGGATACCTTGGAGCTGCTAGACAATACATCCCCTTGATATAAGCTTAAAATCAATGCTAAAACAATTGAAAAAATAACTAAACGCTCTTTCTCTTATATGACTTGCTTGTCTCCCACAATTGTAAGTTTTGAGCCATAAATATAAAAACTTTTATCACATTTACATAGGATAAAAAGCTTTTCATTGAATCAAGAGTTACAAAATAAAAGTGAAAATATACAAGGATGCAAAATGACAATGAAAATTTCTCCTAGTTTTTATTTGTACCTATTTATCTTCTTTTGGCATTGTAACTTTTCATTACTTTATGCAAAGATCTCTAGCGGCTTTTTTCTTTAGTTACTATAAGAATTTGACTTTACTAGGGTCCTCTTCTCTTCAAGCTGTTGAAGGAGATGGATAGGGGAAAGTATTGGCATTTCTTTCTTTTTGGAGTTTACCTTACTAGTCTTTCCAAATGACTTGCCCTTGCTGTTACTCTTAGTTGAAGATTTTTATGAAGGGGAGTCTAGATCAATTGGTGCAATTACCCTATCCAAAATCAATTCAATACATTGCTCTCTTATCCACCACACATACGAATCTAGGTAATCTTGGCACTGCAAGAAAAAATGCAACAAGTTGGAAAACTAAAAAAGGGTTTCTCAAAAAATAAATAATATGAAACATATTTACATTCACCCCATCTATCTTGAGTATCTTTGAATTTATTGTCCTACACACATTTGAAATCACTCTCTATCTAGAAGTATGCATATCACTTTGTAAGAGCACTTCTTGTTGAAGAAAGCTATATGGTTTTTGAGGATAAGCAATATCCCGGATATATAGTGTACAAAAAGGTAGCCACAAGCCTACAAGCACTACAAATGAAAACATATTACTAAAATAGACAATCAAATAAAATAAACAATTAACCAAAGAGCTAGTATTCCATTCAATACACATTTTTGCTTGGCTATGGATACCACTTAGAGAGTTCATGAGGATAAATTTTCAAGTAATTATATCAATATGTATAAGAGTCCAATGTCCTCTACAAAGTGAAATGTTAGTAAGTAATAAATACGACAAAGAAGTATACATTAACTCTTTTGGAAAATTACATACCTTTCAACTTAAGGAAAATAAAAATGGTACTTTGTGATGAAATTAAACATTGTAAAAATAATTTCTATGTTTAAACTAGACCTAAAAAACAATTCCATTATAATGTCACCATTACTTAGTTTATTTTAATGTGTATATACATTCCAAAGAAAATTGATTATGTTGCACATTTTTTAAAAATAGCTCTAATTATGAAATTGATTCTCATTAGGAAGATAATTGTTATTATTAATGAAGTATTATATGCCATTTCATGGAAGAAAGACTTGGGAGACCCTCCCAAGACTAGCTTATTAAAACTATGTTTGTAGTATAGAACAATAAAAAGAACTAGCGTAGTTGTTGAGAGTGGAAAAAGACTGAATTTTTGACTGATTTTTAATGTTTTTGAGATATGAATGATTGATTTTTGATGGATTTAGAGTGATGTATGGTTGTTAGTGGAAGTTTTTTAGAGTGTTTTGGATAATATTGATTTTTTTTAAGGAGTTTATGATGATTTTCAATAGAGATATGAAGCTCTGTGATGTTCTGATAGGTTCTATTGAGGTTTTGATTGGTTTTGTATAGCTTCTGTTTTGTTCTGATTGTCTTCTAAATGAAGCATGGATTGATGATTGATGAAGATTGAGATCTTTTGGAAGCCTATTGAATAGTTTTTGATAGTTTGGAATGGTTTGAGTATGAGTTATGAGGTTCTGATGACCTTCTGTAAACCTTCTATAGAGCCTCTGTCTCTATTTTGTCTCTGCTTTGTAACTGTACTGTAGCTGCTCTGGTACTGTATTGTATTGTTCTGTAGACCTTCTGTAAGTGTTCTGTAGAATGTATGTGTGACTTTGGGAATTTTTTCTAACTTTTGGAAAGGATGAATCTAAGTTCAAAAGAGCTAAAACAAGTGGAAGAAGCAGCTGCTGAAGACTGAAGAGAAGACTAAGTGACAGTGACAGTAGTGAGTTGTGAAGAGACACTGTAGTGGCTCTGGTGACTCTTCATATCAAACATACCTCTTGGGAGTTGCATCCACGACCTAAGAGGGATTATTAAGAGTTATTATGAGAGTATTGTAGTCAGGAGATTATATACTATTGATAAAGAGAGAGAGAGAGAGAGAGAGAGAGAGAGAGAGAGAGAGAGAGAGCCAGAGATAGTCAATTCTATCAAAACAGTGTAACTATATATGAGAGATTGAGAGAGAGAACTATGAAGACATTGAAGATGAATACTATGTGATTGATTTCAATTCAAAATATGGCGTATTCTTCTATGTTCATTTTTCTATTGAAGTATTTTATGAAGATGTTGAAGATTATGGTTGATTCTATCAAATTCGTGGGAGATATCTACTATGATGTTGTGTGAAGATTTGTTGTTTTCTTTGTTTTGGTCATCAAAAGAATGAAATAAAAGCTTTTTGATCTTACAAGATAGATTTTCTTGTACTAGAATCCCCTTTTCCTTGGTGTTCCTCTTGGGGCTCCATGTTTTTGGTGCACAGCCGGGGAAACTTGCCATCAACAAGCATCAGAAGAGGCTGAAAATGAAGGAAATGGCATTGCCAAGAAGAGGAGAATTCAATGGATGTTTGCAAAGTTCCTTCTTCCACTGAAGAGTTGGAGATTCTCATTATCAAAGCCACTTTTCACAAGAAGTTCATCCCACAATAGCAGAAACATATCACCATCATGATGCATGCTCCATGTGGTGGTCTATTTCCTCTTCTTGTTGAAGCAACAAAAACTTGCATCTTGGTGGCAAACTATTTGGGAACAAACTAAAGAGTAGAAATAGAGAGAATAACCATCCATGGAATATTTGGCATTCATTGAAAAGTTTCCAGACATCATCAAGTGGGAGATTGTAAAGAAGCTTCAGGAGTTGTAGTATGTGGAGGTCCACGAAAACAAGAAGGAAAAGAGTTGGAATTTGTTCGTGGATGCTCAACAGCAAGATATGTGGGATGCTTGGTGCACTGAGAATCTTTTGTTTGTCCAATTAGCAACCCACTAGAAGTTGGTAGACATAGTATTTTTCACAACATACATTGTTGAAACCCTCAGAAAGCTGACATTATTATAATGACACAACAACGATCCTAAGAAGAATGAGTTTTGATAATTTCAGAATGGAATATCCCCCCCTCTATAGTGGTTTGAAAGCTAAATTCAAAGATGTTGAAAAGAAGGAAGTAGAGGAGATGTTGGCTAGAGAATCCTCCAGAGACTGAAGCCCCCTCTGATACTATCCTATTGAGTACAAACCAACTGGTTGGAGCCAACTCCCTAATGAATGATGAAATAAAGAGGCAAGCATTAGAACGAGTCCAGAGGTACGTGAGAAGAGAGAAGGCAAAAATCAAAGCTGAGAATGAGCTTGCAGCAGAAGCCTCCTTTGATGCCCTAAACACACTCTTTACAGAAGTCCCAATGGCAACTCAAGGTCCCCTTCCTAGTCAGATTCATCCTAGAAATATTGATGGCAAGCCAGCAAATGTAGTCCCATTGCCAGTTTTTAAGGGAGAGTACAATGAAGACCATGGTCTTCATGTAGCAGAATTTATGGTAGCATGTGTGGCTAACAATGCCAGAACCCCTGAGCATTGGTTAGCAATATTCCCTGTCACTTTCAAGGGCGCAACGTTTCAGTGGTATGAGAGACAAGCAGCAAGAACTTTTGGCACTTGGGACGTTGGCCTTCCTCACTAAATTCAGACTGAAGGTTTTAAAGAGCGGATGCGAGAGGAGTTCATGAACTTAAGTTAGTCCTCTAGAGAAAGAGTAGAAGCTTATGTTTCGCGAATGGAATCCATCTTGAAGAGATGGACTAACCGTCATTTAGACAAAGGTATCCAGAAAGGAGCGTTCCTTAGAGGCCTACAACCAAAAGTTTGCAAGTTCATGGAATTGAGAAGACTAGTCAATCTGCAAGCTACGATGGAAGGTGCAAGATTGTATGACGAAGTTGAAGCAAGGCTGTCAATGACTCCAGGAAGAGGAGTCTTACGTCCTTCCATGCCAGGAATGGTATATCCACCAAATGTAGTCCTAGGGACAGTTTCCTACCCCTATCCCCAGATACAAACAATGCCGTAGTATAATGCACCTAATCCATTGTGGTCATCGCATACGACAGTGCCTCAAATGATGGTTCAACCACAGCAACAGTGGCCTCAATCAGTTCCTCCAATGGCGACTCAACAATAGTGGAACCCTAACAACTGAAATCAACAACCCCAAGTCTCAACAGGAGCTTTGAATCAGAACCAAAACAGAGGACCCTCTGGATTGACCCAACCAGTGTATGCAGTAATTACAGAAGCTTCCCAAAACCCTACTACAAGCACTTCAGGAGGTGAAAATCTGAAGGACTACTTATCCAACTCAATTGCAAGTATCAAGAAAGAGCTTCTGGATGTGATTACAGAGTAGCTACAGACGCTGAAGGTGAATACTACCAATATATCCACTCCTGTGGGAGCTGGAAGAGATGTGATGTACTCTAATACATGGTGCGGAAAGTGTCATCAAGTGGGACATTTAGCCACTGAATGTACCCGAAAACCAACCATTCCTAGAGCCTTTTGTTCCTACTGTTTGCGGAAGAACTATACAGAGGATATTTTCTCTCTGAAAGAGATGCATGAACAAAGACAAAAGGATGAAAATGCAAGATTCAACTTGCTGGAATCCAAAATGACAACACAAGATATTGGACCAAAGCCTAGGGAGTTTGGTCCTAATTTTGATCCAAGGAGATTTCCCTCTCAAAGTTACAGGAGGATGACAGTCTAGTGGTGGTCAGAGATCAGAGGTGGAATATTATAGGTGTGGAGAAAAGGGACATATCTCCCCGAATCGTCCAAACCCTAGATGATCTGTGGATTACAAGTCCTTATGCAGTCGATGCAAAGGTAAAGGCCACACTGCAAAGGACTGTCCAAGTCTAGTCCCTGTAAAGGCCAATGCCATTGATAGCCAATAGAAGGTACAAGAGCTTGCCTCCAATTTGGTAGAGTTGGAAGTTGTTGCTGTTACACGCACCAAGAAGAAGGAACCAATTGTTTAGAACGAAAATAATTCTCCTGCCAAGACCATGAAGTTCAACCTACCAACAGAGAGACAGAGCAGTACAGGAAAAAACAGTATAGCACTAAGCATTGTAGTGCTACAGAGAGTCATAGAGACAGTGCCAGAAAATAGGACCAGAGGTCGAGGAGATAGATGATATAGAAGCACCTCTAGAAACAGAAGAAGTGCCAATGCTGCAATTATTAGAAGAAAAAGAAAAAACGAAAATGGGTGTAGCCCCATTTCCCAGTCGGCTAGAGAAACCTGTGGATCCTATCAAAGATTATGACTTGGTCAAAGATCTAGACACTTTTAAACCAAACCTAACATTTCGACAATTGCTGATGTTGTCTCCCAGGTGCCAAAAGAAATTCAAAAGCATCTTGACAAGAAGACGTGGATTAAGGATCGCTCCTTCAACAACGACCAAGACCAATAAGCCCCTGAATCCTGTAAAGGAAGTAGATGTGGCTAATGCCTTCCTAGATCCTGGAACCCCAGAGATTAGTGTATGGATAGAAGGATGCTTTATTTCAAATGCATTGATTGATGGAGGCTCATCAGTAAACATAATGACAAATGTGACAATGAAGTAATTAGGGTTGCAAGGAATTCAACCTACACAGTGGCTTAGCAGATTGGCAAACCAAAGCATAATTAAACCATTGGACATCCTCCCATATGTAAAAAGAGCCCTTGCAAGAAGAGACTATTGGTTGACATATCTGGTGGTCAAACCAAATTCTTATGGGACCTCATACCCTCTACTATTGGGAAGACCTTGGCTTTTTGAAGCAAGAGCGAGGACATATTGGTTCATAACCCTAGACAGAGGACCCAACAAAGTGGTGTTAAAGCTGTATGGATCGCAAAAAGGCAATGGATCCATATCCATCAAATTCATAACTAACTCCTCCAATGAGATAAGAGATGGTACAACAGGAGATGAAGAGGCTGTTAAGTAGATCTTTCCTAAGAAAATAGAGGCACAGTCCCTAACAGTGGGCACTGTAAGCCAACTGCCAAGGGAAGTAAAATCCTTATCCATGGGAGAATATCTCCTGCCTCAACTAGAATTAACTTCTGAAATCATCTCTGACAGTGAAATAGAAGCATGGATGTACTATTCTCCCTGTTACATAATAGTCACAGAGACAGAGCAGAGACAGTACAGTTACAGAGCAGAGACAGAGATAGAGTAATTATAGCGCAGAGACAGAGCAGATACAGAGACAGACATAGAGACAATAACAGATACAGAGTCAGAGCCAGAGCTAGAGGCAGAAGTAGAGTCAGAAGCTATGATAGAAGCAAAAGCAGATGCAAAGGCAGAAGATCTGTTATTCTCTTACAGAGCCTCTACAGAAGCAGAGATAGAGCCTCAAGAGGAAGAGGATGAAAATGATGAGAAAGAAAATGAAGCAGGTTATGAAAGTGCAGATGAAGAATTTCATCTAATAGCGGATGATCTTTTTGATGTTCCTATAGAGGCCGAAGATCTCAAGGTACTGGATGGAATGACCATGGTTCCATTTGGGTTGACCAATGGACCACAAAGTATACATAATCTATATAAGCAATGGATTAAAAGCATAAAAATTAAGTTCACTAGTGGCTCTTGTCGCCCTAACTGTTCAGTCCATAGAAAAGATGATGATGATGCCCCCTGTCAAACAGAAGCCAAAGCCCTCAGAGCCACGGCCTCTAGAAGGTCCGTGCTATGTGACATTACTGGACACATCCTCTGAAGATGAATCCCTAACTCTAGAAGAAATCACCACTCAAACAGAAGTAGACAAAGCTTTGATACCCTTCCAGCAACCTCAATAGACGAATGAGTCATCTATTCAGAAGGAGGACACTGGTTCTAGTGGAACATCAGATGAGGATACTACTCTCTTGAAAGAGTCAGACCTCCACCTAGAATCAATCCATGGGACATTTATCTGCGAAGTGGAAGGTGAAAGGCAAGTAACATTCTTGGATACTGATGGTACTGAACGTCACCTGAAAGTGGGTCTCAATCTTCCAGAAGAAGAACTAGTAGTCCTGCGAGATCTACTAAAGGAGAACTTAGATGTGTTTGCTTGGCCATACAAAGACCTAAAGGGGATTGATCCCACAGTATTTCAACATCACATTGACCTAGAGCCTGATGCCAAACCTGTAATGCAAAGACAAATGCGTATGAATCCTAATTATTATGCTCTAGTGAAGGCTGAATTATTGAAACTTCTTGAAGCAGAGTTCATTTATCCCGTGGCTAATAGAGAATGGGTTTCGCCCATTGTGATAGTACCCAAGAAGAACAGGAAACTTCTAATATGTGTGGACTTTCGGAAGCTCAATTCGAAGACGAAGAATGATCATTTCCCTATCCCTTTTACAGATCAACTGTTGGACATAGTAGTAAGCCATGAGCCCTATTCCCTCTTGGATGGATTCAATGGATATAACCAAGTCCAAATTGCAGAAGAGGACCAATCCAAAACAACTTTTACCACAGAATGGGGGACCTATGCCTATAGAGTGATACCATTTGGGCTCTGTAATGCTCCTACCACCTTCCAACAAGTAATGATGGCTGCCTTCTAGAATCATCTGCATGATTTCATAGAGGTGTATCTCGATGATTTTTGTATCTATAGCTTAATCCGTGAGCACTGGGGACACCTAGAGCAATGTTTTGACAGATGCCGAGAGTATGGGATTTCTCTCAACCCCGACAACTGTGTCTTTGGAATCTCCTCAAGAGTTCTTTTGGGCCATATTGTCTTAGCACTAGAGATTGCAACAGACCCGACAAAGATTGAAAAGATTTCCATTTTAACAGCACCGAGAAACCTCAAGCAATTGAGAGGATTTCTTGGCCATGTGGGCTATTACAGAAGATTTATTGCACATTTTGCAACCAAGGCAGCCCCTCTGCACAAGCTTCTAAGGAAAGATGCGGATTTCCTTTGGACTGATGACTATGAAGAAGCCTTTAATACCCTAAAACAGTGCCTAATCCAAGCACCTAATTTGTAGCCTTGTGATTCGACGAAGGAGTTCCATGTGCACACAGATGCATCAGTTGAAGGGATAGGTGTTGTCCTATGTCAAAAGGACCCCTCTAAATTAGATCAACCGATATATTATGCAAGCCAAAAGGTCACTGATAGGGAACAGAACTACACAGTGACAGACCTTGAGTGCTTGGCAATGGTGGTTGCATTGGAGAAGTTTCGACACTATTTATTGTCAACACATTTCAAGTTCTATGTGGATCATGAAGCCCTCTCCTTCTTGATGAACAAAGCAGATGTTAAAGGATGGCTGATGAGATGGTTACTCCTATTCTAAGAGTTTGACTTTGGAGTAGTCACTAAGCTTGGCCGTTCCCATGTCCTAGCTGATCATCTATCACGGATCCCTCAAACAGAGGAAGAGGAATAGGATGATCTTGACCTTCCTGATGCTTCTTTGTTTCTAGTTGAAATAGTTACTCCCTGGTATGTAGACATAGCCAATCTCCTAGCAACTCAATAGTATCCTCCTTGCATCTCAAGCCGTGAGAAGAAGAAGCTTCTATTAGAATCAGCCCCCTACACTTTGCTAATAGGCGGTGCACTGTACAAGAGAGGCAAAGATGAAGTGCTGCGAAGATGTGTTGCAGAGAATGAAATCGGCATCGTATTGAAAGCATGCCATGACGATTGGTGGACACTTTGCAGGAGAAGCGATAGCTAGGAAGGCTCTGTTAGCAGGACATTGGTGGCTGACCCTCCACAAGGATGCATATGATTACTGCAAGAGATGTGATGCTTGTCAGTGAATGGGAAAGCCCACCAAAACAAGTGCCATGCCACTGTGACCCATTCTTCCCCTATAGCCATACGAGAAGTGGGGAATTGATTTTGTGGGTCCCATTGATCCACCCACCAGTCGAAACCAGAACAGATACATCTTGGTATGTACGGATTATGTCACAAAGTGGTGTGAAGCTAAAGCCCTGAAGCAGGACGATGGTAAAGTGTAGCCCTATTCATATACAAGAATATTGTCACTCGTTTTAGCAGTCCCCTTGAGCTAGTGAGTGATAGAGGTACTCATTTCCTTAATAAAATCATGGAGGAGCTGATTGAGCTGTATAAGATCTGCCATCGCAAGTCCACTCCCTATTACCCTAGAGCCAATGGCCAAGTTGAAGCCACCAATCGCATCCTTTGCTGGATTCTGACAAGAATGATTGCCGTACATCGTCACGAATGGGACGATCAACTTACAGAGTCCCTCTGGGTGTACAAAACCTCTCATAAGGCAGCTACAGGATAGACCCCTTTCCAATTAGTGTATGGTATAGAAGGCATCTTCCCTGTTGAGCTGGAATTGCCCTCTTTGCGAGTGGCAGTTAAAGAATACTTGGGAGATAATGAGTCACTGCAATGCCATCTTCTGCACTTGGAATGCTTGGATGAGATACGGCGGATGGCCCTACAGTGCGTGGAAACCACTCAAGCGCGACGCAAGGCCTATCATGACAATTTCATCAAGCACAAGGAGTTCAAAGAAGGTGATCTTGTCCTAGCCTATGATTCGAGATTTGGCAAGTTTCCTGGCAAGCTTCAACAATGGTGGATGGGCCCATACAAGGTACTTGCTATCAATCCTAATGGCTCTGTTCAGGTGCAGACCATTGATGCTTATGATGATCCCTTCCTGATCAATGGCTATCGCCTGAAGATGTACTTTCCTCCCTGGGGATCTTGACAATCACAGTCGACCTGCCCTCTCTCTTTTGGGCGGCGCACTGTCCTTCTCGTCGTGCTTCTGATAGACCTTATGATTCTCCTCATGAGGCGGTCTCATTCTGCTAACCCCTCGCAAAAACATCTCAACCCGACCTTGTTCTCTTCTCGTCTGATCCAACAATGGTAGCGAGGTTGGTCCTGACATATGGTATTTCTACCATTCTCTTTCTTAATGAAAAAAGGAAAAAAAACAAAACAAACAAAACTGTTATGAGAGAAAATGAAGAAATTCCCTGTCATAACAGGCCTCGTTCCAAGAAAAGGTGGAAACACCCTTGGGCGAGAAGCTGACTGTGAAAAAGGTGGTAACACCCCGTAAGTCAGGATAGCTGACTCACCAATAGAATCTTTCTAGCAAGTAATTTGAAGCCACCTCCCTTGGTGTGCTATCTCTACAATATCAGTCCGTCTGTCCTTCTTAACAGATGACTTTTCTTACCAATCATTAAAGTACGAGATTTGTTGGCTGCCTCCCTGGGTACGCCTCCTCCTCAAAATCCTGACGACAACAATAGTCGACATGTTCTTCATCACCGACCCCTTGAGTGATGTGAGCTTTCATCCTAACAGGATGGGGACATGAGTATGGGCTACCCTCTGTATCTGTTCAAGAGTGAGATAGAGGGTGGGGTGAGTGACCAGTCTTTCTCTTTAAATCAAATGAGAGGTGAGATGTGTGAACGGAGTGTTGCATGCACAGGATGGGCCTCTCAATGCACAATGCATGATTTGTTCCTGTGCACTACACCATAAGGCCCGCTAGCCTTTCTTCTTACAGTGTATGCCGGCAAAGGGCGGGATGCACAATTGCACCATCAATTGCGCACAAGGCATACAACCTCTGCACAAGTGACTTTGAGGATTACATCAATGGGTTTCAGGAAAGGGATGCCCTTTATATCTTTCAACAAAGCGTGAGACAGAGGGTGGGTTGAGTGTGACTGGTGTTTCTTCAATCAATTATTGAGAGGTGAGGATTGAGGGACGTTACGACCCTTGGATTCAGGTACGTTTTTGTTTCCCTCTACACCCACGGGCTGGGTCTCTGCCATCAACACAGGACATGTCATTTTGTTCTGTACACTGCACTACAAGGCTCCCCTGGCCTTTTTCCTTGCACCTATGCCAGACGGGGTTGGACGCACTGATGCACTATTAATTGTGCACCCTGGCATAGTCTTTCTACACCACCCCCTTGTCGATTCCTAAACTAGGAGTGAGCTTCAGGTCCCATCATTATTTCCTCGAGTGATGTTAGTAATGGGACGAGTGACTGCTCTTTCATTCCATTTGAGTGATCATGAGTTGAGTGCAATATCCCTTGCCGTCGACGAATTTCCTGTGATTCCTTCAACCAGTTACCTCCTTGGGTGCTGCCACGTGGTCCCTACCACAAAGGACATTGGACGAGTGCTCTGAAGACACCTTGTTACCTCCTGTCGACAATGACACAAGGCGCAACCTCGATAGTTGACATTCCTCCTTGGTAATATGGGCCAAGTTCTTCTAACCCTACACCTTTTGTTTCTCAGTGGCGGTCATGTCTTAAGTGTGGGGACATTCGTGGTTGGTCTAATGTGTGGTCCTACGTCCTTGTTGTTCGGTTTACCCTTCCTACGCTTCCCTGCGCGTCTATGTTGCATACCCCCATGCATATACCCTATTTTGATCATGCATCTATGCCATGACTTCATTTTACCATGATGGGGTCTCTTTCCCACCCTTCCATTCTATTTCACCTTGTCCCAGGGGTTGTTTCTTGACCGTTTGTCTTTATCCTTTGTTTTGTGCTTTCTCCATACGAACACACCCTACATTCACTGAGACTCACATCGAATCTTAGAGCCCTGTTTGTCCCTTCAAACTGCCTATTTTTCCTTTTTACCAACCCCTATTTTGACAGACGATTCTCAAGTTATTAATTTTTGAAGCAATTCCCGTAAATTGGACAGGTTTCCATGTGAATGCGTCTTATTGCTTCGGAACCCTGGTCTAATGTGCCATGCCTATCCTACCCATTCCCTCTGACACTTTTTCTTTTTACTCTGTGTCATTCGAATGCACGGTTCATCCGTTATTAATTTTTGCGGGTTTTTGGACCCTTTTCGTGCTTATTTTTCACATTTTTTCATGTGAACTTGCCCTATTTTCACCAGAATTGTAGCTTAATTTGATAGCCATGTGTTGCCAGCCTTTCCCCCACTTTTTCCTTTTTCCTCTCCCCTCTTCCGACTGCCGAATTTTTAGTTATTAAAATTTTCGAGTGTTTTTTGGTGTGTCTTTCGTATTTTTTCCATGTGAATCCCTCCTAATTTCCCCCAAACTGAGTTTTGATGCACCAACCCTACGAATTCCTTTCTTTCAGACATTTTTCCTTTTTATTGTCCTCTATTCCGATGCATGGATCTTCCCGTACTAATTTTCGAGTCCGTTTTTAGTCCAATTTTTGGGACTTTTCCCATGTGAATGCATCCTATCTCAATTGGAATTGTGTTTTGCCATGATAGGGTTGTTGGACACCTTATTCTACACAATTTTCCTTCTTTTTGCACTTTGTTTCGATGCGTGGATTTTCCATTATTAATACTCGTATGTGTTTTTAGGTCTATTTTTTGTGTTTTTCCCCTGTGAACACCCTGATTTTGCCTCGGAACCCATGTTGCATGTTCCCATCATTTTCCCCTCATCTCTTGGCACATTTTTCCTTCTTACGGTTTCTTGATCCGATGCACGGTTTGGATTTTATCAATTTTTCTTCATTTTTCCTACGTGACCGCATTTCTCGTGTCGCGCGTGAACGCGCCTGTTTCTGGTTTTACGCGCCTCGGGATGCCCCTGTGGCGTCTATGGTTCGACATCGCCGTCCCTACCCCATTTGATCCTGTCATTGCAAATTTTTTTACTCCCGCCCCGCACATGTGCACGGGACGAGGTTGTGTTTTTTTTGCCTACCCATCTTCCATCTTTTTTAATTTTATTTTTATTTTTCTAAAAAAAGGAAAAAAATGAAAAATGAAAAAAAAAACAAAAAGGACACAAAAAGACACAAAAATATAATACTAATAATAATAAATCAAACAAAAAAAAGAAACAAAAAGAAAAAGAAAAAAAACAACAAAAATAACAAACAACAATAAAAACAAAAGCAAAGACACAAGACAAGAAAAAAAACACATAATAGAATTTTAATTATTAAAAAAATAATATAATAATTACAAAAAAAATACCTTACCTATCGCCAGAGGCCGCCGTGTCGCTCCTTTCTCCTCCCCTCCTTCTTCCTTCCCCTTCCTTCTCCCCTTCTTCCTTCCACCTTCTTCTTCTTCTCCTTCCCCTTCTTCTTCCCCTTGCTCCTCCCCTTCTTCTTCTCCCTCCTTCTCCTCCTCCTTCTCTCCCCACCCTCTGCCACCCTGCCCTGGTTGCCATGCTCCCGTCCTGCTCCTCGCCCGCTATGGAGCCCTGTCGCCGCCGACGCCACCTCCTACCGCCGCCATTGAGCCCTCTCGCTTGTTAATGCCGCCAAAGGCTGTCGCGAGCGTCACCACCGCCAGTTTCCTCCTCCCCCTTCCCCTCCTTTCTTCCCTCCTGGCACATTTTTCCTTCTTACGGTTTCTTGATCCGATGCATGGTTTGGATTTTATCAAATTTTCTTCCTTTTTGCTGCGTGACCGCGTTTCTCGTGTCACGCATGAACACGCCTGTTTCTGGTTTTACGCGCCTCGGGATGCCCCAGTGGCGTCTATGGTTAGACATCGCCGTCCCTGCCCCGTTTGATCCTATCATTGCGAATTTTTTTACTCCCGCCCCGCACATGTGCACAGGACGCGGTTGTGTTTTTTTTGCCCACCCATCTTCCATCTTTTTTAATTTTATTTTTATTTTTCTAAAAAAATGAAAAAAATGAAAAATGAAAAAAAAAACAATAAGGACACAAAAAGACACAAAAAATATAATACTAATAATAATAAATCAAACAAAAAAAGAAACAAAAAGAAAAAGAAAAAAAACAACAAAAATAACAAACAAAAGCAAAGACACAAGACAAGAAAAAAAACACATAACAGAATTTTAATTATTAAAAAAATAATATAATAATAACAAAAAAAAACTACCTTACCTGTCGCCAGAGGCCGCCGTGTCGCTCCTTTCTCCTCCCCTCCTTCTTCCTTCCCCTTCCTTCTCCCCTTCTTCCTTCCACCTTCTTCTTCTTCTCCTTCCCCTTCTTCTTCCCCTTGCTCCTCCCCTTCTTCTTCTCCCTCCTTCTCCTCCTCCTTCTCTCCCCCCCCTCTGCCACCCTGCCCATGTTGCCCTGCCCTGGCCGCCATGCTCCCGTCCTGCTCCTCGCCCGCTATGGAGCCCTGTCGCCGCCGACGCCACCTCCTACCGCCGCCATTGAGCCCTCTCGCTTGTCAATGCCGCCGTCGCCGCCGAAGATGCCGCCAAAGGCTGTCGCGAGCATCACCACCGCCAGTTTCCTCCTCCCCCTTCCCCTCCTTTCTTCCCTCCTCCCCCTCCTCCTCCTCCTCCTCCTCCCCCTCACCCTCCCCCTCCCCCTTCTTCCTCCTCCTCCTCCTCCTCTGCCGGACGGCGGGCTACCTCCCCTTTCCCCCACCCCCATTGGTTAGTTACCTTTAAACTAACCTTAGTTACCTTTAAAATAACCTTAGTTAAGTTAAACTAACCCTTAGTTAATTACCTTATCCTTGGTAATTAATCTAACACTAGTTAAACTAACCTAACCCTAGTTACCCCACTAACCCTAGTTAGATGACCCTAACCCTAATTAGACTAACTAAACCCTAGTTAGTCTAAACTAACCTCTAGTTCAACTAACTCACCCTTGGTTAGAGTAACTAACCATAGTTAGATTGACTAACCATAGTTACCTAAACTAACCCCTAGTTAGCCTAACTCACCTCTAGTTAGCCTACCCTCACCCCCAGTTCATTTAACTTACCCCTAGTTAATTACCCTAACCCTAGTTACCCAGCTAACCCTAGTTAGACTTACTTAATCCTTAGTTAACCTGACTAACCCTAGCTTAGTTAACTTATATTACTTACACTAACCAGACTAACCTAATTTACCAGACTTAACCTAATTAATCAGACTGACCTAACTAATCTAACTTAACAAACTCCACTAACCTCACTAATCTAATTGATTTACTCAACTAAATTAACTTAATCAACTTTCTCAGACTAAGCTAACTTACTTCACTTCATCTACTCAGTTAGCCCCTGTTCCTACATTTTCTCCTCCGTTATTTTCCCGTTGTATACGGGTGTGCTAGCAAGTGTTCACGTGCGAGGACGTGCTTCCAACTCGTCCGTGCGGTGGAGTATTGCATTCAGTCGTTCATACACAGTCATCCTTCACTGTTCACATGCAGCCTGAGTACCGCCTTTTATTTTCAAACCCGCAAATACATAAAAATAGACATAAAACACATAAAAATTTCAAAAATTCATTTAAAATGTAAAAAAAGTAAAATTTTTTGAAAAATTTACCAATATTTTTGAAATTATTTGGCATATTTTTAAAGTGGAAATTTAAAAAATATTACAAAAATTTCAAAATTACATGTAAAATGAGTAAAATTCATTAAAAATTAGTAAAAATTCAGAAATAAATCCAAAAATTTCCACAAATCCCCTTACCTCTTTTGCCACTAATTTCTCAATTAAAAATATTTTTATAAATGGCAAAATATTATTTGAAGCCAAAAATCCTAAATTTAATACTTCACTTTATAAAAATTCATTTTAAATTTTAAAAATCAATTGGAAAATCATGGATGAATTAACACACATTGTTGACACTTATTAAATGGCTGAAAATTCACTCTTACACTTCATAACATATTCATGTGTCATATATCTCGATTTAATTATTATTTAAAAAAATATAAAAAGAAAACAAAATAACAAAATAAATAAACTAAACCAAACAATATACACAAAACAAACACATCTAAAATTTAAAAATGAAAAGAAAAAAAACAATAAATAAAAAAATAAATAAAAATCAAATCCAAATAAAAAAAAAACACTAAGGTACTTTATTTTTTTCAATCACTGGTGTTTGTTTTTGTTTGACTGGATTCCTTGCATTTGGAGGACTACTCTATGCGTCTTCAATTTATTGCATACACACCCCTACCAGGTATTTATTTTGTGAGCTTTATTCATTTTCATTATCCCTTAACCACAATTAATTGCTAAAATAAACTATATTCACCCACATTTTCCACGCGCATTTGTGCTAAACACACAATTTCTAATAATTTAAAATCAACCAGCCATTCACTTTGCATGTGCTACGTGCGCTTAAGAGGCACCTTAATTTTTAATAAAAATAAACTACCCGTCATAAAAAAAGCACGTGCTGGTAAAAAAGTACTCCACATCACTATTAATTTTTAATTAATGAATTTGCATTTAGAGACCCTAGTCTGAGAATCGTAGTTCGGGTTTCGTTTAAGCACCGTTTCATCCTAATAGATTGTAATTAAGATTTTAAGAAGGAACCGCTATTTTCTTATTAAGGTTTATAACCTAATAAAATATCACACATTGTTAATAATTTCTTAAAATGAACCTTTTATTAAAACAATTCCCTCTCACTACACTTTTTTTTTCCCTTTTTAATAAACACACTTCTTGGAATGGGCGTGTAAAGTCCTCTTAGTTGAAACTGATGGTCAAGATTATGGTCATGTCCTGATTTACATTTTTATGGTATTATGGTTTTTTATGTGCTACGATTACAGGAACGGTTTGTAGTTTTTTCTTTCTTGCTTGATACGGGGTTTTGGGTGCTTGTTTGTTGCATTGCATGAAGTTTTCGGTCGCATATGTGTAGAGGTCATGCCGAATTTTTTCTAGGATGTGGGTTGTTTGGGGTGGTAAATTGGTTAGCTACGTCTATGTGTGTGTTCTTATTTGGATTGATTTATTTTTTATAGCCCTTTGGTTGTTTTGCAGGCATTCTTTGTGATTGTCTGTGTTGTGGTGTGTGTGTTTTCCATCTGAATGGCGCCTCACACTCCTCCTCCTATCCAGTATGTCCCACTGGTCAGTAGGGATTATTCTTCCCTACTAGCTTTTGAGCCTATAGCGAAAGCAAGACTTGCGACTTTCGTGGTTGCTTCATTCCCCTTGATTCCAGATGATCCATCCCTGTGTGATGAGTTCCTTGCCTCATACAGCAAGAAGTCGGGCATGGTTCATGGTGCTTCCATGATATTGACACCCCGAGGGTTAGCTCTTCCCTACAAAGGAGAGCCCTTTGTTACAACTAGACAATTATTCTCCAACAATGAGATTTTCAAGCTGTTACAGAAGCAAAACAAGGAAATTTTGGATGTCAAAAAAGTGATCAACACTTCAGGAGTATCTTTTTATATGATCACTGATCCTCTTTGGAAGTTAGTTTGTCAGTTTCTCCAAGACAGGTTTATCCCTGCCAAAACACCATCCCATTACTTGTCCAAAGAGCTCTTCACAACTTCCAGGATGGTGTTAAAAGGGGTAGCCATTGATTGGAGTACTTACCTTCTTACAAAGATGGACCAACATTTTGTCAAAGTAACCAGAGAAAATGTCACAAATGTTATCTATGGTTCCTACCTATATACTTTCTTGACATACTCAGGCTTAAAGAAGGGTGTGCTTTCACCTACTCCATTTGATCCAGTACCTCCCCCTCCACCTTCAGAAGAGTCAGAACCTATTGATATAGAGGATCTTGATTCTCCTCCTCCACTGGTCATTCAGTGGAAGCGCTTGAAGAGTGTGGCAGGTAAAACTCATTCAGTTCTTCCTTCAGTCATAATTCCTGCTACATCTAGCAGTGACCTCCTTACTTACTTCACATGTAACAATTTGTTCAGAGCACATAGAGAGGGGTTCTTTGGACATATCAGTCCCTTCCTTGAATAGTTTAGTGTCGAGAGATGCCATTTCATTCCTCTGTAAAGACATCCAAAGTTTGATTGAACTTTTAGTGACAACTTGCGCTCAATAGCTGTATGCTTCTTTTTATGAAGAACAGATGCAGTCCAAAGACCAGTTGCATAAGGCAACATCAGAGTTAGCCTCTACTAAAGACACACTTGCAGATCTGTTTAAGCAGATGGAGTAGCAAACCCAATTCCATCTCTTGCCACTTCTATTTCTCAACCCCCTCAGTTGGTTAGTGAATATGAAGGATTTGATCACCAGATTCCAAGAAGAAGAGGATGGAGCTCGATTGATTCTCTTACAGGACCTCATATAAATTGGCCAATAATTCGAGGGGATTGGACTACTACCAGTCAAGCATACCAAAATTATCTTCATTTTGCTCACCAATATTCACAATCTCTAGATCCTTCAGTGAGATTGATAGCTCATTTTGCTTGGTATCTAGCATATATGCATAGGCATTCCCATAATGATCAAAAGGCCATTCCAAAGCTTTGTATGAATGTCAATGTGAGCATTGATTCCCAACAGCTAGATGTCCTATATTTTCATGCCCTATGTCTACCTAGCAGATATCTTATTTTACTCGAAAGGATGTGATGCCTGCAGTTCTTTCAAAATCCTCCAAAGACATTTGTAGATGAATCCTTCTCCATGGATCGTTTTCCAAACCACCAAGTCTTCAAAAGGGATCACCTTCATTGATGCCTTTGCAATGTATTTTGGATGATTCTTAATGATATATATATCTCTCTTTGGAGGTGTCATTCAGATGGTTGTGTTAGTGTTTGTGTGTGTTGTAATAATTGTATGTGATGAGTTCATACTGATTGAGAATAATTTGTTCGAGAGCTCTTTTCAAGCTTTGATGGTGGATGAAACGCCTATGGTGAAAAGCTGAAGAAAAACCTCTTATATCCTTTACAAATTTGCTATGGCTTTTAAATGATTATGAGATGAGTTATGAATAACGGAGTTTTCCTTTAATAGTATTTTTCTATCAGATACAGGTGATAAGTTGGGGTCGTGGTTTGGCGAGACTATTGAAGATCCTACGGAAGATAAAATTGAGCTCTTTAATGAACTTATATTATTATTTCAATTAGGTCGCGAGGACGCTTCCTTTCTAAGTGTGGGGATATGTTGAGAGTGGAAAAAGACTGAATTTTTGATGTTTTTGAGGTTTAAATGATTGTTTTTTTATGGATTTAGAGTGATGTATGGTTGTTAGTGGAAGTGTTTGAGAGTGTTTTGGATGATATTAATTTTTTTTTTGGGAGTTTATGATGATTTTCAATAGAGATATGAAGCTCTATGATGTTCTAATAGGTTTTGTTGAGGTTTTGATTGGTTCTGTATAGCTTCTATTTTGTTCTGATTGTCTTCTAAATGAAGCATGAATTGATGATTGAGGAAGATTAAGATCTTTTGGAAGCCTATTAAATAGTTTTTGATAGTTTAGAATGGTTTGAGTATGAGTTATGAGGTTCTGATGACCTTCTGTAAACCTTCTGTAGAGCCTCTGTCTCTGTTCTGTCTCTGCTCTATAACTATATTGTAGCTGCTCTAGTACTGCATTGTATTATTCTGTAGACCTTCTGTAAGTGTTTTGTAGAATGTATGTGTGACTTTGGAAAAAATTTCTAACTTTTGGAAAGGATGAATCTAAGTTCAAAAGAGCTAAAACAAGTGGAAGAAGCAGCTGATGAAGACTGAAGAGAAGACCAAGTGACAGTGATAGTAGTGAGCTGTGAAGAGACACAATAGTGGCTCTCGTGACTCTTCATATCAGACATACCTCTTGGGAGGTACATCCACGACCTAATAAGGAATATTGAGAGTTATTATGAGAGTATTGTAGTCAGGAGATGATGTACTATTGATAGAGAGAGAGAAAGAGAGCCAGAGATAGTCAATTCTATCAAAACAATGTAACTGTATATGAGAGATTGAGAGAGAGAACTATGAAGACATTGAAGATGAATACTATGTGATTGATTTCCATTCAAAAGATGGTGTATTCTTCTATGTTCATTGTTCTATTGAAGTATTTTATGAAGATGTTGAAGATTATGGTTAATTCTATCAAATCCGTGGGAGATATCTACTATGATGTTGCGTGAACTATTTACTGTTTTCTTTGTTTTGGTCATCAAAAGAATGAAATAAAAGCTTGTTGATGTTACAAGATAGATTTTCTTGCAGTAGAATCCCCTTTTCCTTGGTGTTCCTCTTGGGGCTCCAGTAGTGGATAGTCACGTGGCAATTAAGTACACTTGGGTGAAACACTGTTGGGATGGGTGACCTCTTGAGAAGATTTTCTTACAAGCTAGTGGAAGCTTCTTGTGCATAGCCAACGACGCCAATGAAGACTTCGTAGCCCATGGCCAAGTATGTCAAGGCCAAGATACTAAGGCCTATGCCTTGGTCGCCGCCTTGGTCATAAGCCTTGGAGTGCCAATTGCCCAATGACATGCCACGTGGTGCTCGCCCATAGATTCGTAAATTTTTATCTTCGTGCTACAAAAATGGAGTTCCCTCTCTCTGACGTCATCAATGATGTTATCAAAAGTGCTTAAAGAAAGTGTTCTCTCTTTGTCATCGATGATGTCATAAAAAAACACTAAAAAGCAAGAGTCCTCTCTTTTACCCCCCTTGAAAAACTATAAATTGAGGGCTTGGGGATGACTAGGAAGGAGAACAAGAGCAATCTTGACAAGGACGAGACGTTGATCGAGCAAGACAAATAGACATTATTCCATTCAACCCAAGGAAGGGGATACGCAGAAGGTCTCTCATCGTCTTCTAATTTGAGAAGAGAAGAAACTGAAGAACTTCATCCTATTTTATCAATCCCATTAGAAGTCATACCTCTACTCTTGTTCCTATTCCTTCTACTAGAGAGAGAGAAGTATTGCTCTCCACGAGGCAAGAAGAACCATCCACGAGGCAGTCTACATCATTGAATCTCGCAATAACCATCATCATCATCGAGAGTCTTATATATTACTACTGTGTTCTTCTTCTTCTACGAATCATATTTCCATCATGGCCTTGAAGAAAAATAATTTAAAAGAAAAAATCATGAATGACCCTACTAACGTGGAAGCAATAGTTGGAGTTGTGAGCACGGGATTCACTAACGAAGTCACGGGCGTGAATAACAACCCTTTACCAATTGCAATACCACATGTTTTCTAAAAATTTCTATCCAAATTTAATAGGGATAAGATAAGATACTACGATCTTAGAGTATTCACTTGGTAAATTATTAGAACATCTTTTAGGCTAGAAACTGTTAGGGGAACTATGAAAACCTAGAACTCAAGAGAAATCATGAGGAGTTTTAATGTTAACCCCATAGAAAAGAAGACTAGTGAATTCAAGACGAATTTACTAAGAACAAAACCTTGAAGAAACTAGCCAAGGATATAGTTTTAATCTAGAAGCTTTGATAGAAGCTTTTAAAACTGGAAATAACTCTAAGCTAAAGACACTGACCTAAGGCCAAGAAACTTGGTTACAAGGATAAACCTTAAACTGGGAAGTGTGAGACCCCAGAATCTAGATACCCTTAGTTAAATTCAAAGGGGAAGAGTTCATTATGTGAAATTCAACTGTTGATTGCTACTAGATTAATCATCACTTGAAAGTTGCATGATTGATTGAAGTCATAACTGCTTGAAGACATCTGATGCAGGAGGCATATTTCACGGTGGATTCCGTGCCATGGTGGATTCCGTGAGGTTTTACGGTGGATTCCGTAAACTTTGTTGACCGGGGCTCATACACAAAGTGGATTCTTTGTGCGAGAAGTTGATGGGGACACCTATCCTTTTCAGGCGTTTCATTAATTTAGTGTGTACATGGGTGATTCCATAGCGGGTGATTCCGCAAAATACATACTAAATTAATAAATGTTTATGAGTTTAGAGTGCGCACTCGTGATAAATTAAGGTTAGGATTGATTTCTAACTAGTTGATTTATTTATGTAGTTGAAGACTGCTAGGTATTCACTTTTGTCGATTTAATTGTATTATTTTACTAACGATTGTGAATGCTTCAGTTGATGTGTAAAGATAGCAGGAGTGGCGGAGGAAAGCATTGGAGGATAGCGTGTATTCGAGTTATCACTTATATTTTGATGGACGCATACCTTAGGCATGGCGCCTATATTTTGTCGCGCCTATTTATTAAGGTGTTGGATATTTATTTATTATTTTGTATACGCATGGGCGCACGATTATGATATTTGTATTTGGACATTGTATTGGGTATGCCTGACTCTTTGGGCACCCGCCCATTAGCTTTATTTCTATTCTGTGCTAAAGCAAACTCAAAAGCCAAAAGCATGCTATTTTGTCATTTGGGCTATTATTTGAGCTTGAAGATGATTAATACATAAAATACATGCTTTGTGGCGCGCTCACACAAGGCATGGGGGGAGATTGCACCCAATTGGTCTCTTGTTCATGTCGTGCATGCTTTCTACCTTGAGTTTTGTGCAAAAAGTAGACTTATTTTGTTCTTGGGGACCTTCCGGCGCTCACTACGTGAGCGTACAACATCCGATCTGTGCACCAGTGGTATTAGAGCGAAGCTGAGATCGAGAGCTTCCAAGCGCTACCCATCTTGTGCGAAGGTGGAGCTCCTGGAACGATCAAGCTCTATAGTCAGTCTCATCGCGAACAGTCAATATCGGTGGATTCTTGGCGGTCAAGAACCTCTGTCTACAGCCTTTGATCGTGAAGGATCGGTCTGAGAAAGTGGAGGACCACGTCAATATCTCCTTCTATCAAGTCGTTTTTCTCAGAGACCATAGATAAGTTTCATATCCTTTATAAAGCTTCAAAGCTTCAAAACTAAGCTTTTTAAAAGCTTAGCAATTCAATTCTCAAAATCGGCGACAGGGCGGCAGCATCCCGAATTTTCTGCCGGCTGAAAACGGCCCCCCCTAAAAATTCGTCGTGGTAATCAGACTAAGCTATAAGCTTAGTCAATCAAGTTTCAAGTCACACAAATCTTCAAAGTTGATCAAGTACATTAAGTTTTGTTACTTTGCAAGTCATGAAGGTCTAACAAGTCAGCAGAGGTCAAAACTGACTTATGCTAAAAACTCCCATAAGGATTGTTCCTGCATAGAAGCATTGAACTGCAAAGTTGTTCCTTGGAAGAGTCTGTTCGCATACGTAGACTTGCTGAACCAGTTTCAGCACATACAGAATGCCATATACAGATTTTACGAAGACTTTAAATCTCGCAACCGCAAAAGTTAAAGACCGTGAAAGCCAAACAAAAATCTATAAGCCTTGTACACCCGACTTTGAGCTACGCTCATCTTGCTAATTGGATTTTGAGAGTGTGAGGTCTTTTGAATTTTTACAGGATGACGGAACAAAATATGGATGATTTAACGGCTGAAGGCGATCTTTCTGAACCTACCATGGAACAATTATTGGATTTAATTATGATGCAGTTGGATGAAGAACAAAGAGCCCGGTAAGCTTGCAAGTTCAAATGGTCAATTTACAATGATCGACTACCGACAAAGATGGACCACAACCTGAAGATCTTATCCGACGAGCCATTGATGCGACTCTCGAAGCTCAATCCATTCGCAAAGAAACAAAGATAAGTAAAAGAAATTTCAAATTCCGTACTTTCAATGGAACTCGAGATGGAAAGACTGTTCTTGCATTCATCAGTTAGTTTGATGATTACTTTCATGAAGTCTATATGCTGAAAAAGATAAAATCAAGTGTGTCACTAATCATTTAGTGGATAGAGCATCTCTTTGGTGGACTGTGGTTCATAAGAGCATAGATTGTCCCACTACCTGCTGGGAGAGTTTCAAGAAGAAGTTTGTGCAAAATTTCCTTCCTCCACAATTCCATGAAAAAGCCATAAAGCAATGGGACCTTCTTCAGCAAAGAGATCGTGAGCCTATTTCCCAGTACACCGAATGCTTTTGGAATGGCTTACCCCAACTACGCATGCTTGAAGACGTACCTGAAGCGACTCACAAGCGCAAGTTTATGTCTGGATTACTTGGGCATTACTACGCTGAAGTCAATATGTTCAAGCCTGCAACTCTTGAAGATGCAATTCTTGTAGCTCATGACGCTGAAGACAAGATTCGAGGAAGAGACAGCGTCCGCAACAATTTCAAGCAAATGAAGCAATTCAGTTCAAATTTTAGAAGATTCAATCAAAGTCGATTTCATTCATCATCTTTCCGTAAGTCTTGGACAAAACCACTTACTTTGCCATCAAATACCAATCAAAACCCTAAGTCATCTTCACAACCAAATCCTAATATTCCTAGACTTCCTTCCATTGCAAACAATGTATCTAAAGCCAAACCTATAGTGTGTTACAAATGCGATCAACTTGGACATCTAGCAGCCAATTGCCAATCGAAGAAGCCACCTGTCCATATCAACTATCTTGGAGCAATGGAAGATGAAGAACATGAGGAAATGCCTGACTTTATGGAAGATGAGGATGACATTGCTACTCCTTCGGATACTTTACCAGGTATGCCAACTCCACATTCTTTGTTGACAATGAAATGTTTAGTGCATGGAAAAGAAAAGATTATTTTGCATGATGATGGTAGTACACATGATTTTATTTCTGCAAAGTTAGTGAAAGAATTGAAATTACAAAGTGTTCTTACCCATTATCGCATTAAAGCAGCATTCTTAGGCACAAGGAATAATGGAACACAAGAGGTGTATGATTTAGAAATTCAAATTGGTGAATACACTGAAAGAAGGAATTTTCTAGTTGTACCATTATAGTCCAGTGATATTATCCTAGGTATGCCTTGGCGTCATAAGCATACTCCTGATATAGATTATTCCATGTATTTAATTAAAATTAATTTTCAAGGAAAACACAGTACATTGTATGGTATGCACGCATCCAATAATTTTCCACTGCTTACTCATACTCAAGCTAAATGTGCATTACGCAAAAGTAGTAAATCTTATCTAATTTGGGTGAATGAACTTCAAGTTAAAGAAAAACATATGCACCCTAGGCATAAAGAATTCCTTGCACAATTTAAACATTGTTTTGCTGAAGATCTACCACCTAGACTACCTCCTTCATGTCTTGAAGACCACAAAATAGATTTAATTCCTGGTACACAACCACCCTGTAAAGCACCATATAGGCATAACCAGATTGAACAGAAAGAAATTCAAAATCAAGTTGAGGAATTATTAAACAGAGGATTAATTATACCTAGTAGTTCTCCATTTGGTGCACCTGTTTTATTGGTAAAGAAGAAGAATAATACTTATCGCACGTGCATAGATTATCGTGCCCTGAATAAGATTACTGTAAAGAATAGATATCCAATTCCTAGGGTAGATGATCTTATGGATAAACTACAAGGTTCTACCATATTTAGTAAAATAGATCTTAAATCTGGTTATCATCAGGTGAGATTAGATAAATCTGATATATTTAAGATTGCATTTAGAACACAATTTGGTCATTATGAATTTCTAGTGATGCCTTTTGGATTGACTAATGCACGTGCTACATTTAATAGAATGATGAATCACATATTTTTGAAATATTAGCATTGTGTTATAGTATTCTTTGATGATATCTTGGTATTCAGTAAAAATGAGAAAGAACATTATGAACATCTATCCTTGGTTTTCAAGTTGTTGAAAGATAATCAATTGTATGCTAATTCGAAAAAGAGTGAGTTCTTTCAAATAGAAATTGAATATCTAGGTCATATTGTATCATCAAAAGGTATTAAGGTTGACCCTAAGAAGATAGAAGCAATATTGAACTAGCCTATACCAAAAAATGTCCATGAGTTACGTTCTTTTCTAGATCTTGCTAGTTTTTACAGGAAATTTGTGCGAAATTTTTCATTACTTGCTTTGCCTTTGACTAAACTTTTAAAGAAATGTATTATTTATCATTGGTCTGATAATCAACAAAAATCTTTTGATTTATTGAAACATGCATTAACCCATGCTCCTGTATTACAACTACCTAATTTTAATAGACCATTCTTTTTAGTAGTTACTGATGTTAGTGGATCTGGAATAGGAGCCATACTTATGCAAGATAATCATCCCATAGCCTATTCTAGCTGTAAACTCAAACCATCAGAACTTAAATATTCCACATATGATAAAGAATTGTTAGCTGTGGTACAAGCTTTAAGACAATGGAAACATTATTTAATAGGTTATGAGTTTATGATTAAGACTGATCAACAAAGTATTAGACATCTCCTTAGTCAACCTCAAATATCTGACCGACATATCAAATGGGCAGCTTTTATTCAGAGTTTTCATCCCCTTATCCAATATCAACCAGGTAAAGAAAATGTAGTAGCTGATGCTTTAAGTAGAAGACCTACCATTCATAATATCTCTATCATATCATTTGATTCTCTAACTCCTATGAAAGATACTTATCATCAGGATATTACTTTTCATGCTGATTGTAATAAATTAGTTGGAAATAACTGGATTCTTATTGATTCACTGTCTTATAATGATGGATTCATGTTTTATGAAAAGAGATTATGTGTTACAGTCCCATTTAGATCCTTTGTTTTGAATGAGATTCATTGTCCTCCATATCAAGGTCATAGAGGTATTATATCTACTTTGCGTATATTGACTGAAGATTTTTATTGGTCACATATGGACACTGATGTATCTAACTTTGTTTCTGAATGTTTGGTTTGTTAAAGAGTTAAGAGACATCATGATAAACAATATGGTTTACTTATGCCTTTATCTATTCCATCAAGACTATGGGAATAGATTTCTATGGACTTTATTACTGGTTTACCTAATACTAAAGCTAACCATGATATGATTTGGACTATTGTAGACAGGTTTAGTAAACAAGAATATTTCATTCCATGCAAGAAAACTTTAACAGCATCTTAGGCAGCACAATTATTTTTGAAAACTGTTTTCACTAATCATGGATTACCAAAAGTTATTATTTCTAACCGTGACTCTAGATTTTATAATAACTTTTGGATTACTTTTTTTGCTAACCTAGGAACAAACATTGATTTCTCATCTGCATTTCATCCTGAAACTAATGGTCAAATAGAAGCCACTAACAATACTATTTTAGATCTTTTACGTGCTTACACTATTTTTAAACCATAGACATGGAACACACATTTACATTTACTGCAGTTTGCATATAACAATACACCACACACAGCTACAAAGAAAGCACCGTTTGAAGTGATTTATGGTTATAGATTGTCTACACCTGTTGCATCTTTATCAAATAAAATTCAGAGTGCTGATGATATTGCTAACATGCATGCTACTATTTTTGATGAGGTTAAAGACATAATTGCCAAAGCCCAGTAATCATATACAAAACAAGCCAATAAGAAAAGACAAGCCATGAATTTCAAAGTTGATGACTATGTTTGGTTGAGAAGAGAAAAACGTAGATTACAAAGTGTAGATAAACACCCAGTTGTGAAATTAGGACCTAGATTCTATGGACCATTTAAGATCATTCACAAAATCAATGACAATGCATTCAAGTTAGAACTAACACCTCACTGGAAAATTCACAACACCTTTTACATTAGTTTATTACGACCCTTTAGAGGCCAATTACCTGTACACCCTGTTTATGAAAACCCACCTTTGCTAGATAAAGAGACTGAAATACTTGAACTTGAAGCTATCATAGATACTGACTTTATGACCACTAGAACTGGCCGTAGATATTCTAGATATTTGGTCAAGTTTAAAAACCACCCTGTTGAAGAAGCCCAATGGATGCACGCTAGAGACTTAAATGCTTTCCCCACTCTGTTAGCTCCACATTGAGCTAGTAGCAATTGAGGACAATTGCTATCCCACCCCGAGGGTATGATGCCAGGAGGCATATTTCACAGTGGATTCCATGAGGTTTTCCAGTGGATTCCGTAAACTTTGTTGATCGGGGCTCATACACAAAGTGGATTCTTTGTGCGAGAAGTTGATGGGGACGCCTATCCTTTTCGGGCGTTTCATTAATTTAGTGTGTATATGGGTGATTCCGTAAAATACATATTAAATTAATAAATGTTTATGAGTTTAGAGTGCGCACTCGTGATAAATTAAGGTTAGGATTGATTTCTAACCAGTTGATTTATTTATGTAGCTGAAGACTGCTAGGTATTCACTTTTGTCGATTTAATTGTATTATTTTACTAACGATTGTGAATGCTTCAGTTGATGTGTAGAGATAGTAGCAGTGGCAGAGGAAAGCATTGGAGAATAGCATGTATTCGAGTTATCACTTATATTTTGATGGGCGCATATCTAAGGCATGGCGCCTATATTTTGTCGCGCCTATTTATTAAGGCGTTGGATATTTATTTATTATTTTGTATGCGCATGGGTGCACGATCATGATATTTGTTTTTTAACATTGTACTGGGTATGCCTAACTCTTTGGGCACCCGCCCATTAGCTTTATTTCTATTTTGTGCTAAAGCAAACTCAAAAGCCAAAAGCATGCTATTTTGTAATTTGGGCTATTATTTGAGCTTGAAGATGATTAATACAAAAAATTCATGCTTTGTGGAGCGCTCACACAAGGCATGGGGGGAGATTGCACCCAATTGGTCTCTTGTTCATGTCGTGCATGCTTTATACCTTGAGTTTTGTGCAAAAAGTAGAGTTATTTTGTTCTTGGGGACCTTCCGGCGCTCACTACGTGAGCATACAGCATCCGATCTGTGCACCAACATCAATCTTGTTTGTGATTTTCTAGATTAGATCCTGATTGAATTAAGTATTGGAACATATAAAAATTAAGGAGCCCTATACCTCCCCCAAGGATAGGTGTTGAATCCCCCATACCAAGAGGGGATGTTTTTACCACTCTGGAAGCATGGAGTGGCTCTGATGGCGAGAGGTCTCCTAGCATGGATCATATTAAGTAGGAGGTGGATAGGGTGCTAGGGGGCTCTGGCTAGTAAATCCTTTACATACCTAGGAACTACTTGGTCCCCTGTATGGCCTAAGTTCTACTTGGGACACCTAAAAATGCTAGCTATAGGTGGATTTGATCTTGGTGACATGCAGATGCACTAGATGAGGTAGCACATGAAATTGTAATTTTTCTCTTGTATGAATGGGAGAACATACATTATGGAACATAATCAATTAATTTGTTTTATTCTAATTGTATGTCAGTGAGTAAATTACACAAATGAACAACTGTGCATAAAAAGATTCTTTTTAATTAATGAAGTTATTTTTATATATTTCACATAATCTCGGGTAAGTTAATCATGAATATATGTGTGTATCACATGGTTCAAATTAATGTATTTTTAAAATAATATTTTTATACATTTTTTACATATAGAAGGGTATAATATAAAGGAGTTGTTTACAGATTGAATAGAAAAGGGTTATGTTTTATTCATGAAAAGTTCACAGATAAGGATATTTATAAATAGGCCTTGAATGCACGTGATGTAGAGGATATACATATAGTAATTTCCTCGAGCACGTAATATGGTAGATAATTAGATAATTAAGAACTTCCATAGAGGGAAGTGGGTGGATGGATTCTTGATGAATCTAATCCTATGGCAGGGCGATCTCGATTAGCCGAGAGGTTTTCCCAAAAACAAATGCTAGGAAGAAACTCTAGGAATGGCCAAATCACTGACTTACCTAGGGTTTGGTCTCAAAACTTGAATTGTAAATTATCTTAGGGGAAAGGTACAATGGCTATGCCAGAGCACTGCGAGAGATTTCATAAATTCTTAGTCAACTACTGGAAAAAAGTATTGTACTCCATGAACCAAGGGTAATGGCACTCACTCCTTCTAGACAAGAAGCCTCTCAAAGGACACCTCCAGATGTGAGCTAGTTGTTGATAGGTTACTGTTAGGTCAATTAGGAACCTTCAAGTCGGCAGACCTCCGTGGGTAATGGGTGGATGCTTTCCCTATGGAGTAGACCTAGGGTTATAGAGGCAAATGAAATCTGATCATTCTGGTTAGAGTAGGGATGGTGACGGTTGGAAGATAAACTCTAGGTGACTACTAAAACGTTTACACATCACGTAATAAAGGCATGTATGTTACATCTACTGATAATAGTGGATCAACAAAATATTTGTACTTTTAGAGATTTCTTGATTGAGAGAAGCAATCAATGCCCTAAAACTACTAGCAAAAATAAAGGAGTGTTATTTGCAATGAATATCACCATCATTCCATATATAAAAAATTTTGAGAGTTAAAATACCTTGCCTTATACAACAATAGACTATAGAATCCGACAATTGAATATCTTTTTTAATAAGCATGGATTTGTCTTCAGGAGATATACTAAGGTAGTCCTCTTCCTCAGAAGTGTGCAAAAAACATTGACAACCATTTGCCTATACACCTCACCTATCCTCTTATAATTGACAGGGCCAAGGACAACAATTTTTCTCTTGCAAACTTTAACCTCAGATTCTATAATCTCTTGCATTTTTTCTTGTTGGGACGCAATCTTTGTTGGGTATAGATGTTTCACCTCCTGGATATTTGGCCCTTTCACTCTCTTGGATAATTTTGGCAGAATGTTAAGGATATCAAGGGTTTTTTTATCAGTAGTGGACAAGGGCCTCGATACCTTGTCAAACCTATACTTGATTTTGTTGACCAAAATATTTGTTCATCAAGGTCACCGTATAAGCATGAGTGACAACAATGTATGCATCATTCATAAAGTCAATAACAAAGTCTTCACCTGCCTCCTGAAGGTAAAGAATGGTTGCAAGCTACCATTTCTTTCGTATGCCAATTTTAGTGGACACCCTTGATAATCTATCAAAAATGTCATTGACAACTTTGATAAAAGCTGTAATGGGCCATAGGAACCCTCCCCTGAAATTGTTAAAGAAAAATATTTTTTTTAAATCATTTCAAAAAATTTTACTTCCCCCCTCTCTCCCCACCGACAGCATGTCAGGGAGAGAGAGAGAGGGAGTGATGGTGCTGGGGGGCATGCAACCCCCCAGGTGGGAGGGGTGGCCATGCCACCTATATCCTCCCCTCCCCTTATATAGGGGAGGCTTCTCCCCTCCCCTGGCAGAGATAAAGGAGGCTACGTCACCACCCTCCCCCCCCAGCTACTATACCACCCCCCTGGCCGTCTGATCGAAGCGCCCCCTGCGATCTGCTACAATGGTAGCCTCTACCGATGTGCTGCTCTGCCACCTAGCCTTCCTCACGTCACCCCCCTTGTGATCTGCTGCAATAGCATCCTCTGTCGATGTGCTGCTTCGCCACCTAGCCTTCCTCACATCACACCCCCCCCCCCCCCCCATCTGTGCTATGTAGGGCCACCTTTGGGTCCTTCGACTATAGCCTCCCTCCTTGGTTGCCACTCTCGGGCCCTCCAAACAAGCCGCTTCCCCCCCTGATTACCATCCAGCTCGGCCAGTGAGAAGAGGAAGTAGGAGTGAGAGAGAGAAGAGGAGGAAGAGGGGGAGAAGGAGAAGGAGAAGGAGAGAAGGAGAAGTAGAAGAGAGAAGAGAAAAAGAGGGAGAAAGAAGAAAAGAAGAAGAAGTGGGAGAGGGAGGAGAAGAGAAGAAGAAGAGGAGTGGGAGAGAGAAAAGAAGAAGAGGGAGAGACAAGAGAAGAAGAGGGAGAAAAGGAGAAGGAGAGAAGAGAAAGAAGGAGGGAGAGAAAGAGAAGAGAAGAAGAAGAAGGAGTGGGAGAGAGAAGGGAAGAAGAGGGAGAGAAGGAGGAGTGGGAGAGAGAAGAGAAGGAGAAGGAGAGAAGGAGGAGAGAGAAGAGAAGAAGAGGGAGAAAAGGAGAAGGGGAGAAGGAGAAGAGAATAAGAAGAAGGAGTGGGAGAGAGAAGGGAAGAAGAGGGAGAGAAGGAGAAGGAATGGGAGAGAGAAGAGAAGGAGGAGGGAAGATAAGGAAAGAAGGGAGAAGTAGAAGAAGGAGAAAAAGAGGGGTAGAAGAGAGGAGAGGAGAAAGAAGAAGGGGAAGAAGAGAGGTAGAGGAGAAAGAAGAAGAGGAGAGAAGTAGTAGAAAAAGAAGAAGAGGAGTAGAAGGAGAAAATAAGAGAAGAGAAGAGAAAGAGAGGGAAGGAGCAGAAGGAGAAAAGAAGTGGGAGAGGGAGAAGGAGAAGAAGAGAGGGAGAGAGAAAGAGAGAAAGAGAGAGAGAGAGAGTAGGAGAATAAGTGAAAAGAAGAAGAAGAGAGAGAGGGAGAAAGAAAGAAGGAGAGGGAGTGAGAGTTGGTGAGTAACCGTAAGCCACACCTAAACCACTCTCTCGGCAAAGGACCTTATCTAGCGGTCTTCTCTACCAAAACCCATCAAGGTCCGGACTACCCAATCTCCTTGAGGCGAATGGCTCCCAAGAAGAAAGTCACGGGAAGCGTAGGCACCCAAGCCACCGGTAATGCCGGAGGGGCAAGTGGAATGACCAACGCAGCACACAAGAATCAAGCCCAGGTTCTAAGCTTTAAAATTAATTAGGAATTAATTCTCATGGAAGGGATGAAAGGATTGACGATGTGCATGGAACAAGAACGAATGTTAGGGTTCTATTTACTCTAAGTACTAAGATGCATGCACGAAACGGTAGAGTTTGGAATTCGCATAAGATTTTAAGAATGAAATGATAGCTTTTACTCACATAAAATGATAAGGTTATCGTCTTAGTTCACATAAAATGATAGCTTTTTAACTAGTTCAGTGCATGATTAGTCATTTAGAATTCACGTTTCGCAATCATGGTTTAAAGAAACACATGAAATGTCAATTTCTGTTCATGAGATGCACTTGCAATGTTAGAGAAAACCCGAGACTTCATATACACAAGTCACATGTGAGACGATGCATTGGAAAATAGGTACTCGTTGTCGGAAATAAAGAAAGATAAAAGTCGTCTAAGAGGTACAACTATACTAAAATGCACAATGTGTATGATGGTTAAGGTTGACTGGGAAATCATGCATAGAACCACACTAAGAAAATTGGAAGGATCGCATGTGTCCATATTGCATCTTGAAGGTCTAAATGAAGAATCAGGTGTTGCCATGTATGTTAACTGAGCTTGGTTGAAATTAGAGATTAAAAGAACCTTGGTTGGGTTGCAAATAAGGCATGTTTGTTGCCTTGACTAACCAGCTAATGCTTGAGTTAGGGACTAAGATACCCTAAGATGAAACCTAGGGGAAAAGGGAAAGTATAAGTCAACTTACCAAGACCATTTGCTTGCGTAATCTTGTTTGAAATTATTGGGTTTTCGCCAAGTCGTGAAAAGACCCAAGATCGGATGCTGGGAGCATCCGAGGAAAAAAAGGAGTCACAACCTTAGCAATCGATCGTACAAAGGACCTTTGAAATGTTCGTGCTTGTACTTAGGTACATTATTTGATCTCTCTGCTCAAGGAACTAATTCAAGGAAAACACTTAATGCTTCAGGTTGAAAGCCTGGAGGGAGAGGCAGGGACAATTACCTCCGACTGTCTGCCTAGCCCTATCCAAGGAGGTTGATTGCCATGCCGGGTATATGGACCTAACCCGCCACAAGAGGTCTCTCCGTGTGTATTGCTTGGAGCGGGAGGACGCTTGGGTGCCAGGGGAGGCTTTGGCTGTAGATCCCTTGCCTCCAGATCCCGCACAAGGGACCGACGTGACTCGAGATGGGATCTCAAGGCCCGTGTACTAGTCAACGGGCAAAACTTGGAGCAGCAATCCTGTAGATTGCTGGGATAGCCTTCGGGCATGATATTGCATGTACTCCAGGATTTTTATAAATAAAGAGCAGTTATTAGAGAAAAAGGAACTTGCTTGGCATTGTTTTGTGTTAGGGCCTAAGTTACATAAAGGAACTCGTGATTAATTTGTTTAATTAAGGAAGCTGATTTTGCATGCCAAAATGTAATGTGTTAGGTAATTAAATAACTAAAGCAAATTGAGGAAAGTGCAGTGGATGTGACTTAGGTCCGTCCTATGGAAGGGTGGTCCTAGTTAGTTGGGAACTTTTCTCAAATGATGAGATAATAAGACAATGAAGACCTAGTATCAGTAGATGTAAAATTCTGGTTTATTCTGTTTTAGGGGAAAGGAATGGGACTATGCTGTATGGCAGAGAGGTTGACCTTCGCATCCCTCTCGTTTCTTCTCCATGAACCAAGTGCAGCATGAATCCGCTTCAACTCTATTGTTCCTACGCAAAGTGGTACATCTGGAGCTCGATGCTAGCTCCTTCCTAGAGACTTTGCTGATAGGAAAGAAACCCTGACCTCAGGTCGATCGCAAGTGGGAAAGGCTCGACACTTCCGCTCGGGGCAGACTCGGGAAGACCTAGATCGCAAACCCTATATCATTCCATGCGAGTGCTAGGTAGAGCCTTCTAGACCCTCCTCCCGATGGGCTCCTAAGACGTGTCCCGCAAGCGGACAAGCAAGCACGTTACAGTTGGCATCAAAGCGAACCAACGGGATCTAAGATTTACAAAGGAACTTAATGGAGGAAAGTAAAGGGAATAAGGGAATAGCCAAGGGAAGGTGAGTGGAATAGAGCTGTGTTTTCTGTTGAAAACATTTCCTTACTCACTTATGGATGCTGGATTGCAGAGTCATGAAGCATGAAACAAATTCTTGGTGTTCTAGGTTATGTTTATGACTGCAATGTTTGCTTCGGATTATCGACAAAGGCTAGGCATAATGAATATTCTGGACCACATCTATAATCCTTCACCCTTGTATGCAGAACGGAGATGGACGTGAGAATCAGGAATATACTACATAGCAGCCCACTGACTCGCATATCTTCAGACCAACTTGAAGAGAATCAAGTGGATGGAGGATTTAAAGATTGTGAAGCTGTTCATCTTTGTCGAAGCTCATGTAAATGCAACCCTTCATGTTGGCGGTCGGCAAGTCAAGCAGAACAAATATGTGTATGAAAAAGTGATTCGGGTGATCCCTACCGACAGAATCAAAGTGCTAGGGTGTTATGAGAAGAACAAGTATCAAAGGAAGGGATACCGCAAGCTTCCTATGACTTATCGATTCTTGAAAATCCATGACCCCACTCCATATTATTACTTAGTCCCTGTAGCCGATTGTAACATGATCCTATTTTACCTAAACTTATGTACTAATTAGCTTGTTCTACTTTCCCAAAATAAATGTACTCAAAGGGCTATGCCCTCATGAATGAACAAGACTTTTACTATCGTCTATCTTGATTGTAAATGTTAGGTAAGGTGTTAAGCGATTAAATCACATGGCTAAAAGCTGTGCTAGTTGTATTAACGTAATATGGGAAACGCTTGATAAGTCATTAACATAAAGAATCTTATTGTCCAGGCGCAACCCCAAGTGCAGGTTCCAAGTCCGACCCCTGCACTAAGTAAAAATGTGATTCAAGAGAAGAAGTTCCTTCTCAAACAAATTAATCAACCTGAGTTTGATGGCAAGGGAAGGACTGTTCAAGTTGACGTTGAGATCTGGATCGAGTCCATGGAGGACTACTTTGAGGCAGCATGAATTGCACCTGCTAACCAAGCTATGCTCGCCAAACTTAAGCTTACAGGCGAAGCAAGACTTTGGTGGAAACAACGGTGCAGAGACCAAGCGATCCGGAAGGAATAGTCACGTGGGAGAAGCTTAAGGAAGCTGTGCGAGGGAGGCATCTACCACCTGCCTACCACACACAGAAGATGAACAAATTCTATGAATTGAAGTAGCTTGGACTATTTCTTAATGCACATTATTCAAAGTTTGTCTCTCTCTTAAAGTACATGCCTTCAATGGATATGACACAACAGGTGTCAAAGTTTTGTGCTGGGTTAAATCCACCCATAAACACCCTCTTGGAATCAATGCGCCCAATGGACCTACAAGATGCACTCATTCAAGTTCCACCAATAATACAGGAGGTGCAAACCAAGCCAAGGAACAATAGGACTTGGCCCTACACGGATCAGAACAAGGGAATGTATAGGGCTCAGACTAAAAGAGCGCAGGGTCAGAATCAAGGACAAAGGAAGAAAGCTAGGACCAATGCTGTCAACAACTTTGTTCCTACACGAGGTAGTGACCACAATCTATGTTGCTTCCATTGCAACGAGCCAGGACACTTCAAGAGGCAGTGTTCCAAGCTTAGCAGAGGACATCACCAAGGGCAATTCCAAGGAGCTGCCCATGGCCAAGGAGCCACTGTCATGGCTAGAGGGAGAACCTCCAATGTTTCCAACAAGGACCTGGGTGACAAAGAAGATCCATCCATGGATGCTGACATTGAGAGGGCAACGATTCACACCGCTCTTCACAAGAAGGGTCCAAATCGCCAATTCTCAATGATCCAAACTCCATCGGATTATGAAGGTAAAAGCTTCAAAACCCTAATCGATTGTGGCAATACACATTCCTTCATTTCATCGATCTGTGCAAAAAGGCTAGGGATAGCCACAATAGACGCACCTACTTTACTTGTGGAATTGGCAAATGGTCGTGAGGTCTCTTGTACTAGGCAAACTGCTAAGGTGAAATTCCTACTAGGTGGGAAGCCAACTTTGGTGAGATTCAAGGTAATGAACCTAGGTATCCACGAATGTTTGCTGGGAATGGATTGGCTAATACCCAATGATGCCCACACCCACTGTGGAAAGGGCCAAGTTTCCTTCCGAAATTCTAAAGGGGAACTAGTTACAACTCAAGGAGAGGCTGGTAAGCCAAAAATACAGCTGGCAAAAGCAATACATATTATAAAAGGAGTTAGAAAGGGCCTACTTATCTATCTGATTAAAATGAATAAGCTAGATCAAAATCAAGAATCTGGGGAAGAACCGTCATGGTTAAAAGAATACGCAGACGTATTTCCTGAGGAGCTGACCTAACTTCCTCCTCAAAGGGAAGTCTGCCACAAAATCAAGCTAGTGCCAAGAGCTGCACCAGTCGCAAAGAGGCCATATAGGATGTCCATCCCAGAAGCTATTGAACTGAAAGAGAAACTCAAGCAACTATTAGACCAAGGCTACATCTGTCCTAGCAGTTCACTATGGGGAGCTCCAGTGTTGTTCCAAAAGAAGAAAGATGGAATGCTTCGCTATGCATTGACTACAGAGGGTTGAATCAATCAACCATAAAAAATAAATACCCCATTCCAAGAATAGATGAATCACTTGGCTGTCTTCAAGGTGCGAAGATCTTCTCAAAGATAGATCTCAGATCTGGGTATTAGTAGATAAGGATCAAGGAAGAAGATATCTCGAAGACTGCATTCAGCTCAAGGTATGGACAGTTTGAATTCCTAGTGATGTCATTCAGGTTGACAAATGCTCATGCCACCTTCAACAGGTTAATGCAGGATATTTTTAGGCCCTATCTTGATGACTTCGTACTCGTTTTCTTTGACGATACTCTAATCTACTCTAAACAGGAAAAAGATCATGAACCCTAGCTTTGCATTGTTCTTGAAACAATGAGAGTACACAAGCTTTATGCCAAGAAGAAGTGTGCATTTTTCAAGCGACAGATTGAATATCTGGGATTCATTGTATCAGCAGAAGGAATTTCAGTAGATCCAGCCAAGATCAAAGATGTTCTGGAATGGCCAACACCAACTGCTCTCAAAGAAATACATAGCTTTCTTGGATTGACAGGATGGTATAGGATCTTCATCAAAGATTATGCTTTGATTGCAGTGCCTCTGATTGATCTACTAAAGAAGCAAGTAGCAATTGTATGGTCACCTGTCGAATAGACCAGCTTTGACAAGCTAAAGCAAAGCTTAGAATCAGCACCCATCCTAAAACTTCCTGATCTTAGTAAGGAGTTTGAAGTGGTAATTGATGCTAGCGCACTTGCCTTAGGATGTATGCTTATGCAAGAAGGTCATCCCATAGCATACTCTTCAAGGAAACTGAAGAGCCATGAAAGGAATTATGCTACCCAGGATCTGGAGTTGTTGGCTGTCATCCATGCTCTCAAACTTTGGAGACATTACTTGCTAGGTAACAAATTTTCCTTAGTGATGGACCACAAGAGTCTTAAATGGATCTTCACCTTTACCCAGAACGAGCTCAACATGAGGCAACGTTGATGGATCAAAGTACTAGAAGAATATGACTTTGAAATCAAATACAGGCCTGGAAAAGAGAATGTAGTCGCCGATGCACTCAGTCACAAGGCATTTCTAAACTCTCTTATTTTGCAAAATCCATCAACAACAAGGTCACTAGCTACAAAGGTATCAATGCCAAACAACCCAATTCTTGAGCTAGCTAGAGAAGAGGCATGTCATGACCCAGTCTATTACAAAATTGCTAAGGGAGATCCCCATCAAGGATCAAGACCCGAAGCTTAAGATGAAGTATCAAGAATTCTCTGTCAGTAATGGACTTGTCTACTTTAGGACAAGATTATGTATCCTTGCAAGCCAATCTCTCAAGTAGAAGATACTTTGGGAAGCCCATGACTCCCCTTTCTCAGGACATCCTGGCTATGCCAAAACCCTTAATGCAATCAGGAAGAGCTATAATTGGGATAGGCTCAAGGGTGACGTCCTCAAATATGTCACGGAATGTTGGTCTTGTCAATGCATTAAGGTAGAACATGTCAAAATGCCAAGGAAATTGCAACCACTTGACATTCCCCAAATGAAATGGGAATTCATTAGTATGGAATTTGTTGTTGGCCTACCCCAAGTTCAGGGAGGATACAACTCTATTATGGTTGTAGTAGATATGCTCACCAAGGTTGCACATCTCATCCCTATCAAGACAAGCTATAAAGCCTCAGACATTGCAAGATTATTCATCAAGGAAATATTCAAATTGCATGGGTTACCCAGAAAAATCATTAGTGATCGTGACTCTCTCTTCACATCACACTTCTGGAGGGCTATCTTCGAGGCCATTGGGACTCAACTCTATTTCAGTATAGCTTACCATTGTAAAATATTACACGGCGCAGCGAACAGAATCTGAGAAAGAGATAGAGAGTACACAACAGATAAGAGGAGAATCAGTAAAATTCTTTAACTCCAAACAACTGATACAAAGATGGCTCTGTCCACCCGTGCGCTTCCACTGTGTGAAGCTTAGATGGCGATCTAGACAGAAGATAGGTGAAGAGCTTAAGGCTAGTTGGAACAACAACTCTGACTGGGTGAAAGATGAGTGTATGATGGCCGCGAAGGGGTTTAGCTTTTATAGCCCGCGAAGGTCGTTAGGTCGGCCTGCTGACCGACCTACCATATGAGCCTCCACTAGTCGGCCAGGGAATATTCCCTTTACCATCGGGCCAGGGGCGCTGCCCCCGGACCCCCGCCAGGGGGGCCGCTGGCCCCCCTGGGACCCCCCAGCCAGGGGCCGCTTCCGCGGCCCCCGGACCCCACAATAGGGGCCCCTTTTAACTCCCTTACCACGCAACTCAATGCAATGTGCCTCGAGTTGCTACCAGCTTAACCACTCCGTCTAACCCAAAGATTAGACCCACAATGGTCACCTTTTTGCCATCCGGTCACATAGACCTCATCTGATATACAAGTCAGGACTCCACCAATGTCCGGGCTCACACTTGGCTTCTCCTCATAATGGGGGCCTTACAACTTTGAGCACCATGGATCATTGGTAGTACCTAATGAGGGTGGGGCATTGATCATATCTAACACCCCCCCTCAATGTCCACCCATAGGTGAACTATCTCCTCGGCCCAATGCCGAGTCTCTGAAGATGAACTTGAAGCAGATCCTTCGTAAGTGCTTTGGTGAAGATATCTGCTCCATTCTCCTCTGTTGGACAGTAGACCAATTCCACTATCCCATCCTCCATCAAATCACGCACATAGTGATACTGGATCTCTATATGTTTGGTGCGTGCATGAAACACTGGATTTTTGGCAATGGCGATGCAACTCTGATTGTCACATCTCAGCACAGTTGGTTCTTCATCCTGCACTCCCATATGCCATAGAATCCTTCTCAACCATACGGCCTCACATGCAGCAAAACAAGCTGCCTTGTACTCTGCTTCGGTAGAAGACAATGCCACTGTTGGTTGCTTCTTACTAATCCAAGAGAAAATTCCTGAACCCAAAGAGAAACAATAACCAGAAACTGACTTCCTGGAATCAATGTCTCCTGCCCAATCTGAGTCACAGTTCCCCACAAGAGAAGTTCCGAAACTGTATGTGATACCATAGTCAAGAGTTTTCTTCAAGTATCTGAGCACCCGCATCCCAGCCTTCCAATGACTCTCATGAGGTTTGTTTGAGAACCTGCTCAAAACACCAACAGCAAAACTGATATCTGGTCTGGTGTTACACAAGTAGATTAGACTGCCGACCAACCTCCTATACCTCCCAATGTCTGCTAGTGCTGATGTATCCTCAACGGATAACTTTACATTCACCTCCATAGGTGTAGCTATCTCCTTGCACTCGGTCATACCAAATGCCTTCAAGATCTCCCATGCATACTTCTTCTGAGAGATGAAGATCTTTCCTGGCTCTTGCCAGACTTCAATCCCCAAACAATAGTGCAGCAAGCCCAAGTCTGTCATTTCAAACTCAAAACTCAAAGCCTTTCGAGTTTGGTTGATCATATCTTCATAGTCACCTGTAATAAGAAGGTCGTCCACATATAGGACAATCACTACAGACTTTTTACCATCCCTGTAAACATACAAGTTAGCATCTGAGGCACATCTTTTGAAGTTTAGGTTTAAAAAGAACCTATCTATCCGCTGGTACCATGCTCTGGGGGCTTGTTTCAGCCCATACAATGCCTTCTTCAGTTTACACACTTTGTTCTCAGAATGGGGGGCCTCAAACCCTGGTGGCTGAGCCACGTACACCTCCTCCTTGAGGTCACCATTTAAGAACGCTGACTTAACATCCATTTGGTACACTGGCCACTTCTTGTGGGCAGCCACTGCAAGTACCGTGCGAATAGTGGTCATTCTGGCAGTTGGGGCAAATGACTCTTGAAAATCAAACCCTTCAACTTGTGAAAATCCTTGGGCAACCAGTCTAGCTTTGTACTTTTCTAAGGTACCATCAGCCTTGTACTTTACCTTCCAGATCCACTTGGTGCCAATAATCTTCCGCTTTGCTGGCCGATCCACTAGCTCCCAAGTGTCATTCTTCATTATGCTGTCATACTCCGCCTGCATAGCAGCCTTCCATGATGGATCTGCAAGTGCTTCTTCTAAGTCAGTTGGCTCCTTTACTTCTCTCATAATCTCAACCATCAAGGCCATGTTGACTATGTGAGCAGAAGCCCTCCTTTGCTCCTCTATTCTCTGAGACCTCCTTGGTCCGTCTGCCTTCTCCTCAACAGATGCAGGCATAGGATTATTGTGGTCATAGAGCTGCTTCACCCAGCGCGGCAATGGCTTTTCCGGTGGGGTGATGTCAGGTTGGTGAACTTTTTCCTCATCATCTGAAGATGATGCTTCCTCCTCCTTAAGGATAGGGATAGCTCTCGGGACAGGTTCATAGTGGACTACTTCTTCGCTTGATGATAAAGTGGAAGACCTTGCCTTCTCCTCCTCCACTGTATGCGGCTCCTCCTTGAACACCACATCACGGCTCGCGATGATCTTCTTTGCCTCTTGGTCATATAACTTGTAAGCCTTCTGCTCATCACTATAACCCAAGAAGATACATTTTCTGCTTTTTGGTTGTAACTTGTTTCTCTTCTCATCTGGAACATGTGCATAACATTCACATCCAAAAATTCTGAAATGTGAAACAGATGGTTTCTTACCAGTGTAAGCCTCATGAGGTGTTTTTCCCTTGAGAGCCTTTGTGTAGCTCCGATTTAGAATGTAGACTGCAGTATTAACAGCTTCAGCCCAAAAATGGTTAGGCAATCCCTTGCCCTTTAGCATGCATCTTGCCATCTCCACAATGGTACGATTCCTGCGTTCCACAACACCATTCTGCTGAGGTGTGTGAGGCGTCGTCAATTGACGCTTGATCCCTTTGCTCTTGCAAAAGCCTTCAAACTCCTTTGAGTTGAACTCACCACCACCATCTGTTCTAAATTTCTTCACACTTTTCCCTGTTTCATTCTCAACAAGTATTAGCCATTCTTTAAACTTACCAAAAGCTTGAGCCTTATCACGAAGGAAGTACACCCACATCTTCCTACTGTAGTCGTCGACAATCAACATAAAATAAGAAGATCCCCCCAAGGCCTGTGTAGGCATCTTACCACACAAGTCAGCATGCACCAACTCTAGAGGAGCATGTGCTCTATTCTTGCTTTCTTGTGGAAATGCCTTTCTCTGTTGCTTGCCCATCATACAAGCTTCACATGGTTCCTTCAATTCAGTTATTGTAGGTAGGTGAGCAACCATACCTTGCTTTTGCATCTCCTTCAATACTGCAAATCCGATGTGTCCAAACCTTTCATGCCAAAGCTTACTTGTGCCCACTCCAGCGGTGGCTGTAAGAGCACTTAGCTCATACAGGTTGTTCCTTCTTTCTCCTTTGCCAACAATTGTGCCAGCACTATCAATAATTTCTGCACCTGTCTTCTTGAACCTCACTTCATGACCAAGATCAGTTATGGCAGCAACTGATAAGAGATTTCTTCTGATTTCGGGAACATACAACACATTTGAAAGCTTTTTGACTTCACCATTTGCAGCAACAAAAGAAATAGTACCTGTGCCCGCAGCAGGGCATTTAGCATCATTTCCAACCGTCACAGTGATGGATTCTTGTAGAGGCTGCATAGAACTGTATAGACCTTTCTTGTTGGTCATGTGACGGGAGGCCCCACTATCCAACACCCAAGAGTCAGTGGTAGATTCTTCTTGCGCCGAGGAGCACACTTCCTCAATGGTCGCCATGAATAATTCCAACTCTGCTTCAGCCGTATTGGCTGTCTCTTTCCCTTTACTTTTAAGGGTACCATTCTTTTCATCTGCCTTCTTGACACGACAATCTGCAATTGCATGTCCTTTCTTCTTACAGTAGAAGCACTCTCCTTGAAACTTCTTCTTGCCGCCCTTCTTCTTTTTGTCACCATCATTTTTGGTGGAGGAAACACCTTTGCCTTTTGCATTGGCAGAGAATGCAGCATCTCCATTGTTGCTTCCTTCTCGGGCTTTCAGCCTCAACTCCTCCTCCATTAATAATGCACAAAACTCCTCAAAAGTCAAAGCTTGAGGTCTCACCTGAGTATTAAGGGCAGTTACTAGTCCATCAAACTTTTGTGGACAAATCCGAAGACACCTCCGAGCTAGCTCTTCGCTAGTCTTTTGTATCCCAGCGCCAACCATCTGGTCGCGCAGATTCTTAATCCGAGTGATGAATGCTTCAACCGTCTCTCCTTCAGCAAACTTCTCCGCTGCTAGTTGATTCTCCAAGTTTTGAATCCTTGTTTGGTTTCGTGTTTCATACTGACTCCTTAGTACATTCCAAGCCTCTGACGCTTTGGTTGTATGCTGAATCAGAGTCAAAACACTGTCAGAACAGCTTGTAACTAAGGCACACAATGCATCTGCATTCCTTCGTTTCCAAGCTCGTAGAAGATCTGCATTCGGAGGAATCATCACACTAGGATTTGATGGGTCGGGGGTAGGCTGTGGTTCTGCGTCAGTCCCCAGCACAGTCTCCAGAAGCTCATAAGAATCAAGGATAGTAGTAATTTTGAACTTCCACAAGGTGTAGTTTGTACCATCTAACTTGCCTTCACTGAAGGTTGGTGGACGAATCCTCAGTGTTTGAATAGCCGGTACAGCAGCACCACCTCCTGCACCGCTTCCTGATGCGCTAGAACTGCTTCCCGGAGTCGACATCGTTTCTCTTTGCTGTTGAAGCCTTTGCCTCTTGCACTCTCTCCGATCTCTAGAGCCCCCTGGGCTCTGATACCATGTAAAATATTACACGGCGCAGCGAACAGAATCTGAGAAAGAGATAGAGAGTACACAACAGATAAGAGGAGAATCAGTAAAATTCTTTAACTCCAAACAACTGATACAAAGATGGCTCTGTCCACCCGTGCGCTTCCACTGTGTGAAGCTTAGATGGCGATCTAGACAGAAGATAGGTGAAGAGCTTAAGGCTAGTTGGAACAACAACTCTGACTGGGTGAAAGATGAGTGTATGATGGCCGCGAAGGGGTTTAGCTTTTATAGCCCGCGAAGGTCGTTAGGTCGGCCTGCTGACCGACCTACCATATGAGCCTCCACTAGTCGGCCAGGGAATATTCCCTTTACCATCGGGCCGGGGGCGCTGCCCCCGGACCCCCGCCAGGGGGGCCGCTGGCCCCCCTGGGACCCCCCAGCCAGGGGCCGCTTCCGCGGCCCCCGGACCCCACAATAGGGGCCCCTTTTAACTCCCTTACCACGCAACTCAATGCAATGTGCCTCGAGTTGCTACCAGCTTAACCACTCCGTCTAACCCAAAGATTAGACCCACAATGGTCACCTTTTTGCCATCCGGTCACATAGACCTCATCTGATATACAAGTCAGGACTCCACCAATGTCCGGGCTCACACTTGGCTTCTCCTCATAATGGGGGCCTTACAACTTTGAGCACCATGGATCATTGGTAGTACCTAATGAGGGTGGGGCATTGATCATATCTAACAACCATCCCCAAACTGATGGTCAAACAGAACGAGTCAACTAAGTCATTGAAGATATGCTTAGGGCATACTATTGTCGCAAACCCAAAAAGTGGATTCAATATTTGCAACTGGTCGAGTTTGCCTCCAATGCTTCTTACCAACAAAGTATTTAGATGACCCCTTTTCAAGCATTGTATGGGCATGATTGTCGTACTCCTTTGAGCTTCTCGGATCCAATCATGAGGGTAGAAGCTTCAAGGCAAATGTTGGAAGACATGGATGATCAAATCAAATCAATAAGATAAGACATCCAAGCCACCAAGGATAGACAGAAGGCTTACGCGTGGACTTGAAACGGTAAGATAGATCCTTCATTTAAGGTGATATGGTCTTCATCCGCGTACGCCCTAAAAAGAGTGCACTATCCTTGGGGGAGTACAAGAAGCTAAGTCCAAGGTATTGTGGACCTTATAAGATCACTAAGTGTCTAGGACCTAATGCTTATAGACTACAGCTTCCCGTAACCCTAAAGGTTCATAATGTATTCCATGTTAGCCTATTGAAAAAGTATCTACCTAATCTGAATCATGTACTTGATGATCAATAAATTGTAATGCCTAGCCAAGGAGTCCTTGAGCTACGGCCTAATAGAGTCCTAGATGTCAAGGAGAGGCGTTTGAGGTCAAGGACCTTGAGAGAATACCTCATCCAGTGGAAAGATTATCCCGAAGAGGATTCCACCTGCATGGACGAAGATACTCTCAACCAACAATAACCCTAGGTCCTCTCGAGATGAGGACATCTCGATTCCTCTAAGGGGGAGAGAATGTAATGGGCCATAGGAACCCTCCCCTAAAATTGTAAAAGAAAAAGAAAAATTTTTATCATTTCAAAATTTTTTACTTCCCCCCTCTCTCCCCGCCGACACCATGTCGGGGAGAGAGAGAGAGGGAGTGATAGTGCTAGGGGGCATACTGCCCCCATGTGGGAGGGGTGGCCATGCCACCTACCTCCTCCCCTCCCCTATATAAGGGGACCCTTCTCTCCTCCCCTGGTAGAGAGAGAGGAGGCTACGTCGCCACCCTCCCCCCGTCAGCTATTGTACCGCCCCCTGGCCATCTGATCGAAGTCCCCCCCTACGATCTGCTGCAACAGCAGCCTCTATCGATGTGCTGCTCTGCCACCCAACCTTCCTCATGTCACCCCCCTGCGATCTGTTGGAATGGCAGCCTGTGCTGATGTGCTACTCCACCACCCAGCCTTCCTCACGTTGCGCTGTGTAGGGCCACCTGGGTCCTTCGACTATAGCCTCCCTCCTTGGTTGCCACTCCCGGGCCCTCCAAACAAGCTGCCTCCCTCCCTGATTACCATCCAGCTCGACCAGTGAGAAGAGGAAGTAGGAGTGAGAGAGAGAAGAGGAGGAAGAGGGGGAGAAGGAGAAGGAGAGAAGGAGGAGTAGAAGAGAGAAGAGAAGAAGAGGGGAGAAGGAGAAGAGAGAAGAGAAGAGGAGGAAGAGGGGGAGAAGGAGAAGGAGAGAAGGAGGAGTAGAAGAGAGAAGAGAAGAAGAGGGAGAAAGAAGAAAAGGAGAAGAAGTGGGAGAGGGAGAAGGAGAAGAGAAGAAGAAGAGGAGTGGGAGAGAGAAGAGAAGAAGAGGGAGAAAAGGAGAAGGGGAGAATAGAAAGAAGGAGGGAGAGAAGGAGAAGAGAAGAAGAAGAAGGAGTGGGAGAGATAAGGGAAGAAGAGGGAGAGAAGGAGGAGTGGGAGTGGGAGTGGGAGAGAGAAGAGGAGGAGGAGAGGAGGAGGAGGAGGAGAGAGAAGAGAAGAAGAGGGAGAAAAGGAGAAGGGGAGAAGAGAAAGGAGGGAGAGAAGGGGAAGAGAAGAAGAAGAAGGAGTGGGAGCGAGAAGGGAAGAAGAGGGAGAGAAGGAGGAGTGGGAGAGAGAAGAGAAGAAGAGGGAGAGAAGGAGGAGGGAAGAGAAGGAAATAAGGGAGAAGTAGAAGAAGGAGGAAAAAGAGGGGTAGAAGAGAGGAGAGGACAAAGAAGAAGAGGTAGAAGGAAAGAGGAGAGAAGTAGTAGAAAAAGAAGAATAAGAGGAGTAGAAGGAGAAAAGAAGAGAAGAGAAGAGAAAGAGAGGGAAGGAGAAAAGAAGTGGGAGAGGGAGAAGGAGAAGAAGAGAGGGAGAGAGAGAGAGAGAGTAGAAGAATAAGTGAAAAGAAGAAGAGAGAGAGGGAGAAAGAAAGAAGAAGAGGGCCCCCAAGGAGGAAATAGAACACTTACCCTAAACTAAATGCATCAAACATGCCTCCTAGATAAATAGCAAGAGGTGTACGCATAATGTGTCGTCCGACCAACCTATGGGTCCAAGATAATAAAGGAAAATGGATCTTGGCTACTTTTTCATCACCCATACTAACCATCACATGCCATAGGGCATGTTTTGATAAAAGCCCCCACAATCAGCCGGGCATCCATGGATATATCCAAACTAGGACCACAATTGAAGAAGAGGTCTTCTTCATAAGCAAAGTTGACTAATGAATCAACAAACTAATTCCAATATCATGGAACCAATTGAAGAGACACTCTCTCAAACCTGTCAAGCATGGTCATAGCAGTGCAATAATACATAGAAAGAATAGGATTTCATACTGTGTAAGTCCCATTTAGTTGGTTCAATACCAATTAGGAGTTCCCCTTTACTAACAACTAACAGATACTGCTCTTCTTAGCAATATTCAGTCCCATGATTAAAGCTTTGTATTCCTTCATATTATTGGTAAATCCAACCCTAAGATAAACAACTAATTTCATCACGATTCTACATCGAGGATCTCTAACAACTACCCCTATACTCCCTTTCTTATTGGGATGCCTGGACACTCCATCAAAGTACAATGTGTACATCCACAATGGGTTCACATAGCCAGCCATCGTCGACTCCTCTACTTGTAATTATGATAGTCAAAATTTAGCATATTCAGAGGATATATTGAAGACTCCATCCCACCTTCTTTATTGAATATAATATGGATGCTTGTCAAAATTCATAGGGAAAGATGAAAAAAGACTTTGATTTCCCAAATTAATGATCTGTCCTCTTGCTCAATCACTTTATACCCTTTACTCCATCAGATAAGATTCCCCTGATGGTATCTCTGCTCTAGGTATGGGTGTTCCAAGTAAGGAATAAGTCGCCCCATCAACCAATATTTTCTCTTGTAGGTTTCTAATCAACCCTGCATTGACATGTAAGAAATTTATTTCGTTAGTGCATTTAGAGATAATAAGGTTTAATCTTATTAAGATTGACCTTATTTTTAAACTCCACTCCCTCAAGATCAGCTAGTAATGCCATGGACTTATTTTTCCCTATTCTTATGATCTTGTATAGGGACCGTCCCATTTGGGCTCAAGTTTTCCTAGAAATAGTTCTCTACATCATCATAATACAGAACCAATGATCTCTTCGTAAAGGTATATTTCTTCGCTTTTAAATCAAGCAACTACTTCATCCGACGCTGAGCCACTTCCTCGTGCAATAGACTCTGCAATTTGAGCTCATCCAAGAAGTGGGCTAGAGTCGTAAAGCACTCGAAGAGTGCATCCTCGTCACCCAAAGAATGATTGATTGTGAATCTTATAGTCGGCACTCAATCTCTAAGGGAAAAACACACTCCTCCCCATAGACTAACTTGAATGGGGTGTGGCCAGTGGATTGTTTAAATGTCATGTTATATGCCCACACCACCACATACAGTTTCTTATCCCAATCTCGCTTCTCTTCAGACACTATTTTCGATAAAATACCAACAAGTTGCTTGTTAGTACTTTCAACTTGCCCATTTTTCTGCGGGTTATAAGAAGTCATCTTATTGCACTTAATTTTCCATGCTTCAGTCAAGCTTTTAATCCCCTTGTTTAAGAAATGGGTTCCATGGTCCGATATTAATTCTTTTGGCAAATCAAATCGGCATATAATCTACTCCGGTAGGAAACTAGCAGTCTCCTTTTGCGTCATCCTTCCTCCTCACTCGTGCTTTTGACCACTTTGTAAAATAATCAGTCGCCACTATGATATATCTCTTATGTGTATAATACAATGAGGTATAGAACCCACAAAGTCGATGCCCTACTTCTCAAATGGAAGTATAGCCATAATTGGAGTAAGTGGTCACTTCCTATTCTCCCTACTACTGTCATGCTGTTGACAAGTATCTCATCTCTTGACATACTCGAATGTGCCTTGGAAAATGGATGGCCACCAATATCCACCTCTTAAAGCTTTTTGTGCAGTTAGCTACTTAGCAAAGTGCCCTCTGCAAGTCGTGTCATGGCACTCTTGCAAAATGAATGGAACCTCATCAGGCATCACACTATCGACGATGGATATCATCAATCCCCTATTGATCTAGTGTTCCTGTGATCAAAGAAAATTTCAAAGCTTGTTGTCTAATTTTCAGCTTCTCAAACTTTGATAAAGTGGTTCCAGCCTCTCTTGTTGATAGATAATGTGTTATAGCAACATACCAAGATGGAATGGAGGCCGTATTAATTTTAAACATTTCCTCAATATCACTTCCTTCAATCAAAGTCTCTTTTGGCTTCTCAAAGTCCATAATACCCTATAGGTTCGGTGGCTTACTTTTAATCTCATAATCAAACTCCTGCAAAGTGATTAACCACTTTGCTAAACGATCAAGCAGTTGTAGCTTATTTATCAACAATCTAAGTCCTTCTACCTTCATATAAAAAACTGCCTTCTCATAGAGAATGTAGTGCCTGAATTTTTTAGTCATTAACACCATTGCAAGGCACAACTTCTCCATGTAGGTGCAGTTGATTTCTAATATGCCCAACTTCCAACTAGCAAAAGCGATCGGATGATACTATTTTTCCTCCCAGATTTGGGATAAACAGTAGTTGGCACTATGCATGGTGACTGCTAAAAATATGTAAAATACTTTGCTCCTTTTAGGTGCTTTTAAAACTATCTTAGAAGGTCACTCCATACAAATAGATAGCTAAAGGATAATAGATTCATTAGTAGCAATGTTCTTTTTGCCAGCAGGGCATTTTTGAACCTTCGGTGTAGTGCCCTACTGATGACAGAAAGTTGTGTACTTCCTTTGGAGTGCGTGGCAGACTCATGGCAACTATGGTCTTGATCTTTTTAGGGTCATTCACGATCCCTACTGAACTAACCACGTGGCCTAGCAATAGCCCATAAGGCACCCCAAAGATGCACTTTCGTAGGTTAAGAACTATGCAAAATTGTCTATATGCAAAATTGTCTACTACAACACTCAAAACACTTTCTTAAAATAATCAACTACCATTCTCTTATGATGGCTGCCCCTAGGTCATTGATAAATACTTTCAAATCCTCTGGGAGATGTCACCAAATGTCTTTTTTGCTATTCGTTGCCATGAACTAGGTGCATTGCATAAACCAAGGGCCATCGCATGGTACGCAAAGGTACCAAAGATAGTAATGAAAGTTGTTTTAAACTTATGTTCTTTTGCAATTGCCATCTAGTTGTATCCCTCAAAGCAATCCATGAATGAATATATTTCCCTGCCTGCTAACTGGTCCAAAATCTAGTCAATAAAGGGCAACAGGTAGTAGTCCTTAACCATCTGCTTATTGAGCTCTCTAAATTCAACGCAAAGTTGGATTTGATTATTTTTCTTCTTCCTGATAACAATAGGTGAACACCATTTAGTGTGCTAAACAGGGAAGATCAAACTAGCTTTTTGCAATTTTTGTAACTCCTTGAATAGCATGTCCCTCAGTTTGAAAGGCATACGCCTTACTTTTTGATGCACAGGACGGATACTTTTCTTTAGAGGAATGGTATGCATAGCCAGGCTGGGAGGAATACCTCTTAGCTCATCATAACTCTAGGAAAAAATGTCGTGGAACTCTTGGATAAGGGACACATAGTCCTCCCTTTCTTTCGAACTGAGCATGGACCCTAATTTAATTGGTCGCGGATCATTTGGCGTACCAAGATCCAACTCAATCACATCCGCGTCTCTTATCTTATCTTGAGCTTCTATTGGATTATTTAGAGTTATTTGATAGATGTCCTCTAATAGTGGACCCTTCTTTATATTCATCACTTGATGACGTCTCACGAGCAGATACATCTTCTAATGTCTCTAATTCCATAGAGGATAGAGGAGCTCCCTTGCTTTGAGGAGACTCAAGATATGCATCTAGTACCACACGATTGGCACCTCTGCCAAATATCAATCAAACAGTAGGTACATCCACTTGACAATCGGATCATAAGATCCATGGCCTTCCTAACAATACTTGATAGCTTGGCCGTCCTGTGAACCTAATAACCCTAATGTTCACAGTGCAATCCACACTCATGATGATCATAAGGACTTTGGTAATACAACCTTCAGGTTGTCTTAAACTATCATTAGCCATTCGCAAAATTGTGGAGGCATCCTTTTAGATTGCTAGACCCAGTCTCTCCATCGATTCTGAACTCATGATGTTAACAAATGATCCTATATCTATGATAGCATGATCCATTAGTATTCCATTGATGTAGGCTGCAACCCTTGGGCAATGCCTTTTAGCATGCTCCCACCAATCATTTCCTACTTGTGCTATACCCAAAGGTTCCACAATATACCCAGTATGTAGAATATTTTTAAATTCCTTACGCACTCCTGGAGATAGCTTAATCAGCTCTGCAAGAGATTTACATCTGGTTTAACTTCACAAAGAGAGTTTGCCAAATCAAATTCATGATAATTTGCTAGAACTCTCTTCTCTTGCCAAACCATTCTCTCTTTTGGTCGTTGAATTGGATTTGGTGCTTCCTTCTTAGCTTTTGATTTTCTCCTTGCTAATTCTTTATCCTTCTTGGAATCAACTTTACTCTATGTGGGTTTTAATAGTCCCCCTTCCATGTCAGGTTTAAGGACTTGCGTCCCTTTGTCATTCTATTTAGGGTTTGCATCGACAAGCTTCACATTACCTTTGTCACCTTCTCTACTCTTTTGACCTTTGGTAATGGCCCGTAGATTAGAAGCTTCGGTGCCATTAACTTGTACAACCTCAATGAGGCTGACTCCACTGCCACCACTAGGCAGATCCTCTTCAATAGCCTTACCTCTTTGAAGTATTTGTTTCATCCCATCATCTCACTGAAGATTGTTCCCTTGCACACAATGGTTAACAGGACCTGGTTGTCTACTACCTTGTTGGAGAGACCTAATCTTACTCCAAAAGATGGCAACCAAATGACAGGACTTCCCATAAATATCACATTTAACATTTGGATAATTTCTAGGGTAGTGCTAGACGCCACACCATTTACAACTAAATCTTGATGGTGCATCATCTTCAAGGCATCTACTTTCTATCAGATTCTGTTGTTTTTTTAGGAAATTGACCTCAACAACTATTTTTCAATATTTTTTGGAAATCATGTCAGTGTAGTGCTTCATCATATCTTTAACTTTGCCAAGGACATTTGAGGCACTTGACTCATAGTCGTGATCATCTATCCATCATTCCATTGGCCTAAAAAATTTGATTGGGCATTGGTTGTTGCTGACTCACCTGAACAACATTAGGGTTTGATACTTGGCCTCCAACATTTTGTGGAGCCATCTGACTAGCCATAAGCATAGTCACACTGGGAGGAGGAGCTAGCAATAAAGGCACATTTTGGACAATGCTTCCTCTCACATTAGGGTTATTCATAGCTATCCCTTGACTTCCATTGCCATCGATCAATGCCAAATTATTTTCTGAAACTAGACCCATGTTAAGATTGGTTCAAGAGGCATGGGCCACTTGTAGTCGGGATTCTACTTCTTGTGCTCATCTAATGGTAGTGTCTACATCCGACAAAGTGACACTACTCAACTACACCTAAATGTTGAAATCCAGACTATGCAAAAAATATTACAATTGGGCAGCTCTGCTGCTAGAATAGGGATAGAGGCATGCAATTTGAGAAAGACCTCTTTTAGCTTCTTAGCATATGCTCAGATATCCTCATGTGGCTCTTGATGTGTCACATTTAATACATGTAGCCAATATTGACCATCCCTTTAAGGGGCAAACTCCCTTCTTTGAAAGGCTTCGAAAAATAAATCAATAGTGGTTACAGTTCTGGCCTCTAGGTCGGGATACCATATGGTAGCTCTTCCTTTGAGAGTCATGTTAAAGAACATCATTAAATGTCCTTCATCTTGAAACCATCATTCCAACAGGTATAGCAATAGGTTGTGCCGCCATGGTAACAACCAGATTCGCTATAAGGGTTTGAACAACCAGAACTAGAGCTCCACTCGAAGTGGAGGGACTGATTAAATAGGGAAGAACTAGAGCTTCCTCCCCCTAATGGACTGTGCACCGAGCTAGGATTATTAAGACCCCACCCTTGTAAAGATATTAGGCCACTCCTTTGCGGGTAGTATCTTCTGTTTATCTCAGCCTGCTGTCTAGCTTCTTTAGCCCTTTCTTGCTTGTGGAGCTCCGCTTGATGGTCTTGTGAGTCTAGCTCACTAATTTTTGCAATACACAAGAGAATATGCCCCAATCAACCAAGGCATGGAAATGGCCACTTGTAGGCAGCTCTCGACAAAATGCACCACTTTTCAAGACCTAAAACGGATCTGACACTGGCTATACTGGCTATAGGCACTAGCCTGGCCTCGATAACACTCACAAGACAACCCCACATGGCCTCGCAGTGGCCAAGAGCATCCAAGGGACACACTGCCCTAATTGCTACTATAAATATCACATTTGTAGTAGAACATAGTCCAACGGTTGCCTTTCCTTCCTCCTCAGAGGGAGATTCCACACATCTTGTATAACATACCGTGTAACACAAACATAAAGGAGTCACCCCTTCCGGCTGAATGCTGTGGCCCCATTGCAACTCTCCTACACCTTGAGGATTGGCCCCACGATGCATTGCTCTAACATAAAGAACATACGAATAATCTACACTCTTATATATTTTGAAGGATCCAAGAGATTTGATATTTCCTTAGCAATCTTTCCACAACAAGTCGTTCATCTACCCTACAGCTTAGGTTTCCTTACATACTCCACATAGGTCCATATTTGGCAAACAATTACAATGTGTCCAGGTTTGATACCATGCTATGCTCAATGCAAGTGTGGATGACCATTGTGCTCAAACATTTTATCATTTAGAAACTAGCTAGGTGAACTATAAAAACAAGCCTTTAATGTTTTCCAACTGATCATACATGCGGCATTGATAGAGGTTAGCACCAAATTTCTTCATGCTACTAGTCTCCTTAACTCAAATGATAGTCCATCCTATATGTTTTTCATAGACAAATAGATTAGATTTTGAATCATTTTCAACAACAAACTACTTTCACAAACCCTCTTCCCCTACTGTTTAGGTTTTGCACTCGTTGGGTAGGTATAGGGTTCATTTTCATGTAATTTTTCATATAAAAATTAATAAAACCATACTATAACATAGAAACAAGGCTAGCTTAATCCTCATGCTCCAGCCTGGCTATACATCCACGAACATAAATTGCATTTTTTTCCTGATTTTTAAGGCACAAAAACTAAAATTTCTCTTATTTTCCCTATTTTTTCCCATTTATTTATTCTTAAAAATGTGATATTTCATAATTATGAGTTCTTATTAATCAAGGGCACTCAACATCACTTTCATATCCATTTCTATCCCATATGACCCCAAAACTCTCAATGAAAATCCAAAATTTCATTATTTTTATCAAAGTTGCAACTTGCGGGTTATACTACTGAAATTTTTTATTTTTCCTTAGCATTTCTGAGAAAACACAGTATGCCAAACCAATACCAATCATCCTCAAACAAAATTTTCAACCATTTATCATAAAAGAAAAGAAAAGATTACTTACACATAGAAACCGTGATTTTGAGGCGCGTATCTCATAGGCGGGAGGCCGCTGACGCTTCTTCTTTGCCACTGATACACTCTCTCAGTGTGATCTACATCCTCCATTGCTCTAGCATCATCATTTGCTTTGGATTCTTCATCATGCCCCTTCCCCTTCTCTCTTGAATTAATGTATACGAACAACAACAAAGAGGAGAGAGGAGAGAGAAAGACTAAAAAATCATATTTCTTTTTCCTTTATGAAATTGGGCAACATTATAGCCATCTTCTTCTTCTTCTCTCTCTCTCTCTCTCTCTCTCTCTCTCTCTAGAAAAATGCCAATTGAAGCAGCACGAGCAAATCTAAAGAGGAATTAAAAAAATTTGCACCCCCTGTCATTAGTTTTTTTTAGTTTTGGCTATAAGCCTAAGGCTAAAAATATTTAAAATAACTAGTTCGGCTTGGCATGTTCACACTACATTGCATGGCTCAAATGCTTCAAGCATGTCTCAAAATTAGCTCCTAAAATCCAGCTCTCAATGAATAAGACACCAACGAAAGCATATAAAGATAGGGTAAGATGCCCTAGAAGGACACAAAGAAAGAGAGGGAAGGGTATTTGCTTCTAATGCTTGTGTGTTAGACTAGTTTTGCAAGATTGTTGGAGATTAATTGAAGGAGAAGTCAAGAAGAAGATTGCTACTTGAGGTATGTTTTTTCTATCCTTGGATTTAGCACCCACTAGGTGATTACACTACACACCACACTTCAATGTTTCTATGCACTACAATAAGGCTTCATATATCCCAACTTTCAATCAATTACTTCCATGCCAATGGTGGGAGACACACTTAAATGCACCATTTTATGCATTGGCATAGTATGAGGCCCATGGGAGCTATATCAAGTAAATTTAAAAGAACATGCAAGAGAGAGCGCCATCATTGTGCACACACATTTTGCACACCTAGGTAAAATCTACGAGTAGTTAGGAACTCAGGGGCTAGTGAGAAAGGCAGTTGGGAGAGTTGAGGGTTGTGTAGGTTTCCTTCAGTTGAGAGGGGCTTCTAATATCAAATGATTATTAGGAGTGATTTTCAGAGTGGGGAGTAGAAAGCTTTCATTTTTTGAATGAGGGGTGAGGACTCAAGTGCTAAAGGATCTAATACAAACAAAAAACATTATGTATGCATTGATGCATGAGCACTAGAACAATAGTGTAAGCTAGGGCACAAGTGTTCAAATGCATCCATCTCTCTTAAATGAGCATAGATTGATGAAAATGCATGGCATATCTTTTGAAATTTCATATTTTGAGTAGCACGAGTGACTTGGGAAACATATACATCAATGGCATAAGGCATGTTCTCAATGCTAGATCCATGGAGGGATGTGAAGGAGCTCATCTAAAAGGCAATAGCATGAGAAAATGGGTGCCCACTACCTATTCCATCAAGGAGTGTTACAATGGGATTTGGGTTGAGAGTAGTTTCTTTCATCATATTGATAGGTTAGGTTGAGAAGAGAGAGAGCCATTCTTTTGGGGTATTTATTTACATAATGACCTTGTATAGTCTTTTATGCTTATCTATGCTAGTATATTTTCTTTGAGTATTTAGTTTGGGATTATTACATGTATTTTAATTTTTTAGAACTATTTGTGTTAGTGATAATATGAGTGTGGTGGTAAGTGTGCGGGTTTTAAGAATAAATGTTTATACATAAGTGTTTTGATTGTGTGTGGGTGTATGTGCATGACAAGTATGTGTGGTGGTTATTATTTAAATGTATGTATATATGAGTTACTTGTATATGTGCTATCAGTTGCTTAACACATATGAACAACAATACTAATCAACCTTATCTTAAGGGAAAATTTAGAAATCATTTCTCCATGTGAAGACAAAGCATAAGGCGAAGCGTTCAATGGGATACCTATCTAATCAAGACAAAAAGAGAAGAACCATCCCACATGTTGAGGAAAAAAGAGAAGGTGGTGGAAAGGGAAGGAAGGAGGTTCAAGACCTAAAGAAAAGCAGGAAAGTGGCACAATCTTGATGTTTTAGTTAGTTATGGAGATTTTATAAAAAGAACAAAAAAGAGAGATTAGCGAAATCACGTGCGCCACGATCGCAGTTTGCAGGCTACTTAGCACTTCGAATAAGGAGAAAAAGAAAGATTGATCTGAAAGATTTCTAATCAAGTGTCTTGGAGTTTTATCCCCCTTTTGGAGCCAATGGAACCATCAAATTTATGATTTGAGCATCCCCTCCACCAAGAGCTCTTTTTCTCAGCCACAACCCCTCTTCTCTAATTCACTATAAATATGAGGCATGGAGAGGCATAAGAAAGTACAAGGTGACACAGAGAGGATGCAAAAGAAAGGTAGAAGGATACCCCTCCAATAGATTGCGAGAAGGAGCTTGAGAGAGAGAGAGAGAGGAGTTACCCTGAGAGGCTGCAAGGGAGAGAGTTAGCTCAATTCCCCCTATCTCGGTCTTCAAATAAGCCATCTTCTCTTATGCTCTCCCATCTCAAATCCATTCCTCCTTCCTTATCTCTCAAATCTACTTGCAGATGATGGCTCCCAAGTGAAGAATGTTGTGTGCGGATAGCAATCCTACAACCAGCAAGGAAGCTTCGGGCAAAGGCATTACTGTCAATCCAACTGCAGTACCGATCTTAAGTAATCTATTTCCAAATTGATAGATGCCTGCTTTGATTCTTGTATGAAATACATTAGGCCCCATACTATGATACATGAGTATAGGTGATCAAAAAGGATAAATTTCATCTCACATATTTGAAAGATGGAGCTTGCAGAGTGCATGTATCAAGGGAAATTAATTGCACCTAGTTGCATATGGAGAGAAATTACAAGGAAGAATCAGTTAGGGGTTATGCATGGCATAATCATTAAAAAAATGACATTAAAAAATTGTGCATATAAGTGTTAAGTAAATTTTGCATAGAATCACTCTTTGATCCCAAAGGGGAGAGCAAACATGTGATGGAATTGTTATCGTGTCTATTCTTGTGTTGTTTGGAAAAAAAATACAATTGGTTTTTGTTGGTTGATCAAACAACTCCCTAGATGCTTGTACATTCAACTGATTGTTGGATTGTGGTTTGGATGATTACTCCAAGTGCTTGTGATTGATGGTAAATCTATGGCAGGGGTCTATGATGACAAAGTGCCATTGGGGAATAAAGGAATGTTTTCTTGGACAATGATATTAGGACTGAATGCCTTGATTGTGCTTGATTCTTAATTGGATTAATTAAGGAAGGATATTTTGGGTGGGTGAATCATCTCCAAAGGTCATGCCACATTTCAACTCGAGAGGGCACTACTCGATTCATGAGCCAAAGGTCGAGTGGTGAAAAGGCCAACCATGGAAGTTGTGTCTCACTCCTAGATCGCTTGGGGTCAGTGGAGCTCTAGACACCCCTTGCCTACGGAGTTGTAGATTGCCGTGATCCCAACGTTTGGAGGCATTGGAAGATTCTATTCTAGATAATGGATGGAAATTATGGTGCTATGTGATTTGGACCAGGTACTTCTGTTGGAAAGAAGGGATACATAATTTCTCCTGTATGGGTAGGAGAGAAAGATTAACTTGAAGATAAGTTAAGGAACTTGTATGTCAAAAGGACTGCTTGTCAAAAGGACTTGTATGTCAAAAGAATTTGTATGTCAAAAGGACTGCTTGTTTTGTTTTGGTGTCAGTGTTGTAAATTGCGCGAATGAACCCCGTTCCCTAAAAGGCCTAAGTAAGGAAGCTGATTTTGAATGTCACACATAAATGTGATAGGACCTAATTAGAAAACTAAAGCTATGAAGGGAAGCGGGTGGCAGAACCTCGACGGGCTATGGTAGGATGGTCCCAAAGAACTGGGAGGCTTCTCGTAAGGTTTTACCATCGTTCATTGACTTTAGGTATTGTTAAGTTAGAACCCGATTCATGTCGTTTTAGGGGACTGGAATGGTATGATGCCCTATAGGCAGAGAGGTTGAGCGGCGCATCCCTCTTGTTTCCCATTCTCTTTGAACCAAGTGCGGCATGGGTCCACTTCGGATTGGGTATCTCTACGTAAAGTAGGATGTCTAGAATCCAACGCTAGAATATTGTCAGGGGACCTTGACCCCTAGGAGCCCAGATTTCAGGTCAATCCTAGTGGGTGTGAATGTTCCGTTTCGAGGTGGACTCGGGAAACCCTAGGCAAAAAACCTCAAAACATTCCAAGGGAGTGCCGAGCAGCAATGCTTAGATTCATTTCTCAATGGACCGCTAAAAACGTGCTTCGACACAACCGATAGAGGCGAAACATTACAAGTACAAGATAAATATAGGCAACTAGAAGCACTTGATTATAGCCTATTAAAAGGTCTTATTTGGTTAGAATGACTTCAAATTTTGTTGGCTTCCAATATTTTGTATCACATTTTTAAAAAAACCCTAAAAGCATCAATAATAAGCTTCTACTAAAAAACACTTGAAATTTTCATGTATCGCAAGCAACAATGACTCAACTTTTTTTAGATGTTACTTTACTCGGTTCTCTATTCTAACATCCTTATAGACACCTTAATGGTGTGCATGACAAAGAGACACATCAAGGTTTTGGTTACAATCCACTCAAGTTACCATTGACACCAAAAGTTCCACTTTGGGGTTTCTTATAGCACAAAAAGAAAACCAATTGTAAAAACTATAAAAATCATTAAATATATCATGAACTTAAAGAAAAATCATACTTAGGATTTCTAAAACCCTTAACAATGGATTTGCCACCCTTATGAGCTTCCTGATTTTCCCTCTCCTCTAGCCACTTTCATATTGGCGATTTACTTGGTTGTCCTTTGAGTTATGATGATGTCAAGCTCATTTCTGGTCCACATTTTGGTTCTCTTGAAACATTTTGATTGTTTTAACAGTTCAACTTTATCTTCCATGTTTTGAAACGTCAAAGTTGATTTTTTTAATTGGGTGATTTTCCATAATTACATCCATTTGAACACTTTTTCGGTGAATGTGACCAGTAAGGGGTATGGTGATCAATTTATCATTTGTAGTTTCATAGCATATATTATTCCCTTTGAAACTATGAGATATCAAGGAAAAATAATGCAACTAATGATTATCCCTATGAAAATAAGGTGCTAAGTGAATGGCCATATAAGAACTTGTCTCCTTTTAGGTGATCAAGTAGTATGTTGTTGTATTATTGAAAAGGTTATTAATAAAATTGCTTGGTAAATTATTTAGAAGTTAGGTCTCACCTTGCTTTAAGAAGACAAATGGGTGATATATAATGATACAAAGACATATCAAGACAACACCTATAGTATGTTGCCCCCCATGGTCTCTTCACTAGTATGTTGCCCCCCCATGGTCTCTCCACTAGTAGAATGAGTTAGAAATTTAGGAACTTTTTGGGTTACTTCTCTAGGTAGACAAGCTTCAAATAAGAAGAGATAGCGTAGATGATTTCACATGTTATTATTGTCTCAAGAAAGGAGTCATGATATTGTTATCCACTAGCAAAAGGATTAACATGCCTATCTTACACATGCCCAAGTTCAAAACTGGCTGGCTTCTCCATTTGCTAGGATTTTCATCCAAAATGTATTTAGCTACTTAAGAAAATGAAAAGCCACATCAATCATGTCTTTACGGCACTTTCCATCTATGCATGCATGTGCACACCTAAATGTGCACACACACATAGCTTGTGGGCAATTGCAGGATACCAAATTGAATTGCATGAGGTTTAAATCTAGGTCTAGATGCTATAGCGTCAATAGGTTAGCCATGCCTTTTTTTGGGGGGAGATGAGAGACAAGAAATAAATTTGTATTAACATCCTTTTGTACACCTCAATGGTGTGTAAGACAAAGAGACACGATAAGGTTTTGGTTACAATCCATTCATGTTACCATTGGCATGAAAAGTTTCACTTTGAGATTCCTTATATCACCAAAAAAAAAAAACCAATCACAAAAACTATAAAATTTAAATTTAATACTAGGGCTTTACCCCTTTATGAAGCCTTTTTTTGTTTTCATGAGCTTTCCACTTTCCATCTTTTGTAGCCACTTTCATCTAGCAATTCACTTAGTCATCCTTTCATCTATGATGGCCATAAGTTCATTTGTGATCCACATTTTGTCTCCCTTGAAAGATTTGGATTGCTTTAAAAGTTCAACTTTATCTTCAATGTTTCCAAAATCCAAAGTTGGTTATTCTCTTTTTTGGTGATTTTCCACAATTACATCCATTTAAATCATTTTTCTTTCGAAATTGGCCTTGATTAGGTCCTTAGTTTATATGGCTCTAACTACTGTGGTGGTCCTCATCATATTTGTCCTCATGTTTCTTCATGCCATTAGAGAGAGAGAGAGAGAGAGAGAGAGAGAGAGAGAGAGAGAGAGAGAGAGAGAGAGAGAGAGAGAGAGAGAGAGAGAGAGAGAGAGAGAGAGAGAGAGAGAGAGAGAGAGAGAGAGAGAGAGAGAGAGAGAGAGAGAGAGAGAGAAGCATGAATTTTGACTATCTAAGTATCATTGATCTTGTTCCTCAAGATAAGGGTAATCACATGGGAATATTTTTTTTCTATGATATTTTTCTCTATGTTACCTTACAACAAGAAGAGAATTGATATAAAATATTATGTAGAAGCAAAGATATAAAATGTTTGACAAAAATTCTTACATTCAAAATGGTAGCCTAGTTATGAATTCATTAGTTTTGAAGGCATAATGCTTCAATTAGGCAAACTCATCACCCATAAAAAAGATTATGACCAATGAGAGTATGCTAATCAATTCATCGTTTGTAGCCTTATAGAATCCATCTATATTATTTCCTTTGAAACTATGAGATATGAAGGAAAAATGATGTAACTAATGATTCTTGTTTGTAATTTCATAGAATCCATCTATATAATTTCTTTGGAACTAGAAAAATAATGTAACTAATTATATCCTTATCAAAATAAGGTGCTAAGTGAGTGTCCATATAAGAACAATGCTTTTCCTTATAGGCAATTAAGTGGCATGTTGGTTGTAATATTAGGAAGGTTAGCACTAAAATTGCTAGGAAACTTACTTAGGTCTCACTTTGCTTTAGTAATAAAATTGGGTGATATATACTGATACAAAGACATATCAAGAAAATGCATATAGTGTCTTGGCCCATGGTTTCTCCACAAGCAAAACAAGTTAGAAGATCAAGGTGTCATGTACTACGAGCTTGATGTTGGGACCACTAGACACGTCCTTATCAATTCAAGGACCTTGATCGACGAAGTGCACTATCATTAATCCCAGTTCGCGACCCCAATTCAAGACAGAGAAAAAGAAGTCCAAGATGTAGACACAAAGGAAGGAGCAGGAAGGGAAGAAGGAAATGGCCAAAGGCAAAAGCACATTTTTAAATGCAAGGAACCCATAAAACTTTGTAAAAGAGTGCCAAGCTCCCTCTGTGCAAATTGTAAAGGGTAGAAGGGCAAAGGTAAAGAGAAAGGGCAACTAGAAGGGAATGGGAAAAGAGAACCTTGCCATAATGGCCGGTCATGTAAAAAATGGGATGGGTGCCCAAAAGAATAAGGGCTTTGTATATAAACTCAAAAAGTGAATGAGAAGCCCATTCTTTGGTACATGGCAAAGTGGACTCATCTTCTTCTCTCCTTGCTTGCTTGCGTGTTCTTGAGAGAGGGAGTGTGAGGGAGTGTGTGTGTGAGGGTGAGGGATTATGGCGAAGAAGCTCTCCATCATCTCTTCTCTTGTCTCGTGTGCAGCTATGGAGGATGGAGCTTGAAGGTGGAGGCTTGAGATTTCTTGAGCTCGCATCATGAATCATGGAGCTATCGGTGTGCTTGAGGGAGGAGGAAACTCGTTTGGGTATCAAGATAAGCTCACTACACCCAAACGTGTGTTGGCTAGGTGAGAGATAGCCATAGGTGTTCACTTTAAATGCTTGAAAGAATAAGTGTTCAGTGGGTCTTGGTTGTTGAGCATGAGCTCTCCTCTACAACTTCTCTCTTTCACATAGCCTATTTACAAACCACATGGAACTAAACTAAATACGATGAGAGAACACACTTACCTATACTTACCATGAAGCAAATAAGATTGTGTCACAAACCACATCTCTCACTCTCCCACACTCTCAACTCATACACTCTTGCTTTCATTTACACTTACCAAAGAGGTAGGATGGAGAAGAAGGGTAAAGGATGCAAGGAGCTTCTTATTGCCATGTCCCTCACTCCATACATACAATCATACTCCCTCTCCTTCACTCTCACTCTGAATGCAATAGAGTAGCAAGAAGGAAAGAAGGAAAAGTTTGTGCATACACGAATGGCTTGTTCTTTTTTTTTTTCATCCTTTTTTATAGATGAAGTTTAGGGTTAGGGTTTTCCCATTCCCCCTTGGGCATGTAGCCCTTTGCCTACTAGTCACCCCTTATTGCATGATTTTCCTAAGGTGAAAATAGAATATGACCTCTTTGGTTTTGCCTTGGGAGCCTATGCTATTGTTACAACTTGCACAGGATCAATCATGAAAAAATAAGATGAAAGTAATGCAATTGCTTCATGATTTCCAAGAAAATAATACCATCGTTTTTTGCACATTGTTAATGGTGATTTTAGATTGTTGTAGCACAATTATAATCCATTCGTATTGCTCTTCTCTATATTTCTTCTTGCAATTAACATTACCTCCTCCTAGTAGACAAGCGGTAATCCCATGGCACTCACTATCATAGGTGACATGCTTTAGCTTGCACCAACAAAGACATGGATGCTAAGGATAGAAAAATTTTCCTTGGAGGAGTCAATGAAGTATAATTTTTAGGGTTTCATAAGTTGTGCTTGGGGTGGTAGTAGGTAACAAGGTTGCTAAGGTTCATGGCATTCTTAGGGTTATTGGAAATGTTGTAGAAGCTTGAAGAAGAGTCAATGGTATATTGATCCTTGAAATTTTTAGTACTAATATTTGAAAATTTTCTCATGCAATCTCTCCCTAGGGGGAAAGTGCTAGTCTTTTTTTAAATGCATAGGATATATATTGTTGGTTTGGGAGTCCTGTTGAACTCCAAGTAAGCATGGGAGTCTTGTCTTATACTTGACAACCCAAATTATGCATAGGTTATCATGCAGATATTGTATCCTAGATTATCCTAATTCTAGTGCCTTGACGAAAAAGTATTGGCTCACCGAGACCACCCATCCATGGGATGCCCCATCAGGGACTCCACCCTTCAACTTTTCTTGATGGTGTATTTTAGTTATTTAATTAATCTAGCACATTTATGTTTGATATGTAAAGATAACTTCCTTAATTAGCCTATTAGCATGAGGCTTGTTCAAGCAATTTATGGACAATCACAAAGACAAGATCAAATAATATTTAAAATATAGTAACAATCAGGTATTTATCTACACTTTCTCCAAGGTGTAATGCTAATTTGGCATTCCATCCCTTACATTGACACCCATATCCAAAGCAACTAGTTACCCATATTCCAATCCCATGGACACAATCAATAGTTTACCATTTATCTAGAATAGGGTCTTCCAATATCCACAAATGTTAGGCCATGGAGGTTTTCCATCTCCATCTTAGGCTTAGCATGGGGTGTCTAGAGCCTCCCTACCCACAAGCTACTATAGAAACAAACCAATGTTCCATGGTGGCATCCACACCACTCAAACTTTGGATAGTGTATCAAGTAGTGTCCTTTTAGGTTTCTTGCCTTTATTAACATATATTTCTATTATGTGATTGTGGAGGTGATCCACCTGTGCATCAAACTGTCATCTCATAATCTTTTAGAATGAGTAAAATTCTCCCCCCTTAGGGATTTCCAAGATTCAAACGAGAACAAGGCAAAACAACCTACCTTTAGCTAGAAAATCATTTCTTTTCCAAAACAAATAGGTATATCTTAAAATACTTTGATAGAAACCAAAACAAATCCTTTGAATGCTTTATAAGGAACAAAATAATCCACAACTTTTTCCTCCCATGGAGTGCAATTACCTTAGGGATCACACATAGATTATTGGTGCATAAATATTAGGCAACCACAATTTCTACTCATGAATCTACTTAGCCTTATTTTTCCATTTCATTCTTTGGAAGAAAATTTAGAGGGTGCAAAAACATAAGAGCATTCAACAAATAGAGCACAAGGTAGGAGCCATTTTTAGTGCTCTTTTCATGTATAGTTGTTTTAAGGTATCCCTCTCATATTCTCATAGTCCCATTATTTACACAATGACACATCTTCATAAGTAGTAATTAAAACAACATTACTAATGGCCATAAACAAGGGGTTTATTCTTAGTTATCAAGTCAAAGTAATGTCCTAATTTATCTTAACTTAAGGATTCTACCAGCTTATAAATGTTTTCTTAGGGTTTTGACTCAAATTTTCCCATAATGTTTATGCTAGTGTAAGTTTACATTTCAAGGTTGAGTTTTACATCAAATCCCCCTAGTGCCTATCTAAAGATTGCATAGTTACTTGCCGTAGAAACTAATGTTGAGATTTACCCTTCTTGGGTTCCTTGATCCTAATGCAATTTAATTTTATAGCAAAGGCATAGGATTTCTATATCATACCTATGATAAAGGTTTGTCAACTTATTTCAGATGAGTCATTACAATACTACGGGTTACTAAACTCAATTCAACCTAAGTCTAATGATGTTTTAGGATCCAACCAATTTGTCAAGGTGGCAACATATTTACTAAGATAGTACTTGGAAACCTTGTGACCTGGGTGGATCAAACATAGTTATAGTCGTGTACTTTGAGTTCAAAGTGTTTTTCTTAGGTGCCATGTTAACCTCTTGTTTAAAGGTCAAACTTCATGTATGAAATCCACTTATTAGGTCTTCCATAATTGACTTGAGCTTGATTTTCTATTGAAAAATAATGGGATAGTTGTTAGAGAATTGAAAAATTCTCTCATTGGCTAAAACAAACTTAGCCTAGATTGAATTAAAATAACAATAAATTCAAGAAACAAAAATCAAATCAATAGGCCATAGCCATGCCATAGATGAAAATGTATTAAATCTATAGCACAATGAAGCCATAGCTAGATGGTATCAAGGGTAAAATGAGAATCATGGATGAGAAGTTGTTGTAAAAAATCCACCTCTTACTATGGTGGTCATTGAGTATTCACCCTCAATCTTTGTGGGGAGGGCAAGAACTCTTAAGCTCCAAGAAATGGATAAGTTTACAAATGTTCTAAAGGATGTTTACAATGGCACACTCTTGCCTTTTATACTCCAATCTCAATTAAGCTAATCTTCCCTAAGCTAAAGGGTATAAAAATATGCATATGAGGTATTGAAATGAAGTATATGTCAATAGGTATCCATCCAAGCCTTCAAAATACAAATTTGACATCAATAGGCCAATAATTTTGAATGCAAAAAATTTATACATAAAATTTGTTCTACTATTCAGTGAACTAGTTATCCTCTTGGAGAAGCCATGGAAATTGTTCCAAATATGAATCATGTTGTTGCCAAGAAGATTATTGCATAGGCAATCTCTTGCATTTAATAATATATTCCATGATAATACAATTTCTTAGAACTTTCTCCTACTTGGCAACAATTCTCTCGGGTTCATGGATGATTAACCCATCCTCATCAAGGGGAGATAATTCTTCAAGAACTTGAATATTAGGACCAATATAATTTTTTAGGTGAGAGACATGGAAAACATTGTGAATACGGGTGGTTGAAGGCAAATCAACTTAGTAGGAAAATTTTTCAACTTTCCTTGAAATGTGATATAGACCATAATAGGGATGAGTAAGCTTATTATGTCCACATTTAAAAGAAGCATAATAGAACTTAGGTACTTTCAAGAAGACCCATTCTCCCTCTTCAAAGTCCACATGCCTTTGCTTATCATCAACACAAGATTTCATAGTCTCATGTTATTTGAATATTTTCCTTACATTGCTTTATTAAGGCCTCCATATTTTCTAGCTCTTCCTTAGAAAGGGGATTCACTTCATCATGAAGGTACTTGAACCTTGTAGCCCTATAAAGCCTTAAAGGGTGGTGACATGCCTATACTCATGTGGTATGTGTTATCACAACAAAACTCTGCAAGAAGAATCCAATGATCCCATGCATTTTGTGTGTTATGGAAAAAGTGTTGCAAGTAGACTTCTAACCACTTGTTGAGTCTTTCAGTTTGACCATTTTGTTTGTGGGTGGTAAGTTGCACTTGGAGTTAATTTTATTCCCATGTATGTAAAAAGGTTTTTCCAAAAATTATCCATAACTTTTGTATCTCTATTGAAAATAATCTTCATAAGTAAATCATGAAGTCTGAAAACTCCTTCCATGAATTGATATGCCACTTGTTTGGTTGAATATTTGACTTTGGTGAAGTATAAAATGGACTGATTTGACAAGATGATTAACAACAAAAATACAATCCCAACCCTACCTAGTGGTAGATAATATTGTAATAAAGTCCATATTGATATCAATCCATTTACAATGTGGAATGGGTAATGGTGTCTAAAGTAGACCACTAGACAACAAATTGGAATCTTTATTCTGTTGGCATAGTAAACATTGCATCACATATTCTTTGACATCTTTTTAAATTCCTTTCTTATAAAAGCATTTATGGATCTTATCAAAGGTTTTAAACAAACTGGTATACTTGCCAAAGGAGAAGAATGCATCTCCTATAAGATCCGTTGCTTAAGAGATGTCTGAGGAGTCAAATATGCTCTACCTTCAAACCAAAGAACTCCATTTTACCACTTGAAATTAGAAAATTCAGATTCATTTTCTTGGTGTAATTTCATTATGATGTCAGTTGTTTGCTCATCTAACAAATATTCTTCACGTATATCTTGGATCCAATCTTTATAGAGAGTAGAAATAGTAGAAATGAAACATGCCCATATCCTAGTAATGCATCTATCACCACATTATCCTTACTTGCGATATAAGAGATCTCAAAGTCATACCCTTGTAATGTAGCTAACCACCTTCTTTTCTTAGGAGATAGGTTAGGTTATGAAAGAAAATACTTCAGTTGACTGCTTGGTAATCACTTTTAACTTTTGAATGGTTGCCAAAAATGTAGTGATGCCAGTTCTTAATGGCATGAAGTATGGTAAAATTTCTTGCTCATAGACATGGAGTTTCCTTTCTTTGTCATACCATGGCCTACTAGCACCTCATAGATGGTGAATTCATTAGAAAAGTTTGGGCATACTAAAATAGGTGCTAAAATAAGGAGACTTCTTAGCTCATCAAAGCTCTTCATGGTTGTAGCATCCCAAAAAGAATGCATATTTCTTCATTCTACCTTGTTGGCAATAAAAGTACACTTGCTTTCCTTTGCAAAAATCTTGTGTTGTCTCAATGTAAGAATGATTGTATGGACATGTTGTAAATGATCCTTTCTATTTTTTATGTATATGAGAATATCATCAAAGAATACCAAGATAAATCTATATAAGAATAGCTGTAAAACCTTGTTCATAAGAGCCTAGAAACTAGTAGGTACATTGGAAAGCCCAAATGGTATAATCAAGAAGTGGTAGAGACCCTTTCTATTCTAAAATCTTTCTTATACTCATCAGCTTCCTTCATCTTAATTTGGTGGTAGCTTGATCTCAAGTCAATCTTGGTAAATACATTTGTATCCTTGATCTCATCTAACAAATCATCAGTGTAGGAATTGGGTACTTATTCTTTATAGTGTTGTTGTTGGGGTCCCTATAATCAATGCATATCTTGCAGGATCCATCTTTCTTCTTAAAAAGTATGGAAGAAGTAAAGGGTGAATGACTAGGCTGAATAAACCTCATTTCCAATGAGTCTTTAGCTTGTTTTTCCACTTTTTCTATTTTGTACTTTGATAACCTATAAGGGGTTTTTTTATAGATTAGTATTAGGTGTCAAATCAATAGGACGATCCACTTCTCTCTTAAGTAGTAATAATATAGGAGCCCGAGGGGGTTCACTATAGATGTTGTATGGTATCACGTGAGTGTAAGGGAGGGGGGTTTTTGGAAGGGGACACTTAGGCATATACATTATTAGAGGTAGATCCTTGTGTGGGACGGGGGGAGTTGGCACTCTCCCATGGTTTTGGTAGAGAGATTCAACTCTCCTTCTTCCAAAGAGAGCTTGGTGTTTGCTTGGTGTAGTCACTTTAAGTATAAAGGGGTTCGATTCCCCTACTCTCTCTCCTCATGTGGTAGGGGGGCATGGGCACTCAAAAACATTGCGACACATACTTCGATGGTATTCAAGTGCCACTACATAAATCACTTTGTGATATGACCATTTTGATACTTTTAATTGCTTAGGATAATTCCACCTTTTAAAAAGAAAGTTAGTATATGTTCTATGAAGATTTACATTCAAGAAAGGTGATATATAAAAATTCATACATGTATATATCTTATAAGCTTATAGGGGGATTTATTAGTCTTACAAGCTTCATAAATAGGGGTTTTTTTAGAAGTCCTTGCATGTAGGTGACATGTCTTCTCTACTATGAGTGAACCCCCCCCCTCGTGTATAGGAGGCTGAAACACGTCTTTAAACTCTTTCAAAAGTTTACAAAGACATGTATTTGTGAAAATTCAAGAGATTGCATTGATCTCTCTCTTCACCTTCTTTTACTAATTACTTCTACTTATTTTCTCTCTATACAATGAAGTGTTACTTGCTGTCCTTTCCAAGTAAACTCCATAAACATCTAATTAAGTTCTAAGGAAAAATTTTCAATATTTTTAGGCCAATCACAATTAATAGTGATATTTATAGGATCCATATCTAGGAAAATCAAGTCCGTCCTAATGGGGCAAGACTCTGATAGCTCAATGGGTGTTTGTAGGCATATCTTCTTGCTCAACTCTTGAGATCCATTTGCCACTTGTACCTTCAGTGGGGTGTCCATTTCTTGAGATCAAGCTTCAACTCAAATAATGATTTGACATTGACAAAGCTATGTAAGCCGCCCATATCAATAATAATATAAGCAACCTTAGAATTAATCATGCCTTTGAGACGAAGTGTATGGATTACTGATGGATAAATCTTTAGCTCAAGTCCATCGATGATTCACCTGGATCAAATGGAGCACCTGGATTGAATGGAAACTTATTGACTAGCTCTAAATCCTCTTGTACAAACTAACCATCATAGTTATGCACCTCATTACAAGTAAGAGCTTCCTCATCTTGTATTTGACCTTCCTCATGGACTTTATTCTCATGGACCTCACTTGTCTTCTATATTTCTGGTTGTAATGTTCAATGTACTGTGTTGTTGCATGTATATTTGCAAGCTTTGATGCCCCCACCTCTACTAAAAGGTTTAGATCTAATCCAAAAATATATTTATTTAACTTGTCTTAATTAGAAATTCCCTCAATATATATGGGATAGTTTAAAAACTAGCTAGAATACTCCCTAACCGTAGAGCCTCGTTGTCTAAGATCATACCACTTCCTTTCCAAATTTTCTTTTTCATTGGAGATACGAAAACCTATGTCATGGCTGATTGAAAGTCCTCCCATATATGAAAATATTTCCCAATTTTCATTATGTATCTCCACCATGTATGTGTATATCCCTCTAAGTGTAAAGTTTCATAGCAAATATTTGGCTTATCATGGCGTGGATAGAGTGTAAAATACATTTCCAATTTATTAATCCATTTTTCAAGTTCCATGGATGAGGGAATTGTCGCCTTTGAGCTGTGCTACACTAATTTTCTCTTTGTACTCTCTATCATAGTGGTAATGATGACCATTGTTGTTAGATAAACCACTTGATTACTGCCTTAGAGAAAGATTATCCAATATTGGTAGTCCATGGTTTTTGTTAAAGGATTGCTGACCATTCTTCTTCTTGCTTAAGAGTAATAACCAAGTGTGTTTGTTCCATGTGGCTAATTATTATAAGGGGGCTAAATAGGTGAAATCATTTTCTCAAGATCATCATGCTGTTGAATTTTGTTCTCTCTTCTTAAATATTCATGAAGGTATTGACCCTATCTATTCTTTGCATTAGGCATTTGTGAGTTTTGTGAATAAAATTGTTTCTAAAAAGAGTCACATCTATGAATGTCTTCTTCTTTTTCAACATGCTAAGCTTTTTTACACTATTTGAGATCCTTTGAAGATTCAAAGTTTGCTCTTCCCCTATTCCAAGAGTTAGAAGGAGGCTAAAATATTTCCTTAAATCTTGATGGAACACCTTGTTCATAAGTTGAGTATATAAACTGATAGGCTACTTTTAACTTCACATTGTCATGTGAAATTGATGTCCCATTATCATTAAAAGATGGAGTGCTTTGCCACTTATTACCAAAGTTGTTGAGAATGGAGATCATATGATCAAACTTAGTGTCTAATAATTGATTATGCTACCTAAACTGCTCAAAGTGATTGACCATTTGGCCAAACTTATAATCAAATTTTTGGTTCAATTGAATGATACCCTCATTCATATATTCAATCCTATGAGAAAGTTATTGGGATTCATTTGAAACATGTGATCCATTCACTTTAGACATTTGTGCCACATCAATAATATCTCTTGGCCATTGTGATTCTTCATGTATATTGCCATCATTCCCATCCTTTTTTTCATGATTTTTGTCTCTAATGGATGATCTGATATCTACTTGATACTTAGCTAAATCTTCATCTATACTCTCCTACATTTTCTCTTTCTTCTTATTCTTGACAATTGGAATGCTTGAAGTTAGAGATGATTATTTATCAATAAATAGGCTATAATAAGTGTTATTCCCCTTCAATCCTTGTGTTTTTGGGATCAAAATGAATCTTACTATGTATAGGTAGTGAAAATTTACTGAAATTTCAAGTTGTAATGGGGTAATCAGTAGTCTCAAACCAAAATAGTGTATCTTGCCTAGCTATCCAGGAGTTGTTTTTAGTGACCACATGTAAGAAAAATGGGGTAATCAATAGTCTCAAACCAAAATAATGTACCTTGCTTAGCTATCCAAGAGTTGTTTTTAGTGACCACATGTAAGAAAAATGGGTATAACTTTTGCTCCACAACTTCAATTACCAAACTCCTTGATTAGAATCAATGCTTACTTTTTCCTCTACGCATGGAGTATAAAATTTATATGTCAAAATTAAAATATCTAATTTTTAATTTCACTTTTTTATGATTGTCCAAACTTTGATAGCAACTTGTTTGACCTTGTAATTACCCTAGTTTGACCATTGGTATGCATCATACACATATGTGCACTGAAGTATATGTGTATCCCTAAAATACCATATAGGCACCTATAAAATATCAGCAAACCTATAATGACCTACAATTCCTTTGTGTTTACTACATTGTTTCACCCTATTTTTCTTCAATCTTTTTCCAATCTGTCCTGAGTGGTCTTCCGTAGTCCACCTATGGTAAGGGATAAACAATAGAAAAGGTAGCTAAATGGGCACTAAAAATCTAAAATGTGTGCAAAGTTTATTCCGAGCCAGGTTATGCACCCTACATAGTCCTAAATAGCAAGGGAGTGTTAGCTCTCTTTTGTCTTGCTATCTCATAGAGGTTCATGACCTTTTTTCTCGATCAATATGTTGAGATATCGAGCTCCACTCGTGATACACCAGGGTGACCATTGTGTATTTATGTCACCGACTTGTCAGTTTTGCAGACGCGGTTGGTACACCGCCCATGAATAATAGCTACATGACAGCTATCCTTATCTACTCTAGTTCGTGGCTCAGTTAGTATGCCACCTTAGTTAGTTGAGTTTGGTTTGAGACCCATATATAGGGTTCTTCTATTTCTTTGTACTTGAGTTATTTTGGCTTACACAACTAAGAAGAGGAAAACTGTTTTCAGCCTCCACCCTTGTGTGTATTCCCCCATTGTGCAAGCAAGAAAGCTTCAAGTGAGACTCCTTCCTTCTCTCCCACAATCTTGACATGGTATCAGAGCCTTGTTCGTGGTAAGGAGCTCAAGAAAGCAAGCCAAGCTTGCTGTGTTCTGGTAAGAGGAGCAGTGTTGCTTTCATTTTCTGTTTTGGGAGCAAATCTCTGCACGTAGGGCTTTAGCCCTCGGCGACCTTGTTTTTTTGATTTGAGGCCATTTCGGGTCCTGTTTTGGAGGCGGAAGTTTTCTGTACGCACTTAGGAAAAGGCCCACTTTTATGCTGTGCGACCACTGCTCTACAGGTCGGTGAAAAGTTACTGTAGAAATCGCACCGTATGCTTGTGTGCAGAGACATTGGGAGTTACAGAATCATCCCTGTTGCCTGTTGATGCAAAATCGTCACTAGGAAGTGACTGTGTGGTCAAATACCACTTTCGCCAGTTTTGCAGATTTGCCCTTGTGAGGGTGAAGCTATGTTTTTTGTAGTGACAGAATTTTTTGCAGTGTTCTGTAATGGCGTCTGATTCCCTTTCACAGATTGTCACTGAAAAGCTTGACAAGAACAACTTCCAAGCATGGAAGTTTAGATTGACGAACTTCCTCATGGGAAAAGGATATTGGGAATTTGTTGCAGGAAATGAAGAAGAACTAGTTCTTCCTGATGTTCCCAATCAACAACAAATGCAAGCATTTAAAGCATGGCATGAGAGAGCCAAGAAAGTTATGTACTGGCTGTCTATCAGCATTTCAGACTCTATGATTGTGCATATTCAAGATGCAAGTACGCCAAAGGAGGCATGGGATACTTTGTCAAAAATGTATAGCACAAATACGCAAGCCAGGAAAATGCAGCTCAAGCAAGAGTTGCATAATGTGCAAAGAGAAAATATGAGCATCAATGACTACCACATGAAGGTGAAGAAGATTGTAGATGCACTTGCTTCCATTGGGTCGCCAGTGGAAGATGATGACTTAGTTTCTGTGACCTTGAATGGTCTAGGAAAGGATTATGCACAGTTCCGAACATCCATTTCTGTCCGTGAAAGATTTCATGATTTTGAGGAGTTGATTGCTCTTCTAATTTCTGAGGAGCAGAGAAATGGTGGTGCATCTTCTTCAGGAGGAACTTCAAAGGAAGCTGTCTTCTACTCAAATGCTGGAAGAGGTAGAGGCAGAGGTAGAGGAGGCCGATTTGGAGGCCGTGGTAGAAATCAGAATATGCAGCAAACTCAAGAAAACCAGTCGTATGGAGGAGGACGTGGTAACTCTAGAGGCAGGGGGAGCCAAAGAGGTCGTTGTGGATGGCAAAGAGGTCAAAATGCAAACAGTAATGTTGAATGCTACTATTGTGGTAAAATGGGTCATATGGCTAAAGACTGCTATAAAAAGCAGAATGACATCATGAATGGAAAACTGCAACAAGGAAATTATGCATCCTCTAGTAGACAGGGTGATGATAGAAATGAGCATTTGTTTATGGTGTAGCACATGAACAATTCTGTGACAAGTGCAGAAGAAAGCAACGATGTATGGTATGTTGACTCAGGTGCATCAAACCACATGACAGGTCATGCAGAATGGATGGAGGATGCAAGGAAAATGAAAAAACTAGGATTTGTGGAGACTGGTGATGATACTGCACATCCTATTGTGCAGATTGGAAAAATTCCTTTGTCTATGCCGGATGGAAAAAATAAATACCTGTCTGATGTATTTCATGTTCCCAATATCACCAAGAATCTGGTTTCTGTTGGTCAAATTGTTGAGCAGGGCTTGCAGGTCAGATTTAATCCTCATGGATGCTTTGTTGAGGATATGAAAAATAAAGGTCGCTTGATAGCAAAAGGAAAAAAGAAGGGCAGAATGTTTACATTGGATGCAGACATGTCTGAATTGAGTGCAGCAATGTTTGCACATGGGACCGATGTAGTTGCAGATATTGATATCTGGCATAAACGCATTGGTCATGTTAATGTACAGCGACTTAAATCAATGCAGGCCCAAAATATTGTTGCAGGATTGCCCAAATTCAAGGTTGCAGAAATGCATAAGGTATGTGAAGCCTGTCAGTTTGGAAAACAGGCAAGGAAACCATTTCCTAGACATGTTTAAGAGAGTTAGCAGCCATTGGAATTAATCCACTCTGATGTGTGGACTACTAAAGCTACATCTCTTGGAGGCTGTCATTATTTTGTCACTTTTATTGATGACTATAGCAGAAAAGTTTGGGTGTATTTTATGAAAAAGAAAAGTGAAGTTTTTGGGCATTTCAAAACTCTTAAAGCTATGGTTGAAAAAGAAACAGGTCTGCAGATAAAATGCCTAAGGTCAGATGGAGGGGGAGAGTACCTCTCAAATGAGTTTGCAAGGTTCCTGCAGGAGCATGGCATAAAGCAGCAATATTCATGCAGTCATACCCCACAACAAAATGGAATTGCAGAAAGGAAAAATAGGCATATTGGAGAGGTATCTCGTGCCATGCTCAATGAAAAAGACTTGCCAGATTTTTATTGGGCTGAAGCAGTTGCTACAGCAGTCTATATAATGAACAGGACTCCCACTGCAGCAATACATGGGATGACTCCAGAGGAGAGGTATACTGGTAGGAAACCAGATATTTCTCATTTGAAAATTTTTGGTTGCATTGCCTATGTACATGTGCCAGATCACTATGCATATATGGTCAAAGTGATATAGGAACCAGAACCCACTTCTTTTGAGCAAGCCATGAGAAAAGAAAAATGGGAGAAAGCCATGGATGAAGAAATGGATGCCTTGGAAGCAAATGCTACATGGGAATTGGTACCTTTGCCTAAAGGTAAAAATGCAATTGGCTGAGTGGGTTTATAAGGTGACGCACAATGCAGATGGTTCTGTGAATAGATACAAGGCAAGATTAGTAGTCAAGGGGTATGCACAAACATATGGCATTTACTATGAAGAAACATTCAGTCCGGTTGCAAGGATGGCAACCGTAAGAGCAGTCATTGCTATGGCTGCATCAAAGGGATGGTCTTTACATCAGATGGATGTAAAGAATGCCTTCTTGCATGGTGATTTGCAAGAAGAGGTCTATATGGAGCAGCCACCAGGTTATGTGCATGCTGTTCATCCTGAGTTTGTTTGCAGGTTGAAGAAATCCTTGTATGGTTTGAAGCAAGCACCTAGAGCATGGTCTAACAAGATAGGACAGTATCTTGTCACTATTGGGTTTCGGATTTCCAAGGCAGATTTCTCACTTTATGTGAGAAAAATAGAGAAAGGTATTATGCTACTTGTCATTTATGTTGATGATTTGATTATGACAGGTGACAGTGATGAAGATATCCTTCATGTGAAAATGCTATTGAAGCAGAAGTTTGAGATGAAGGATTTGGAAGAGATGCGTTATTTCTTGGGCATTGAGGTGATTAGATCACCAAGTGGGATACAACTCTTGCAGAGGCAGTATGGATTGGACATGCTGTCCAAATATGGGATGACAGGCTGTAAGCCTATTTCAGTTCCTTTGGAGCAGAATGTGAAGCTGAGCACAGATGCAGGTGAGCTTCTAGAAGACCCTACTATGTACAGACGCATAGTAGGAAGTTTGATTTATATGACTATTACCAGGCCAGATTTGAGCTATGCTGTTGGATTGGTAAGTCAGTTTATGCAGGCTCCAAGGAAACCACATTTGGATGCAGCTAGACGCATACTCAGGTATGTGAAGTCCACATTGCAGTATGGACTATTTTATGAGACTGGGGTTCAAATACAGTTGCATGGATACACTGATGCTGATTGGGCTGGTAGTATTTCTGATAGACGATCTACCAGTGGATATGTGTTCTCTTTTGGGAGTGCTGTAGTCACTTGGAGCAGCAAGAAACAGCCTACAGTTGCCTTGTCGAGCATAGAGGCTGAGTACAGGGGTGCAGCAATGGCTGCATGTGAGGTAGCTTGGTTGCATAAGCTACTTTATGATATGTATCAGTCTACAGATGGGCCAGTTGTCATTTATTATGACAACATGAGTAGTATACACTTGGCAAATAACCCAGTCTATCATGCTAGAACAAAGCACATTGAGGTGCATTATCACTATGTGCGAGAGAGGGTTTTACTAGGTCTTATTGATCTAGTTTATGTCAGCACAGAGGATCAGGTAGCTGACATATTCACAAAGGCATTGGGTGCATAGAAGCTGCGCAAGTTCAGAGACCTGCTTGGTGTGCAGGAATTGGGATTGAGCTCGAGGGGGAGTGTTGAGATATCAAGCTCCACTCGTGATACGCCAGGGTGACCGTTGTGTATTTATGTCACCGACTTGTCAGTTGCAGACGTGGTTGGTACACCACCCATGAATAATAGCTACATGACAGCTATCCTTATCTACTCTAGTTCGTGGCTCAGTTAGTATGCCACCTTAGTTAGTTGAGTTTGGTTTGAGACCCATATATAGGGTTCTTCTATTTCTTTGTACTTGAGTTCTTTTGGCTTACACAACTAAGAAGAGGAAAACTGTTTTCAGCCTCCACCCTTGTGTGTATTCCCCCATTGTGCAAGCAAGAAAGCTTCAAGTGAGACTCCTTCCTTCTCTCCCACAATCTTGACACAATATGTATACATGACAAAGCTAATGTTCTAGAAAGTAAGGATGTTTTGCATGGCTGAAATAAATCTTTGGGTATTGAATGAGATACAAGAATTGAAAGTTGAATGAAATGAAAAGGGTCGAGAGAGGTATAACTTTAGTAATCAGTGACTCATTGATATACTAAGCTCACATTTACTATGTTCTTAGGTATTTCAATATATAGGATCATAAGAAATGAAAATTCAGAGATTAACAATCAAATAAGCAAGAATTCACTAGAATTTTCAAATTGAAATGTATCATCATGCATGTTTCAATCATGAAAGATATCAACGATGGAAATTAAGCTAAAGAGTTGAATTATCCATCATTTCATGATATAGACTCAATCAATAATAAATAGGCATTTAATTTTTAGCATAAGTAGATTGAATTTATCAATCAAGCAAAGAGGACATAACCATTTCAACCCCTCCTTCAACAATTATCTAAGCCTCAACAATTGGAATTGGAAAGATTAAAAATGAGTAGATGATATCTTGTTTGATGCTTGAGGTTGATGTTCCTTGTTGAAATAGATTAGATGCCTTCAAAATATTTAATGGGAGCTTTGTATAAGCCTTCCATTGATTAAGAGTCTACTTTAAGTCTTCAAAGAGCTTCAAGAATTCCAAACTTGAACCATGGTTGCTTGTATCGATTGAAGAATTATCAAATACCCATAAATCCAAACCAATTCCTTCAAGTAAAGTTGAAGATCAATCCAAAGCTTCAAGAAATGCTTCAATTCTTGATTAGAAACAAGATTCCAAATGATTTTAGTAATCCATAACTACCCAAGCATTCAAGAAGAAAGAAATGCTATGAACCAAGGTCTTTTGCTCCAATGTTGGATCAATCCTAATGAAATGGCATTTTACTTGATCCTCAAAAGTAAAACACTTCATAATACCCATGTTTCAATTACAAATTGATCAAAATTTTGAAGAATTTTGTGGCTATCCTATTTTTTTCCAAATTACAGACCAAGAATCCACTAAATCTTGTCCAAATGCTTCAATCTTGCTTCCTCAAAACTTGTTGAATGTAAAGAATGGTATTTAGGAGGTATTTGAGTAAAAGTCCCATGAAATTTACAAGAATTAAGCAAGATTCAACTTGCTGTCTATAAAATCCATGGGTACAGTTTGTAAGAAGCTTCAAGGGGAAAAAATAGCTCAATGTATGAAGAATAGGTAAAAGAATGCTTCTAGGAGCTTAAAGAAGTTAAAAAACCCATGGAATCTTAAATAAATTGTTGAATATTCATTGCTATCTTGGATACTCAACAAGGGGAGGAGAGAGAATCCATGGATAACCTTAAATCTTGATGCAATCCTTGAAGAATGTCACCAACTTGTTGAAGAGCCTTCAAGAAGTGCCAAGGATCATTCTTGATACATTAGGTAGGTGATATCAACTAGAGATGGACAAGATTCACTCCAAAAAATGTGATGCAAATCATGTTGATCTTTGCTTATGACTGTGGCTGCCTTGAGCTATCTGCTAGTCATGATGTTGCTTAAAATTCTCTTCAGGAAGTGAAGAATGATATTGTAAGCTCAGGTGAAGAAGATCTTGGTCTAGAAGAAAGATTTCAACTATGGGAGCTTAGGATAGGTTGAGAGAAAAGAGAGAAACCCTTGATTAGTAAAAATTAATCTAATTTCAGCTTTCCCCAAACTCTATTGATCATGGTCACTTCTAAAACCTTCAAAATGGACCTCTTATTTTCCATAAGCTACCAAATATCCAAGATCCCTCCATTACTTCTTCAAATATTCTTGCTCCAAAAATAGTGAAGAATAACTACAAGAAACTCTGACCATGCACGATTTAATTTATACCAAGTCATGTAATCAAATTTTGAACTCTAGTTACCCTAGATGGTGTTGGCAACTAGATCATCTAGACTTGAAAATGACATTGCCAAGAATCAAATTCAAGGATCTGATGCCATTGAAATAAACTTAGCTTAGAATGAATTAAATAGCAAGAAATTTAACAAACAAAAATTGAATCAATGGGCCATAGGCATGCTATAGATGAAAATGTATTAAATGTACATAGTTAGATGCTATCAAAGATATAATGAGAATCATGGATGAGAGGCTGCTACGAGAAATTCACCTCTTAGTATGGTGGACATTAAGTATTCACCCTCAATGTTGGTGGGGAAGGTGAGAACCCTCAAGATCTAAGAAATGAAGAAGTTTACAAATGTGCTAAAAGATTTTTACAATGGCACACTCTTGCCTTTTATAGTCCAACCCCAATTAAGTGAATTTTCCTTAAGCTAAAGGGTACAAAAATTGTTTTATTACAATGACACTATCTATCTTCCTCTATCTCTCCTCTGTGCTCTCTTTTGCTCTCTCTCTCTCTCTCTCTCTCACACACACACACACACACACACACAAATTCTTCATCATCAGCTTGGCAAAATAAGGCAATCCTAATGCCTTGAGGTACTAAGGTTTATATAACCTTGGGGGGGAATACCCTTCTCTCTCTCTCTCTCTCTCTCTCCTTGTTAGAATCAAATGGGCTTTCTCTTTTGCATGATATGATTGAGTTCAACCAGTTTTGTTGAAATGGTAGGTGACAAGGTTGAACAACAACAAGTTGAGAGAGGACGATGATTACAGTGGGGGCTAGAGGTTGAGCTAGTTGTGATGGCTTGCATGGTACCAAGGACATTAGTGGGTGGTAACACTAGGTTTTGGCACGATGATAAGTAAGAGGCAATATTTTTCCTTTTTTAAAAAATATTAAGCTTAATTTCTTTTTTTAAATCCTACCAAGACCTATTCACATGTGGGAGGCTCAAGGATTGTCACAAGAAAAGGAATGCAGTGCTTCTAGGCATTGTAAGGGTATTGCTCTTGCTGTGTGATATTTTTTTCCAAAGATTAATTTTTCTTATATGAAACAATTGTAAGAATCTAACTTGTTAGTGTACAAGTCATGATACAAGGACACTTCATCTAGGAATAAATCATATAAGCATTGATGAGTTGCGAAGCTTTTTCAAAGAACAATATGTTTCATTTTTTGTTCATTACAATGATTGCACTATTTCATTGTCATTTGTGCAGTTCTATGTGTAAAAAGATGGAATTAAGCAAAGCTCTCGAGCTTTAGCCCTTGGTATATGTTGCTCAACTTGATATGTTGTTTCTAGGTAGTGATTACAAAAATAATCCTACTTGTTCCTTGTCACTGGCTAGTACAAAAGTTATTCACATTCCTCTAGCAAGCAACCAAGATTAGATTACATGGTAGCATAGGTTAACATTTTCATTTTGTTCTCAATCTCCTTGTATCATTTCATTATAGAACATTTTTTATCTATTGTATTTTCTTTAACTAACTTTGTAAGAAAATTTTCCATCCAATTGGGTCTCAAATTTATGGGAGGCTTTCAGTTGAGTGGGACATGATTGACCCAATGGGTGGTAGTTGGTGCCTCTAAATTCAATATTCTAGGCTTGAATTGTCAAACTACTTGGGATTTGGTCTAGGGAAAGTTCACTATTTTAGTCACAAACCAAGGGGTGTAATTGTTGGGCTCCCTTATTGGTGTTGGAAGTAGTAGCTACTGAATTGGTTGCTTTGCTTGTGGGGGAAATTGAGGACAATTGTATAGTTGGACCCTTCAATAGTTTGGAAGTATTCTTGGTATTACTAGGTTTAGAAGAACTATCACTAGTAGAAATTCTAGTTTCTTTTTGTTGATCATTCTTCATTCTTTTTCTCTTAGGATTTGTTTCATAGTCTAAGCAAGAGCACTAGTTTGCTACTATTGTGTTTTGCATTTTTATTTCAATGAGGATGGTTTTGACTTAGGAGACTTCAATATTTTGGCTAGAGTAGTGGCCATTGTTAGTTATTCCTTTCCTACCTTTGTTTTTTCCTTTATCTATTTATTGTCCTAATTAGAGTGAGTGGTTATGATAGGACCTTTTGTTTTTTTACCTTAAGGAGATGGCTTCTTGGAGGTTTTAGGCATAACATGGGCATCACTCATAGAGATGAATTTGGAAGTGCTCTTTATTGTTCCTATTGAGTGACTACAATCAACAATTTCTATTCAACGTCTCAATCCTTCTTAGGAAATGATGTGGCTTTAACTTTGTGAGACTCAAAAGTATTGGAGGCTTTGTTCAGCAACACAAGGTGACTTACTAGTCTTCTTTTTGGGATTTTTTCTAGGGAGAGGTGTTCCAAGCTTGGATTTTTTTTATGAGCTTTTAGGAAGTATTGGGTCTTTTATTTGGGATGTCTAACGACTTCAAGTTGAGAAGTCCCAATGATAGAAAACTCAAACACCTTTTATGGATTAACTATGATTGTCTCATTAGTCTCTACCCTTTCTTACTTAGTCTTCTCAAGGGTTGTAGGTTTAGAATTTGATTTGTATTTGGAACTCCATCATCATTTCTTTTCTTTGGCCAAGACTTAGATTGTGATTGTTGGAGGTGGTGGAAGGTTTAGGCACCAAAAATCCATTGGTTTCCCAAGTAATACCCTTAAGTGCATATCAATGCTTCAGGGATCAATTGCAACATTGTCCTAACTCTTTGTTGACACTTGTGATGGTGTCCCCAAGATCTTTGTTTCTTTTTGTATAAATGCCATTTTCTAACAACATTAGAAGTTGCATTGTGGCTATTATTGGCTTCCAATGTCTCATTTAGGTGAGGCAAACTCCCATTCAGTAGAATCCATTTTTGTCCATGTGTCTTTGTCAGTTCCTCAAGAACTTTCTAATTCTCCTCTTTAGGGTCTCTTTCCAACTCGAACATAGGTCACTTTCCCTTCCCTTAAACATTGGTAAGTTTACCTTTGTAGAAAGTTATGATTAACTTGATGTCAAGTAGAGTCAATTGTATGCAATGTGCTTTGTAATATAGTTGACATGGCAATGAGTGATTAATTTGAATGGATGACCCAATAGGATTTGTGTTCCAATCCCTTCTCTATTCATTAGAACATGAAAGAATATTGGAATGGTTTTAGTATCTACTATCAATTATACTCTATACATAATTGCTTACTAGTGAATATGGTTGGCATCTATAGGGGTGCAATTTGGCATAAGTCAACTAGTCAACTATACATTTGTTGACCCAAATTTTGCCAATAGCAATAAGATCAGTTGGCTATAATAGTGGTTGACACAATTCTTTCCAATAGCAATAAGGACGAGTTGAAATTTATACCTGCATTAATAAGTGTATCAGCATCCATATCCTTGGTTGCACTTATTAGATGCAAAGATAAGCAAGTGGAATTACCGGATCATCCTCTGATCCAAGTATTAATAGTTGTTGCTCAAATAATTGAAGTTTCTAGGGGAAAAGGATGGTTGATGGTTGATTGTTGCATTGCATAGATTTATCCATTTGTTTGTGCTAAGTTTGCTCAATTCCCATGGTGGATCACATAGGAACATTGGGGTCCTTCATGGGTAGCTTGTGTAACTAGTGCATTGGAGGGTAGTAGAATACAACTACCATTAAAGTAGCCAATACTTTGCTCAAATCCAAGGTTTTAAAATCTATGTTTTCTATCTTTTAGATGATACAAATATGGTAAGGTCCGAGGCCTCAAAGTTTAAGTTTCTATGGCCTTTGATTGCTATAGTAGCACTATGTCACCTTTCTTGAAGGATTGTTTGAAGGATTGTTACTTAACATGTTTATCAAACTAGGCCTTTTCTCAACCTTCCTTAGCAAGTAGGGAATGAGTTGTGAGTAATCATATTTTAGTAAAAGAAAGTTGAGTTTTGGAGGTGTGCAGTCCAGGATTTAATACCCCATCCATTTGAGTTTTATAAGGCACTTAGTCCAAGTTTTGATACCCCCAACATTCTTACATTGTGAGGCAAAGACTAAGGATAAGAAACTAAATGGGCATAACCACATTAGTCCTATAAGTTGGCCTGAAATAGGTTTGGCCCATGGTTGTTTTGTAAGTAGCTACTAAGCCCAAAGCGCAACCATGAGCTTTATTATGCTAGTTTGATCTACAAATTAATATGGTCTTTATCATGACACTAACAGAGAAATTTTTTGTTCCTTGGTCCCATCGAGGATCTCAATGGGACAACTAAAGTGTGATATAACTTTCTCCCAAAAAATTGTACCCTCTTTCAAGCATCATTCTTCCTCATGGCCTTAGCATGTACCCACTTAGTCATGTTGTTTGGTAGCCATGATAATGTAGCATACTTGGGAGTGTAGGGCAATAGCATTAGGTGGAATATGAACTCAAAAATGGCCGTTTAGCTTAGTATTTAATCACTTCTTGAATCACAAGGGATTTAAGGTGAACTGGTACTAGGATGGGGGTGGTGTGCACATTTTATCCAATTTAGTGAAGATATGAGAACACCATATTGGGGAATATGGGAATTTCCCATAAGTTTGGGACACATGGCCAAATCTTTGGATTTATCATATGTTAAATACTATAACTCCAAATCAAGTTGTAACGTGTCCAGCTGTCGACTTATAGAACACGTCTTAGCAGCCCATCGGGAAGAGAGTCCAGAAAGCGCCGCCTGGCACTCCCACGGAAGGTCACGGGGTTTGCGATATAGGTCTTCCCGAGTCTGCCACGAGGCAGAAGCATTCCAGCCATTCTCACTTAGGATCGACCTGAATCCTAATGGTCAAGTTCCTTGAAGGTAACTAGCGTCAAACCCCAAATGAAATCATCTCCAGCTTCCTTCTCCTTTCTCTCCTCTTTCCTCTCTTTCTCTCTCCTCTTCTAGTCTTCTTCCTTCTTCTTCTTCTTGTTCTCTTTCTCTCTCCTCAGCTCTCTTTCTGTCTCCCCTCAGCTTCTTTCATTACACCATATGTCTCATATAACCAATTATGGCTCATATAACCAAATAAAGAACTATGGCTAGTCAAGAAATAAATGACGTCAAAGAAAAGGAGTAAAGTATAAATGTAACCCATTAGGTATGAATAAAAATTTAAGAGAAAAATAGTAAAATTTCTTATTCTCATTAAGAGAAACTTTAAACCATTATTGCTTTTGCCAAGAATATAGTAAAGAATTTTCCACTAAATGAGCATAATTGACAAGCTAATAAAAGAACTAATCATTCCTCATTCTTATTAAGATGAACATTTCTAATAGGAGCTCTACTATGTATTTATTGCCAAAGCTAATGAAAGGACTAGCCAAAAAACATGAGGCTAGTCCTTCTCCCAAAATGGGGTTTTCTCTTTCCTTCTAGCATTTTGTAAACTCATTTTTCTTGAAAAAGAAGCAATAACGGTATCTAAAGAATAAGCATTGACTAACTCTAGATAAGAAGGATGAGAAAAAAAGAATAAAAGAGCTTTAGACTTTAGTTAAGTGTCATTGCATATGATGTTATAGTTATAGCCCCTATAACAATAAAGTGTTTTCTTGCAAACTAAAACAGATTCGTAAACACAAAAATGCAAATTGTATGACAACATGGAGAACACAATCTAAATAATATTGAATGGATGAATGTGAATAATATTGATGAATGTGTGAATGGTTGATAGTATAATGAATGGGGACTCAAACACCTGTGTTTCCAAGACTAGGATAGAGGTGGTTGAGGGTGTCAGAGTGTGTTGTACTTGAACAAATTCTAAAATGGAGCAATAATCTAGAATCTATCTTATGGAGAAGATAGTAGTAGTGCACTCCACCTAGAATGCTAAAAACACAAATCAAGCTAGAGAGATGATGATGTTAGCTATGTGAATCATCTTGGAGGGATGATGTGGTGGCAGGGCAGCTTGCCTAGCATCCAAACATATGTGCAACAACTCCAAGGTGACTTATGTCACTGAGAACATAGATTTGGAGAGTAGTTGGCAATAGACGGGGACTTTGGAGGGGCCAAGTGGACTTCTAATCCAACAAGCATAGTGGTGTAGTGTGCAAGAACTAGTTGTTGGGCAACTACAATAGGATGGCAACTATTGTAAAATATTACACGGCGCAGCGAACAGAATCTGAGAAAGAGATAGAGAGTACACAACAGATAAGAGGAGAATCAGTAAATTCTTTAACTCCAAACAACTGATACAAAGATGGCTCTGTCCACCCGTGCGCTTCCACTGTGTGAAGCTTAGATGGCGATCTAGACAGAAGATAGGTGAAGAGCTTAAGGCTAGCTGGAACAACAACTTTGACTGGGTGAAAGATGAGTGTAAGATGGCTGCGAAGGGGTTTAGCTTTTATAGCCCGCGAAGGTCGTTAGGTCGGCCTGCTGACCGACCTACCATATGAGCCTCCACTAGTTAGCCAAGGAATATTCCAGGGGATATTCCCTTTACCATCGGGCCGGGGGCGCTGCCCCCGGACCCCCGCCAGGGGGGCCGCTGGCCCCCCTGGGACCCCCCAGCCAGGGGCCGCTTCCGCGGCCCCCGGACCCCACAATAGGGGCCCCTTTTAACTCCCTTACTACGCAACTCAATGCAATGTGCCTCGAGTTGCTACCAGCTTAACCACTCTGTCTAACCCAGAGATTAGACCCACAATGGTCACCTTTTTGCCATCAGGTCACATAGACCTCATCTGATATACAAGTCAGGACTCCACCAATGTCCGGGCTCACACTTGGCTTCTCCTCATAATGGGGGCCTTACAACTTTGAGCACCATGGATCATTGGTAGTACCTAATGAGGGTGGGGCATTGATCATATCTAACACCCCCCCTCAATGTCCACCCATAGGTGAACTATCTCCTCGGCCCAATGCCGAGTCTTTGAAGATGAACTTGAAGCAGATCCTTCGTAAGTGCTTTGGTGAAGATATCTGCTCCATTCTCCTCTGTTGGACAGTAGACCAATTCCACTATCCCATCCTCCATCAAATCACGCACATAGTGATACTGGATCTCTATATGTTTGGTGCGTGCATGAAACACTGGATTTTTGGCAATGGCGATGCAACTCTGATTGTCACATCTCAGCACAGTTGGTTCTTCATCCTGCACTCCCATATGCCATAGAATCCTTCTCAACCATACGGCCTCACATGCAGCAAAACAAGCTGCCTTGTACTCTGCTTCGGTAGAAGACAATGCCACTGTTGGTTGCTTCTTACTAATCCAAGAGAAAATTCCTGAACCCAAAGAGAAACAATAACCAGAAACTGACTTCCTGGAATCAATGTCTCCTGCCCAATCTGAGTCACAGTTCCCCACAAGAGAAGTTTCGAAACTGTATGTGATACCATAGTCAAGAGTTTTCTTCAAGTATCTGAGCACCCGCATCCCAGCCTTCCAATGACTCTCATGAGGTTTGTTTGAGAACCTGCTCAAAACACCAACAGCAAAACTGATATGTGGTCTGGTGTTACACAAGTAGATTAGACTGCCGACCAACCTCCTATACCTCCCAATGTCTGCTAGTGCTGATGTATCCTCAACGGATAACTTTACATTCACCTCCATAGGTGTAGCTATCTCCTTGCACTCGGTCATGCCAAATGCCTTCAAGATCTCCCATGCATACTTCTTCTGAGAGATGAAGATCTTTCCTGGCTCTTGCCAGACTTCAATCCCCAAACAATAGTGCAGCAAGCCCAAGTCTGTCATTTCAAACTCAAAACTCAAAGCCTTTCGAGTTTGGTTGATCATATCTTCATAGTCACCTGTAATAAGAAGGTCGTCCACATATAGGACAATCACTACAGACTTTTTACCATCCCTGTAAACATACAAGTTAGCATCTGAGGCACATCTTTTGAAGTTTAGGTTTAAAAAGAACCTATCTATTCGTTGGTACCATGCTCTGGGGGCTTGTTTCAGCCCATACAATGCCTTCTTCAGTTTACACACTTTGTTCTCGGAATGGGGGGCCTCAAACCCTGGTGGCTGAGCCACGTACACCTCCTTCTTGAGGTCACCATTTAAGAATGCTGACTTAACATCCATTTGGTACACTGGCCACTTCTTGTGGGCAGCCACTGCAAGTACCGTGCGAATAGTGGTCATTCTGGCAGTTGGGGCAAATGACTCTTGAAAATCAAACCCTTCAACTTGTGAAAATCCTTGGGCAACCAGTCTAGCTTTGTACTTTTCTAAGGTACCATCAGCCTTGTACTTTACCTTCCAGATCCACTTGGTGCCAATAATCTTCCGCTTTGCTGGCCGATCCACTAGCTCCCAAGTGTCATTCTTCATTATGCTGTCATACTCCGCCTGCATAGCAGCCTTCCATGATGGATCTGAAAGTGCTTCTTCTAAGTCAATTGGCTCCTTTACTTCTCTCATAATCTCAACCATCAAGGCCATGTTGACTATGTGAGCAGAAGCCCTCCTTTGCTCCTCTATTCTCTGAGACCTCCTTGGTCCGTCTGCCTTCTCCTCAACAGATGCAGGCATAGGATTATTGTGGTCATAGAGCTGCTTCACCCAGCGCGGCAATGGCTTTTCCGATGGGGTGATGTCAGGTTGGTGAACTTTTTCCTCATCATCTGAAGATGATGCTTCCTCCTCCTTAAGGATAGGGATAGCTCTCGGGACAGGTTCATAGTGGACTACTTCTTCGCTTGATGATAAAGTGGAAGACCTTGCCTTCTCCTCCTCCACTGTATGCGGCTCCTCCTTGAACACCACATCACGGCTCGCGATGATCTTCTTTGCCTCTTGGTCATATAACTTGTAAGACTTCTGCTCATCACTATAACCCAAGAAGATACATCTTTTGCTTTTTGGTTGTAACTTGTTTCTCTTCTCATCTGAAACATGTGCATAACATTCACATCCAAAAATTCTGAAATGTGTGACAGATGGTTTCTTACCAGTGTAAGCCCCATGAGGTGTTTTTCCTTTGAGAGCCTTTGTGTAGCTCCGATTTAGAATGTAGACTGCAGTATTAACAGCTTCAGCCCAAAAATGGTTAGGCAATCCCTTGCCCTTTAGCATGCATCTTGCCATCTCCACAATGGTGCGATTCTTGCGTTCCACAACACCGTTCTGCTGAGGTGTGTGAGGTGTTGTCAATTGACGCTTGATCCCTTTGCTCTTGCAAAAGCCTTCAAACTCCTTTGAGTTGAACTCACCACCACCATCTCTTCTAAATTTCTTCACACTTTTCCCTGTTTCATTCTCAACAAGTATTAGCCATTCTTTAAACTTACCAAAAGCTTGAGCCTTATCACGAAGGAAGTACACCCACATCTTCCTACTGTAGTCATCGACAATCAACATAAAATAAGAAGATCCCCCCAAGGCTCGTGTAGGCATCTTACCACACAAGTCAGCATGCACCAACTCTAGAGGAGCCTGTGCTCTATTCTTGCTTTCTTGTGGAAATGCCTTTCTCTGTTGCTTGCCCATCATACAAGCTTCACATGGTTTCTTCAATTCAGTTATTGTAGGTAGGTGAGCAACCATACCTTGCTTTTGCATCTCCTTCAATACTACAAATCCGATGTGTCCAAACCTTTCATGCCAAAGCTTACTTGTGCCCACTCCAGCGGTGGCTGTAAGAGCACTTAGCTCATACAGGTTGTTCCTTCTTTCTCCTTTGCCAACAATTGTGCCAGCACTATCAATAATTTCTGCACCTGTCTTCTTGAACCTCACTTCATGACCAAGATCAGTTACGGCAGCAACTGATAAGAGATTTCTCCTGATTTCGGGAACATACAACACATTTGAAAGCTTTTTGACTTCACCATTTGCAGCAACAAAAGAAATAGTACCTGTGCCCGCAGCAGGGCATTTAGCATCATTTCCAACCGTCACAGTGATGGATTCTTGTAGAGGCTGCATAGAACTGTATAGACCTTTCTTGTTGGTCATGTGACGGGAGGCCCCACTATCCAACACCCAAGAGTCAGTGGTAGATTCTTCTTGCGCCGAGGAGCACACTTCCTCAATGGTCGCCATGAATAATTCCAACTCTGCTTCAGCCGTATTGGCTGTCTCTTTCCCTTTAGTTTTAAGGGTACCATTCTTTTCATCTGCCTTCTTGACACGACAATCTGCAATTGCATGTCCTTTCTTCTTACAGTAGAAGCACTCTCCTTGAAACTTCTTCTTGCCGCCCTTTTTCTTTTTGTCACCATCATTTTTGGTGGAGGAACACATTTGCCTTTTGCATTGGCAGAGAATGCAGCATCTCCATTGTTGCTTCCTTCTCGGGCTTTCAGCCTCAACTCCTCCTCCATTAATAATGCACAAAACTCCTCAAAAGTCAAAGCTTGAGGTCTCACCTGAGTATTAAGGGCAGTTACTAGTCCATCAAACTTTTGTGGACAAATCCGAAGACACCTCCGAGCTAGCTCTTCGCTAGTCTTTTGTATCCCAGCGCCAGCCATCTGGTCGCGCAGATTCTTAATCCGAGTGATGAATGCTTCAACCGTCTCTCCTTCAGCAAACTTCTCCGCTGCTAGTTGATTCTCCAAGTTTTGAATCCTTGTTTGGTTTCGTGTTTCATACTGACTCCTTAGTACATTCCAAGCCTCTGACACTTTGGTTGTATGCTGAATCAGAGTCAAAACACTGTCAGAACAGCTTGTAACTAAGGCACACAATGCATCTGCATTCCTTCGTTTCCAAGCTCGTAGAAGATCTACATTCGGAGGAATCATCACACTAGGATTTGATGGGTCGGGGATAGGCTGTGGTTCTGCGTCAGTCCCCAGCACAGTCTCCAGAAGCTCATAAGAATCAAGGATAGTTGTAATTTTGAACTTCCACAAGGTGTAGTTTGTACCATCTAACTTGCCTTCGCTGAAGGTTGGTGGAAGAATCCTCAGTGTTTGAATAGCCGGTACAGCAGCACCACCTCCTGCACCGCTTCCTGATGCGCCAGAACTGCTTCCCGGAGTCGACATCGTTTCTCTTTGCTGTTGAAGCCTTTGCCTCTTGCACGCTCTCCGATCTCTAGAGCCCCCTGGGCTCTGATACCATGTAAAATATTGCACGGCGCAGCGAACAGAATCTGAGAAAGAGATAGAGAGTACACAACAGATAAGAGGAGAATCAGTAAATTCTTTAACTCCAAACAACTGATACAAAGATGGCTCTGTCCACCCGTGCACTTCCACTGTGTGAAGCTTAGATGGCGATCTAGACAGAAGATAGGTGAAGAGCTTAAGGCTAGCTGGAACAACAACTCTGACTGGGTGAAAGATGAGTGTAAGATGGCTGCGAAGGGGTTTAGCTTTTATAGCCCGCGAAGGTCGTTAGGTCAGCCTGCTGACCGACCTACCATATGAGCCTCCACTAGTCGACCAGGGAATATTCCCTTTACCATCGGGCCTGGGGCGCTGCCCCCGGACCCCCGCAATAGGGGCCCATTTTAACTCCCTTACTACGCAACTCAATGCAATGTGCCTCGAGTTGCTACCAGCTTAACCACTCTGTCTAACCCAGAGATTAGACCCACAATGGTCACCTTTTTGCCATCCGGTCACATAGACCTCATCTGATATACAAGTCAGGACTCCACCAATGTCCGGGCTCACACTTGGCTTCTCCTCATAATGGGGGCCTTACAACTTTGAGCACCATGGATCATTGGTAGTACCTAATGAGGGTGGGGCATTGATCATATCTAACAACTATAGACTAGCTAGAAGTTAAGTTGCCTAGCCATATAAGGATTTTGATTAGTAGAGTAACACTCCAACAAGCTCCACAAACTCACCATGTCCTTTGGAAGAGATGAAGGGTGATGAGAGAACTAAATGTGTGGTTGGCTAAAAAATGGAATACTAATGCACAAACACATGATTCCTATTATAGAGGATTGGGGTTGCATTTATCCAATTGTCCAAAATAAAACCATTTATTTTTTGTAGTTTTGCATTAATAAAATTTTGGGCCTATTATAAGGAGACTAAAGTAGTGGTTGGTGCATCATGATAATGCCAAAGTACAAACTCTAATATTAGTTACTCAAGAGTTTCTTGTGGAGAACCACTACTAGTGGGACTTGCCAACACATCACTAGTCCACATCTCCCCCCCCTCCCCCCAATCATTGAAAGAAAAATCTCCTCCTACTCTCTTTTTGTCTAACATCTCATTTCCCCTTCAAGATAATAAGTAAACAAGACTCTCCCCTTCTATGTAGATATTCTCCCTCTCTTGAGCATCTTGAAGGGGATGGTGGAGAGGCTGAAGGAAATGGAATATATATATATATAAACTAGAGTGAGAGATAGCAAGAAAAGGTAATTAAGAGTGAGGAAGCTATGAAATTGAAGCAAGGACATAGTTGGACATGGTAGAAGCACAACTAAACCCTTCCTTCCTATTATCATCTTTCACTCCTATCTTTCATAATGCCATGAAATCACGGGACTGTGTCTTAGGGTCACCATCAAATTTGGCCAATAAAACTACACGTGTTCACCTCCATGGATCTCCAAGTTTCTCGCCTTCCATTTGCTTTATAACTAATAATAATAATTCTAGTACTCATTGATAAACATGTATGACAATTAAAGGAATCCTTGGAAGAATGTACGAAGTATTTATCATGCTCTAGAGCATATAAATATAAACCTTGATTAGAAATTCTAAACATCCTTTTTTTATTTTTGGTCAAAATTATAGAAGGTACAAGGATAGATTTTTTCATATTAACTAATATTTTCAGTGATGTAGTGTCCCACACCTATTAGATGAATTAAGATGTGCTTGAAATTTGGAGTATATAGTAGAGCTTTGTACGAAAGTATCATAAATATATAATCGCTCTCTTTGATTGTCTTGGGAAAATCGATTTACTAGAGTGGTCATGCTCTAATACAAAAGAAAGAATAAAACCAATATATTAAAATATATCACATTACTTCAAGTAAACCATGGTCTCGGGTTGTGGTTATTCAGTACATTTGATTGTACATTTAAAAAGGGAATAGTTGTGACTGACTAAACATCACTTGGATGGTAGAAGAAGCAAAAGACACTATTCGTCAAATGATCTAGCAATAGCATGAGTGATGTTTGCTAAAAATATTGTTAAGAACAATAGGAATAACAATTAGATAAATATATATTATTACATAGTCTACTAGACTCAATCTATGTGAAAAGTGTACCCTCATTTTAGAAGTTCGCTAACAAGAAATATTGAAGACAATTACATTGGTCTTCAAAAATTCCACAAGAGGAATTAGTATTCACAATAAATTTGTAAATTTGTAGGGAAAAAAAAGGGTATTAATACTCTTGCCAATGCTACATCCAACCCTTCAACCTATTCTACACCAATGTATTTAGATGTAGATATTAGCCCTTTGTATGAATCAAGGTACTGGCATAAATATGGAGCTTTGTTAAAAATATAAAAATATCTTTGCATAAGCAATGTAGAACCATTTTATACCCTAAGAAACATTATGATTAAAAATTGGATTGGTAAATTTACTCTATTGAGATTATGGTAGGTTGTCCCTAGAACAGGTGTTGTCATAAACCATATTAAGTTAGAATGAGACTGGTAGTAAGTGGATTAAATATGGTCATGGATTCTTGTGGTTTGAGACTAGTTTTACCAAATGTGGTTGGTTCAACCTAGTTAAGGCTTGGTAAATAGATTGTTTTATAGCCTAATTTAGAGCCAACTCCCATTAGGAAACTATGTATGTCTAGTCATGGCTATTTTTGGACATGATTGAAAAGAAATATCTTGAATATTGGAATGAAAATATTAGCAACTTGAATTCTCCCTTGAGTCTTGCTGACATGGATTTCACTTGGCCAGCTTAATTAATCATCTAGATTGTTAGTCGGCACCTAGATTAAAGGCTCTAATTCAAGGAAGGCATGACCCTTAAGGCAACATGAGAATTAGGGCTTGAGCTAGGGATGGGGACTTCACACGTAGTGTTAGAGTATGTTTAAAATAATAATGTCTAGAATGTGGGAAAAATGCAAAAATTTATTGTTGGTAAGTTGATAATGAGAAATTTTGGGAATTATCAAAAAGGGAAGGATGCAATGTCATGAACTTGGAAATTGGAAAGTTTCATAGAAAAGGGCTAGAATTGGTATCTCTCAAGCAAGGGATTTGAAATTATGTAATCAAAAAAGAAAAAAGAATGGTTGAAGGAAGCTAATTATAGCATAATACAATTAGGATCTTAGTGAAATTACTCTTTGGGAGAGGAAATATTTTGGACCATGGAAAATATTTTCATTCCTACAAATTTTGAGTTTTTTGATATTCAAGGTTGATTCGACTATTTTGATTGGAGTTCAACCGTTATTTATTATTGGAGTTCACTAACAAGAATATGACTTATTATAGAGGATGTAATGAATTGAGCATTTGAAATTACTTCAATTTTTTATATTTTGCAAAATTCAAACAAACCATATAGTGCAAAGAGAGGGCGATTCAATGACCTTGAATTAGTGGATTTATTGATGTTCAAAGAGAGGGGAAGAGATAGAAAAAGGATGGAGAATCAAAATAGAGAGGGCAATGTACCCTCATTCTTCTCATTCATTCATTCATTCAGATAACACGCATCCAACAACCTTAAGTCACACATACAAGTGAAGAGATACTAACTAACCACACTCACCAATTGTGGTTGAGTCACATCAACTCATTTATTATGTCACACATGACGGTACCAGCTAAGGTACAATTGTACTACACAAATGTTGGTGTATACTACTAAGCTTGATTCTCAACACTTCCCCTCAAGCTCAAGTCAACATATGTTCTCTAAGTAGCTCCCTGAAGTAAATGAACTTATCTCTACCAAGTGATTTGGTAAAGATATCAACTACTTGGTCTTCAATCTTTGCATGAATCAAATCTATCTTTCCTGCAAGCACCATCTCCCTCATAAAGTGATAGTGGACTTCAATGTGTTTGGATCTAGCATGCTAAACTAGTTTGCTAGCCAAAAAACCACACTACTCATGTTGTCATAATGCAATGTGACCTCCTATCCATCTATATACCCAAGTCATTTAACAGTTTCAAGATCCAAACTTCTTTACATGTAGATAAGGCTACACCTCTATACTTTACCTCTGTTCTAGAGAGAGCAACTATAGGAGCTGACTTTTGCTTCTCCAACTGAGCATACAGCTTCCAAGTTTGAAAGGATATCCACTAGTTGATTGTTTATCATATGAACAACCAACCCATTTAGCATCAGTGTATCTTATCAATGCAAATGGATTTTCAAACTCATAAAACAACCCATAATCAAACTACCCTCAACATATTGCATAATCCTCTTGACTTCATCCAAGTGAGGTTTGTCTAGCTTCTACATAATTGACTAATCAACCCTGCTAAGTAATAGGGTTAGGATGTGTAATAGTAAGATAGATCAAGTTGTCCACCATTTGTCTGTGTATTGTAACATTTTCTATCTCATTTCCAACATCAACTCCAAGCTTTACATTTTGATCTAATGGGGTTTTCATTGGCTTACAAACCATCATTCCATATTTGAGTAGTAGATCCTATGCATACTGCTTTTGTAGTAGCCAAATCCCTTAAGGTGTGGTCACTATCTCAATGGCAAGAAAATATTTTAGCTCTCCCAAATCTTTTACTTTGAACTCTACCTATAGCATAGACCTAATTCAACAATTTTAGAGTTATCATCCCCTGTGAGGATCAATTCATCTACATAAATGACCAAGAATACATAACATGTCTCCATCTTCCCAGGAATAAACTATGATATACATTTCTCATTTCAAATCCAAGTTGCTATACGAAGTGATTCGAGAATTCCATGCTCTTGGTGCCTGTATTAAACTATAAAGTATCATTTTTAGCCTACACACATGATTTGGATCATTTAGATATATATAGCGCTCAAGTTGCTCCATGTGCACTTCCTCACTTAGAACCCCATTCAAGAACACATTTTTGACATCCATTTGCCAAAGTTTCCATCCCTTAGATGCTACCAATGCAATGATAGTTTTTGTAGTTGCCATTTTAGCAACCCAAGTGAAAGTTTCCTCATCATCAAGGCCATACTATTGCACATAACCTTTAGCAACTAGGCATGCTTTGTATCTCTCCAAAGATCCCTTTGCATTGGATTTCACTTTGTAAATCCATTTGCAACCAATGGGTGTTTTTACTTTAGGCAATCTGACCAAATCCCAAGATTCATTTTCAACCAATGCAACATACTCTTTATCCATAGCTACACACCAATTTTCATAAACAACTACTTCACTGAGCTTTGTTGGCTCTTTACAACCCATCACTTTTTTCATGTAAGCAAAGTGTTTGGCTGAATATCCACTATAAGTTAGACTATCAACAAGCTTTCTAACTATCACTAACCTTCTCAACTATGGTACATATGAGATTCCCTCTCATGAGGTGGTGCATACTTGTTTTGTCTAACTCTAGGCGTAGTAATAGATAGTATACTAAGTTCATTGTCTAAGTTGTCACTCCTAGGTAACTGGTAACCAAAAGTAAGTTTCCCAGTAACATCTACACAAATATTCAAATTGTCTTTATCTAATCTCCTCCTCATTGGCATATTCATGTTAGTGGACACTAAACCATGATTGCACAAGTGACCTATCCATGGATTAACAATAGAAGACGTATCATCTATAGGCCTACTAACACTATACGAAGGATAAATTGAAGCATGAGTGTTATTGGCTGGTCCATAAAAAATAATCACATTTGGATATTCATACCATGGAGCTAACTCATCAGACACAACATCTCTACTAACCAATGTTTTGTGGGTAGATAGGTTGTAGCATGTGTATGCTTTCCTATCTTGTGCATAGCCAACAAAGACAAACTTAAGAGCCTTTAAATCTAGCCTTTTTCTCTTCTCATCTAGCACATGCACATAAGCAATACATGCAAACAATTTTAGATGGCTAGTAATAGCAGCATCCAAGGTAAAAATCCTACCATCCCTTTTTCCTTTTGCAATCAGCTTGTAGCCATTTCCATATTCTTCAATAGAACAACAATCTCTATTGAATTTGACCTACAGATTCTATTCACATAGCCATTTGTCCAAGAGATAGAAATTTTTTAGTGATGCTTGATGTCATTTTGCATATCATCACATGTACATACATAGCCATGAGAGCTTATAGACATATCATCAAACCACTCTCCATGCAAGGCCATATAATTTGAAGCACTTGGGTCAATGTATCATCTTTCATTAGCCTTGCCTTCCTTAGGCATATTCTTCAATACATGTGTTATGTCAAATAGCCTATTTGACTGATCATCTATATCATTACTAGACGATGCATAGTTACCATGTTTTTTTGTGTTTGGCTTTCATGTTAGTGTGATTTTATGACAATGTTTGGGAATATGTCCATAGCTACCACAATAATGAAAATCTTTATCTGTGTTTGACTAATAATTAGACTACCAACTACCACCTCTATCTCTAGGTGATCTCCCCTATCTCTAAAAGATCATGATCTTCTTTGATCATGTGCATTTTGTTGCTACTACCCATAGTTATTTCGAGTGTCACCACAACCTCAAGAGGCTCTGTGAGGCTTGCCACCTCTAGCTCTTTGACTAGAGTAAAAAGCTATATATCTCTACTTTGAGAGGTACTCAAACTCGTATTCAAGCCAAGGTGCCACTTCTTCATGCAACAACAATGCAAGAAACTCATCCCAATGAAGGGGTTCCAGTCATACAAAAATAGATGTGTCAAAAGCTATGTATTCCTTACCCAAGCCATTCAAAGTAACTGCAATTATGTCATCATCCTCAACTTTGAAACCAATAGAAGAATGTTGATTTGTAATAGTTTTAATTTCCAAGGTATAATCCTCTATGCTTTTGCCATTTCTTGGCATGTTATTGAATTTCTAATTAAGCTGAATTTTCCTTACATATTTTATTTTTTTGAAGTTTTTCATAAGAATATCTCATGCATCCTTTGGAGACCAATTTAGTGATCTATATGGCCATAGCATCTAAGATGCATAAGGAGAACTAAAGTAGAACTTTACTTGCAATTTCCATCCATTTTTATGAGCTCTCTACTGCTCAGGAGTTAGATGTCTATCTAGTAATTTTGGTTTAGCTTCATCTCGTATACATAGATCCTAATAACCTCTTCCAATTAGGAATTTTTGCATTCTAAAATTCAATAAAGCAAAGTTCTTATTATCCACTTTTCCCCCCACAATCTATGTGATGTTATCGATACATGTTGCATTTGCCATAATGTTATAATCACTAGTTTAGGATAATGCAATGTATTTCGACTTAGGCAATAGCAATCAGTGCTTTCAAATAGTTACATCTCTACGACAATAACTCAAATATTTTAACTCAATAACACCTCAAAACATTTGTCAAGTAGGAGAACTTTAGTCCTTCAACGACCAGTAGCAATATCTCTATAATAACTAAGATATTTTTAGCTGAATAACACCTTAAAACATTAATAACAACATTTATCAAGTAAGATAATTTTAGTCCTTCAATAACTAGCATAAATATCTATGCAATAATTGATATATTTTTAGCTCAATAACACCTCAAAGCACCTAAACATTTGCCATATCATCCACTTGGCGATCCACATTATAGAACATGTAAGATACCATGTGAGTTCAAAAGAGTATTATATTTAGTAAAATCTATAGGATTATATATAAAATGGATTTTTAAAGTAGAGTTTGGAAAAAAATCATAAGTTTGATAAAGTAAAAGGTGTCATCTAAGACCATATAGCATGTAAAGAAAATGTATTTCTTAATACTCTTTAAACACATGTTATATATATGATTTCTTATAGATGGACTCCTTGAGATCATCCAAGAATCAAAGCATATCCATATGAGCATCAATGATTGCATATACATAATGTAAACATGAAATAGAGTCTTCACTTAGACAACAACTAGCCAAAACCCTACTAGAATGAGCAATAAATCTCTTTTGAGCTGAGCAACTAATGCTCAAATCATCTCATAAGGTATCCCACAGTAGCCAAGAATCATCTAGGCACAAAGCTTTAAAGACATAAGCATCACTGAAGCATCATTGAATCAAATACTTGATATAACTATATATTACGAGACTAGGAAGCTCAAACCAATGCCTAATGGCACTATACTAATGCTAGGTTATATGTAGATGATTTCCATGGTATCAACAACTATTAGAGGCCACCAAGCAAGTTGTATATGAGATTGACATGTCTTATCAGCCTGTGAACTAGGCACAACCAGGGTGAATCAACCTCTAGGGCTTGTTGCATATGTATTACTGATAATGGAGTAGGGGAGCACTCAATGGTGCCCACTCAAGTCTCTAACAAAGCCTTGACAAGCCTCAATAGGGCTAGGAACAAAATGTAGCGCAAATGCATACCTTAGAGCAAGAAGCCACGGCTACCTTGAAATGAAACTCCTACAAGTATTCAACAACTCAGTGATGCGAGGTCAAGGTCCAAAAAATTTTCTCATTGGGACATCAAGCTCTGATACCATGTTCAAAGAAAGGGGAAGAGATAAGCTGAGGATGGAGCATCAAAACAAAGAGAGTAATGTGCCCTCATTCTTCTCATTATTCCATTCATTCAAATAACATACATCCAACAACCACTAAGTCACACATACAATTGAAGATATAGGTCACTAACTAACCACACTAGCTAACTATGGTTGAGCTAAATCGACTCATTCATTATGTCACACTTAATGGGACCAACCATAAGCTATAGTTGTACTACACAATGTTAATGTATGCTACTAAGCTTGATTCTCAATAGTTGCTGCATTACTAGGATTGTGCAATCCCCACCATATAGTTGTAGTAGGTCAATATCATGCCAACAATTATGAAATGAAAGAGCTCCCTAATTTACATTCGGAATACATAGGATTCAACACTATAAACAAACGTCCTACTTATTTTAGAATCATTGTATAAGACTTTCATGATAATGATATGTATTTATCCTAAATTCCTTCAAATCTAAGATCTTGTGTGAAGTATTCTTGTATCATGGTATAGGCTACCTTGTCTAGAATCGTTTATAACCCTCAATATAAAAATAAACTATAAGGATATGAGCTTCATTTTGAAAAAAGTTTGCACTAAAACTAGATTTACTGGAATTTTTTCTAGTCTATAAAAATAAATCCATGTAGAGTACATCATGAATAACTAGCCTTAAGGAAAATACATTTGATTTTAATAGGACAATGTGATAATGATTGAATGGACATTAAATTTGTTAGAAATGAATTAATCAATATGGCCACAAACTTCTTTAAGAAAATTTTCATAAGATGTAAATCATGAAAGAACATTGATATTCTGATGCTAGCCAAACTCTTACAAAAGTAGTTTTCGAGTTGCCTCCCTTGGTGTGCTGAAACTCGTAACCTCATCAGCACTTCTATTCCTACTACAAACTAGGTTTCTAACATGCAATCCAAGCATTGAACTTGTTGGCTACCTCCCTGGGTATGCCTCTTCATCAACCGATTCACATTGACACCATCAACCACATGAAGTTAGTCCTCAATGACAAACCTAGAGTTTTGTGAGCTTTCATCCTAACTGGATGCATTTTAATCGGATGGGGTTGTTCGCATGGGCTACCCTCTGTATTTGTTTAAAAAAGAGCATGAGACATAGGGTGGGGTGAGTGACTGGTCCTTGCCCTTATATCCAACAAAGAGGTGAGATGTGTGAATGGAGCATTGCATGCATGGGAGATGGGCCTCTCAATGCACAAAGCACAAAATTGTTATTGTGCACGGCAATCTAAGGCTCCTTGGCCTTCCTTCTTGCACTGTATGCTAGCACATGGCATGATGCACAGAGCACCATCAATTGTGCACAAGGCATACACCCTCTGCACAAGTGATAGTGAGGATTACATCAATGGGCTTCAGGAATGGGATGCCCTCTTGTATCTATCAACAGAGCGTGAGACAGAGGAGGGACTGAGTGTGATTGATGTTTCCTCAAACAATTATTGAGAGGTGCGGATTGAGGGATGTTATGATACTTGGAGTTAGATACATTCCCGTTTCCCTATGCACACATGGGATGGGTTTCTGTCATCACCACATGACACGTTCCCCTATTATGTACACTGCACATTAAGGCTCCCTAGCCTTCCTAATTGTGCCTATGCCAGATGGGGTGGGTGTTAGATATGATCAATGCCCCACCCTCATTAGGTGCTACCAATGATCCATGGTGCTCAAAGTTGTAAGGCCCCCATTATGAGGAGAAGCCAAATGTGAGCCCAGACATTGGTTGAGTCCTGACTTGTATATCAGATGAGGTCTATGTGACCGGATGGAAAAAAGGTGACTGTTGTGGGTCTAATCTTTGGGTTAGATGGAGTGGTTAAGCTGGTAGCAACTCGAGGTGCATTGCATCGAGTAGCGGTGTAAGGGAGTTAAAAGGGGCCCCTATTGTGGGGTTCGAGGGCCGCGGAAGCGGCCCCTGGCTGGGGGGTCCCAGGGGGGCCAGCGGCCCCCTTGGCGGGGGTCCGGGGGCAGTGCCCCCGGCCCGATGGTAAAGGGAATATTCCCTGGCCGACTAGTGGAGGCTCATATGGTAGGTCGGCCGACCTAACGACCTTCGCGGGCTATAAAAGCTAAACCCCTTCGCAGCCATCTTTCACTCATATTTCACCCAGTCAGAGTTGTTATTCCAGCTAGCCTTAAGCTCTTCACCTATCTTCTGTCTAGATCGCCATCTAAGCTTCACACAGTGGAAGTGCACGGGGGGACAGAGCCATCTTTGTATCAGTTGTTTGGAGTTAAAGAATTTACTGATTCTCCTCTTATCTGTTGTGTACTCTCTATCTCTTTCTCAGATTCTGTTCGCTGCGCCGTGTAATATTTTACATGGTATCAGAGCCCAGGGGGCTCTAGAGATCGGAGAGCGTGCAAGAGGCAAAGGCTTCAACAGCAATGAGAAACTATGTTGACTCCGGGAAGCGGTTTTGGCGCATTAGGAAGCGGTGCAGGAGGTGGTGCTGCTGTACCGGCTATTCAAACACTGAGGATTCGTCTACCAACCTTCAGCGAAGGCAGGTTAGATGGTACAAACTACACCTTGTGGAAGTTCAAAATTACAACTATCCTTGATTCTTATGAGCTTCTGGAGACTATGCTGGGGATTGACGCAGAACCGCAGCCTACCCCCGACCCATCAAATCCTATTGTGATGATTCCTCCAAATGCAGATCTTCTACGAGCTTGGAAACGAAGGAATGCAGATGCACTGTGTGCCTTAGTTAAAAGTTGTTCTGACAGTGTTTTGACTTTGATTCAGCATACAACCAAAGCGTCAGATGCTTGGAATGTACTAAGGAGTCAGTATGAAACATGAAACCAAACAAGGATTCAAAACTTGGAGAATCAACTAGCAGTGGAGAAGTTTGCTGAAGGAGAGACGGTTGAAGCATTCATCACTCGGATTAAGAATCTGCGCGACCAGATGGCTGGCGCTGGGATACAAAAGACTAGTGAAGAGCTAGCTCGGAGGTGTCTTCGGATTTGTCCACAAAAGTTTGATGGACTAGTAACTGCCCTTAATACTCAGGTGAGACCTCAAGCTTTGACTTTTGAGGAGTTTTGTGCATTATTAATGGAGGAGGAGTTGAGGCTGAAAGCCCGAGAAGGAAGCAAGAATGGAGATGCTATATTCTCTGCCAATGCAAAAGGCAAAGGTGTTTCCTCCACCAAAAATGATGGTGACAAAAAGAAGAAGGGCGGCAAGAAGAAGTTTCAAGGAGAGTGCTTCTATTGTAAGAAGAAAGGACATGCAATTGCAGATTGTCGTGTCAAGAAGGCAGATGAAAAGAATGGTACCCTTAAAAGTAAAGGAAAAGAGACAGCCAATACGGCTGAAGCAGAGTTGGAATTATTCATGGCGACCATTGAGGAAGTGTGCTCCTCAGCGCAAGAAGAATCTACCATTGACTCATGGGTGTTGGATAGTGGGGCCTCCCGTCACATGACCAACAAGAAAGGTCTATACAGTTCTATGCAGCCTCTACAAGAATCCATCACTGTGACGGTTGGAAATGATGCTAAATGCCCTGCTGCGAGCACAGGTACTATTTCTTTTGTTGCTGAAAATGGTGAAGTCAAAAAGCTTTCAAATGTGTTGTATGTTCCCGAAATCAGGAGAAATCTCTTATCAGTTGCTGCCATAACTGATCTTGGTCATGAACTGAGGTCCAAGAAGACAGGTGCAGAAATTATTGATAGTGCTGGCACAATTGTTGGCAAAGGAGAAAGAAGGAACAACCTGTATGAGCTAAGTGCTCTTACAGCCACCGCTGGAGTGGGCACAAGTAAGCTTTGGCATGAAAGGTTTGGACACATCGGATTTGTAGTATTGAAGGAGATGCAAAAGCAAGGTATGGTTGCTCACCTACCTACAATAACTGAATTGAAGAAACCATGTGAAGCTTGTATGATGGGCAAGCAACAGAGAAAGGCATTTCCACAAGAAAGCAAGAATAGAGCACAGGCTCCTCTAGAGTTGGTGCATGCTGACTTGTGTGGTAAGATGCCTACACGAGCCTTGGGGGGATCTTCTTATTTTATGTTGATTGTCGATGACTACAGTAGGAAGATGTGGGTGTACTTCCTTCGTGATAAGGCTCAAGCTTTTGGTAAGTTTAAAGAATGGCTAATACTTGTTGAGAATGAAACAGGGAAAAGTGTGAAGAAATTTAGAAGAGATGGTGGTGGTGAGTTCAACTCAAAGGAGTTTGAAGGCTTTTGCAAGAGCAAAGGGATCAAGCGTCAATTGACAACACCTCACACACCTCAGCAGAACGGTGTTGTGGAACTCAAGAATCGCACCATTGTGGAGATGGCAAGATGCATGCTAAAGGGCAAGGGATTGCCTAACCATTTTTGGGCTGAAGCTGTTAATACTGCAGTCTACATTCTAAATCGGAGCTATACAAAGGCTCTCAAAGGAAAAACACCTCATGGGGCTTACACTGGTAAGAAACCATCTGTCACACATTTCAGAATTTTTGGATGTGAATGTTATGCACATGTTTCAGATGAGAAGAGAAACAAGTTACAACCAAAAAGCAAAAGATGTATCTTCTTGGGCTATAGTGATGAGCAGAAGGCTTACAAATTATATGACCAAGAGGCAAAGAAGATCATCGCGATCCGTGATGTGGTGTTCAAGGAGGAGCCGCATACAGTGGAGGAGGAGAATGCAAGTTCTTCCACTTTATCATCAAGTGAAGAAGTAGTCCACTATGAACCTGTCCTGAGAGCTATCCCTATCCTTAAGGAGGAGGAAGCATCATCTTCAGATGATGAGGAAAAAGTTCACCAACTTGACATCACCCCACCGGAAAAGCCATTGCCGCGCTGGGTGAAGCAGCTCTATGACCACAATAATCCTATGCCTGCATCTGTTGAGGAGAAGGCAGATGGACCAAGGAGGTCTCAGAGAATAGAGGAGCAAAGGAGGGCTTCTGCTCACATAGTCAATATGGCCTTGATGGTTGAGATTATGAGAGAAGTAAAGGAGCCAACTGACTTAGAAGAAGCACTTGCAGATCCATCATGGAAGGTTGCTATGCAGGCGGAGTATGACAGCATAATGAAGAATGACACTTGGGAGCTAGTGGATTGACCAGCAAAGCGGAAGGTTATTGGCACCAAGTGGATCTGGAAGGTAAAGTACAAGGATGATGGTACCTTAGAAAAGTACAAAGCTAGACTGGTTGCCCAAGGATTTTCACAAGTTGAAGGGTTTGATTTTCAAGAGTCATTTGCCCCAACTGCCAGAATGACCACTATTCGCACGGTACTTGCAGTGGCTGCCCACAAGAAGTGGCCAGTGTACCAAATGGATGTTAAGTCAACGTTCTTAAATGGTGACCTCAAGGAGGAGGTGTACGTGGCTCAGCCACCAGGGTTTGAGGCCCCCCATTCTGAGAACAAAGTGTGTAAACTGAAGAAGGCATTATATGGGCTGAAACAAGCGCCCAGAGCATGGTACCAGCGGATAGATAGGTTCTTTTTAAACCTAAACTTCAAAAGATGTGCCTCAGATGCTAACTTGTATGTTTACAGGGATGGTAAAAAGTCTGTATTGATTGTCCTATATGTGGACGACCTTCTTATTACAGGTGACTATGAAGATATGATCAACCAAACTCGAAAGGCTTTGAGTTCTGAGTTTGAAATGACAGGCTTGGGCTTGCTGCACTATTGTTTGGGGATTGAAGTCTGGCAAGAGCCAGGAAAGATCTTCATCTCTCAGAAGAAGTATGCATGGGAGATCTTGAAGGCATTTGGCATGACCGAGTGCAAGGAGATAGCTACACCTATGGAGGTGAATGCAAAGTTATCCATCGAGGATACATCAGCACTAGCAGACATTGGGAGGTATAGGAGGTTCGTCGACAGTCTGATCTACTTGTGTAACACCAGACCAGATATCAGTTTTGTTGTTGGTGTTTTGAGCAGGTTCTCAAACAACCCTCATGAGAGTCATTAGAAGGCTGGGATGCGGGTGCTCAGATACTTGAAGAAAACTCTTGACTATGGTATCACATACAGCTTCGGAACATCTCTTGTGGGAAACTGTGACTCAGATTGGGCAGGAGACATTGATTCCATGAAGTCAGTTTCTGGTTATTGTTTCTCTTTGGGTTCAGGAAATTTCTCTTGGATTAGTAAGAAGCAACCAACAGTGGCATTGTCTTCTACCGAAGCAGAGTACAAGGCAGCTTGTTTTGCTGCATGTGAGGCCGTATGGCTGAGAAGGATTCTATGGAATATGGGAGTGCAGGATGAAGAACCAACTGTGCTGAGATGTGACAATCAGAGTTGCATCGCCATTGCCAAAAATCCAGTGTTTCATGCACGCACCAAACATATAGAGATCCAGTATCACTATGTGCGTGATTTGATGGAGGATGGGATAGTGGAATTGGTCTACTGTCCAACAGAGGAGAATGGAGCAGATATCTTCACCAAAGCACTTACGAAGGATGTGCTTCAAGTTCATCTTCAGAGACTCGGCATTGGGACGAGGAGATAGTTCACCTATGGGTGGACATTGAGGGGGGGTGCTAGATATGATCAATGCCCCACCCTCATTAGGTGCTACCAATGATCCATGGTGCTCAAAGTTGTAAGGCCCCCATTATGAGGAGAAGCCAAATGTGAGCCCGGACATTGGTTGAGTCCTGACTTGTATATTAGATGAGGTCTATGTGACCGGATGGCAAAAAGGTGACTGTTGTGGGTCTAATCTTTGGGTTAGACAGAGTGGCTAAGCTGGTAGCAACTCGAGGTGCATTGCATCGAGTTGCGATGTAAGGGAGTTAAAAGGGGCCCCTATTGTGGGGTTCGAGGGCTGCTGAAGTGGCCCCTAGCTGGGGGGTCCCAGGGGGGCCAGCGGCCCCCTTGGCGGGGGTCCGGGGGCAGCGCCCCCAGCCCGATGGTAAAGGGAATATTCCCTGGCCGACTAGTGGAGGCTCATATGGTAGGTCAGCCGACCTAACGACCTTCGCGGGCTATAAAAGCTAAACCCCTTCGCAGCCATCTTTCACTCATCTTTCACCCAGTTAGAGTTGTTATTCCAGCTAGCCTTAAGCTCTTCACCTATCTTCTGTCTAGATCGCCATCTAAGCTTCACACAGTGGAAGCACACGGGTGGACAAAGCCATCTTTGTATCAGTTGTTTGGAGTTAAAGAATTTACTGATTCTCCTCTTATCTGTTGTGTACTCTCTATCTCTTTCTCAGATTCTGTTCGCTGCGCCGTGTAATATTTTACAGTGGGACGCACTAATGCACCACTAATTGTGCACATTGGCATACTCCCCTTGAATCATCTCCCTTGTGATTTCTAATCGGATATGAGATTTGGGTTTTCATCATTATTCAATCGAGTGATGTCCATAATGGGGCGAGTGTCTATTCTTTCATTTCATTTGAGTCGTGATCTGAGTCATAAATGGATTACTTATACTCAAAGCCCTCTAGTGCAATTTTTTATAATAACGAATAATTATCTACCGGGACAAACAAATCCTTGAGCATGATACAGGGCCAATATATAACATCAATAAATCTCTCAACTACTATGTACAATGCAAGATTTATGGTCAACTTGCAACTTGACGTACATCTCCATAAAGCTATCCATTTAAGCCTCGTTTGTTGTAATGTAGATAAGATGGAAAACGAAGAAGGTCTTATTGTTCAAGATCGCGAGATGTATCTTAATCAGCGTGTCCCATGTCCTTGCTCTCAATGCAAGTTGGCAATTAGACGAAAATGCCGATTGTCTATAGAACACGTACGACGATTTGGCGAGTTTCAATATGAGACCATTGATTAGGCGATTGCAGATTTTCAGCAAACAGTAATTTGAAGTTAATATTAATCATGCATTGTACTCGCAAGCTAATTGAAAACCATACACAATAAGATTGGGTCTTGTTGGCAAATTTTCTATCCAGGGGGGTGATGTCTCAACCCAAGGGGGAGTGCACCCTTTGCGGCCAATTAGAAGAGTCATGGACGTGCGATGGATGGATTGCAAGAGCCAATCCACCACTCGCAAGGCCCATCTATATCGTCAATGCCATAGGCTTCATTGATTATTTTTTTGGCTTGCACATAGGCTTCATTGATTATTTTTTTGACAGTATTATTACAAACATTTGTGCTTTTTCAAGGTGTTTTATGATTTTTTTAAGGTTATTGAAATATCATATATTACCACCTGCAAATACCATGCCTGAGTCTCGTGATGATACACGACATGTTTTACGAAAGCTTGGCATGGACTACAATAACATCCATGCATGTATCAACGACTGCATACTGTTTCAAGATGAATACGAGACTATGGAGACATGTCCAAAGTGTGGTGCTCACAGGTATCGACAGGACTTGCAAGGGTAAACCATCCCTCAAGAAGTTCTCACACACTTTCCGCTCATCCCCCACATAAACCACATGTTTCGCACGTCCGGCATGGCAAGCTTGACAACGTGGCATGTGCAGAATAGGTCCATGGATGGAGTTCAACAAATATCATCGGATTCACACGCATGGAGCCACATTGACTCTACCTTCTCAGGCTTTGTGCGAGAGCCAAGGAATCTTCGGCTCGGTCTCGCCATGGATGGTGTGAACCCATTCGATCTGTGCTTGACTTCTTACAGTGTGTGGCCTATAGTGCTTGTCAACTACAACATCCCTCCATGGCTTTCTACGAAGAAAGGACATCTCATCCTTATCTTGCTCGTCCTGGGCTGCTACAAAGTAAAAAATATGGATGTGTATCTTGGTCCATTAGTCGATGAGCTTAAGATTTTGTGGGAGGAGGGGGTCACTGTGCAAGATATGAGCAGGCGTGATGGTCGGCGGTCAGCCAACATTCGAGCCATTCTCATGTGGATGATGCATGACTTTCCGGGATTGGGAGAGTGCTCAGGTGAGCAAACCTCCATTCTCACTGGTAATATCTATATTTTGTCTCATTCAATCAAGTATTCACTAGGACGTGGCTCGCCTTATAGGTCTGGTTACCTCAGGTTATCATGCACGTCCATTGTGTGGGCCACAGTTAGACTCCCGAAGGTCACGAACCATGAAGAAGATGGTATATCAAGGACACGCCGCTTTCTTGCCAAAGGATCATGAACTCAGGGAAGGTTTTCTTGGACGACCTCCAACATAGGATGCCTTACTCCAAAAATTCGCGATCGTAGGATGCCTTACTCCAGAAATTCGTGGGGCCATTTACAAGTTGTCGACTTTGGTGCAATGGATCTCACAGAAAGAGATTAAGACGTCCTCTATTGAATCTGCGAGGCGGGGAGCAGTGGAGATGGTCTGTCTCTTTGAGAAATATCTACCCACTAGCATGCTCACAATACAAGTCCACCTTCTTGTGCATCTTTGGACGAAGTGGAGATTGCTGGACCTGTCCATACGTGATGGATGTTCTTCGTCAAGCGCTTCATGAAAACCCTAAAAGGCTTTGTGCGACAACGAGCTCGGCCAAAAGGTAGCATGGCGGAAGGTTGGTTGGTGTCAGAGGCGTTAGTGCATATCTCACAATGGCTACCAACGGTGGAACCAGACAATGAAATGCTATGGACGCTGAAGGACGATGATAGACTGACTGGAGATGTGGTGGTTGGAAATGGGGTAGAAAAGAGAATGGATGCCTCAATGGAAGAGAAGGTGAATCACTTTTGTATGTTGCACCATGCCTCCATGGAGACGTGGCTCGCCAAGTACCAGATTGCAAGGCAATATCGAGAGGAAGCGCGAGCTGAATTCCAACGCAGTATACATCATCGACTGATTCGATATCCCAAAGTCAATGGAGGAGATGCCGCGGTTTATGTCAACACGATGGTTGCATGGAGCCTTGACCGCAGCATCCGGCGAAGGGATAGAGGTCTCAATGGAGGAGTGGGAGTTCTCGAGGGGATGTAGTCCAAAGGTGATGAGGGGTTTAGAATATGTCGTATCTAAATTTTATATGCGACATCTAATTTGAGTGTTTCAATGTACAGTACAAAATATATAGTGCAGCGTGGTCGCGCGGATGGCATTTTCGCATGGAGCGTATTGACAAAATGCGCTCCACAATGGACTATGGTGTCATGGCAAGGTTTGAGCAAGAGAGCCGGCGACGAGCAATGGATCCGAACACGGTTGTGGATGACATGGAGTATTTTGGAAACTTGCAAAGTATTATTACGGTGGATTACCGTAGCTTCTCCATGATACTGTTCGATGTGCAGTGGTTCAAAGTGGTACTTGGAGGAGCTGGAGCAACAGTTCGACAAGGTCCATCTGGATTTCTTGAAATAGATTCCGAAAAAAATGGACGAATTTGCGTGACACCTTTGTGTTGCCGGCCCATTGTGAACAGGTGCATAGAGTCATTTTCTTGCTAATTGTAATACGACATGGTTTATGTCACAATGGTTTGAACTCGCTTTGTATGTGTTTGTGAATAGGTAATCTTCTATCCAAACCCCCAACAACCTCGATGGTGGTATGTTATACCTTCAACTCCTCGAAGTGCGAGAGTATATGATCAAAGCGATGTTCCAGGCATAGATGAAGATAATATACAAATAGAGGGGTCGATATTACAAGGGGTGGAGGACGCCGCAAGCTTGGAGCCCGCATCGGCTAACAATGAAAAAATATAGGAGTCCAAGAATTTTTTGAGAACGAGACAGACTCATTCTGTTGTGGTGACATGTCTATCGACCTTCCAATGTATGCAGAGTTGTGTCAGGAGATTAACATGGGACCATAGGATACTTCATTCTTGGAGAATTGTATTACTCAATTCATTGTTTAGATCTTCCATAAAGGTACACAAGATATGCATTTTAAGAGGGATTTTTTAAAAATGATTTATATTACTGTGCTTTGTATAGTTTAAATTGATTATTCTAATACCATTTTTTATCTGTGCAGGTGATATTTTCAGGATGAGTCGAGGGATGAGCGATGAGGAGTTTCAGGACATGATGGAACACATATCTCCAGACCAGCTCGCGAGATTCAGAGAGATGGCAAACCAAGAGCTATCTTGTTCTTCGTCAGGGCGCTCTGCTAGATCTGCTTCAACGCAATCAGATGCTTCAGCTTCGAGCAGACGATCTCGACGCTCACGACTTGGGCCAGAGGGAGGGACTGCATCAGGATCAGGGGGATGCTGCTGTGGAGACACGGATGTGGTGTCTCTGTCTCGTCGTTCAGCTGGAGCTGCGTCACCTCCAGGATTTGTCACACTTGTGGGGACGTCTACTCCAGTTACTCCGACTTTTGCGCAGCCATCAGCAAGTGGCACCCCTTTGAGTGCCACTCCGAGAGAGGTTAGCCCCGTCGGTACACCAGATGTAGAGGGGTCTCTTGGATATGCCCAGGAGCGTGGACGGAGATGGGAGAGGACCCATCTTAGGCAGACTCCTAGGGGTTATGGATATCTGGTTGATAGTAGGTCAGGAGCCATCATCATGAATTATGAGGGGAGGAGGGTGATGGCTCATATGAGAGAGCTATGTCAACAAGTTTTTCAGCACAATGTCATTGGAAGAACATACCGGAGGGGAGCAAGGACTACATAGTAGCATCCTTGCACAAGGAGTTTCCGGTGCCAGCCGCAGTAGATAGATTCTCTACGGGCTGGATGATGGATTGCATGCGTGCATACATGTCACATAGACAATCCGACGCATGCAAGGCAATCAAGAGTGGGGCTGCAAAGCCCGAGTGGTTAGATGCAGACGACTGGCGCCGACTAAGGGAGGAGGCTATAGATTCACCAGGTCGTTGGAGTCAGCAACGGGAGGCGCCGAGGGCACGACTCGAGGCCGGAGTGGTTCATCATCTTGGGAGTGGCGGCCACAAGTGGTGCGCAGATCGGACGCAGATAGCTCACGTGGTGAGTCCCGGAAGGTCCCCAAGAACAAAGTACTCTACTTTTTAGCACAAAAACCCATGTAAAAGCAAGCACGACATGAGACAAGAGACAAATTGGGTTCAATCTCCCCCACGCCTTGTGTGAGCACTTCACAAAGCATGTATTTAATGTATATTTCCAATCTTTATGCTCAAAAATAGCCCAATTACAAAAATATGACAAGCTTTTAGCTTTTGAGTTTGCTTTCTACCAAAAATAGGAAAAAAAAGCTAATGGACGGTGCCCATAGTGTCTGGCACGCCCGATCTCAATGTCCAAATAAAAATAACATATCCAGGCGCATAAGCGCATACAAAATAATAATAAATAATCGATGTCTCTATAGACATAATCAAAATATAGGCGTGGCGCCTATCAAAATATAGTCCAAAGATCGAAAACCCGCTAGACTCCAATGCTTTCCTCCGCACTGCTGCTATCTCTACACATCAACTGAAGCATTCACAATCGTTAGTAAAATAACACAATTAAACCGACAAAAGTGAATACCTAGCAGTCTTCAGCTACATAAATAAATCAACTGGTTAGAAATAAATCCTAACCTTAATTTATTATGAGTGCGCACTCTAAACTCATAAACGTTTATTAATTTAATATGCATTTTGCGGAATCACCCGCTATGGAATCACCCATGTACACACTAAATTAATGAAACGCCCGAAAAGGACAGGCGTCCCCATCAACTTCTCGCACAAAGAATCCTCTTTGCGTATGAGCCCCGGTCATCTAAGTAAGTTTACGGAATCCACCATAAAACCTCACGGAATCCACCGTGGAATATGCCTCCTGGCATCATACCCCCGGGGTGGGATAGCAATTGACCTCAATTGCTATTAGCTCAATGTGGAGCTAACAGAGTGGGGAAAGCATTTAGGTCTCTAGCGTGCATCCATTGTGCTTCCTCTACAGGATGGTTCTTAAATTTCACTAGATATCTAGAATACCTTCGGCCGGTTCTAGTGGTCATGTAGTCAGTGTCTATAATGGCTTCTGGTTCAAGTATTTCAGTCTCTTCTTCTAGTAAAGGTGGGTTTTCATAGACAGGGTGGATAGGTAATTGTCCTCTAAATGGTCTCAATAAACTAATATGAAATGTATTATGAATTTTCCAATGAGATGGCAATTCTAACTTGAATGCATTGTCATTAATCTTATGAATGATTCTAAATGGTCCGTAGAATCTAGGGGCTAATCTGACAACTGGATGTCTATCTACACTTTGCAGTCTACGGTTTTCTATTCTAAGCCAAACATAATCATCAACTTTGAAATTCATGGCTTGTCTTTTCTTGTTGGCTTGTTTGGTATATGATTGTTGGGCTTTAGTAATCATATCCTTGACCTCATCAAAAATAGTGTTATGCATAACAGCAATATCATCGGCACTTTGTATTCTATTAGACAAAGAGGCAACAGGTGTAGATAATCTATGTCCATAAATAACTTCAAAAGGTGCTTTCTTTGTAGATGTGTGCGGTGTATTGTTGTATGCAAACTGTAATAAATGTAAGTGAGTGTCCCATGTCTGAGGTTTAGAGATAGTGTATGCACGTAAAAGATCTAGAATAGTGCTATTTGTGGCTTCTGTTTGTCCATTTGTTTCTGGATGAAATGCAGATGAGAAATCAATCTTTGTGCCTAGATTTGCAAACAGTGTAATCCAGAAATTATTACAAAATCTAGAATCTCTATCTGAAATAATCACTTTCGGCAATCCATGGTTAGTAAAAATAGTTTTCAAAAATAACTGTGCTGCTTGTGATGCTGTTAAAGTTTTCTTACATACAATGAAATATGCTTGCTTACTAAATCTATCTACAATTGTCCAAATCATGTCATGGTTAGATTTAGTATTTGGTAAGCCAGTAATGAAATCCATAGATATATGTTCCCAAGGTTTAGATGGAATAGATAAAGGCATTAATAACCCATACTGTTTACCATTATGTCTTTTTATTCTTTGACAAATCAGACATTTAGAAACAAAATTAGACACATCTGCATCCATATGCGGCCAATAAAAATCTTCAGTTAACATGCGTAATGTAGAAATGATACCTCTATGACCTTGATATGGGGGACAATGAATTTCATTCAAAACAAAAGATCGGAATGGAATAGTAATACACAGTCTCTTTTCAAGGAACATGAATCCATCATTATATGACAATGAATCAACAGGAATGAAATTATTTTGAACTAATTTTTGCCAATCAGAATGAAAAGTAATATCCTGGTGATATGTGTCTTTCATAGCAATCAAAGAATCAAAAGATATGATAGAAACGTTATGAATTGCAGGTCTTCTACTTAATGCATCAGCAACTACATTTTCTTTTCCAGGTTGGTATTGAATGATAGGATGGAAACTTTGAATGAATGAAGCCCATTTGATATGACGGTCAGAAATTTGGGGTTGGCTAAGTAGATGTCTAATGCTTTGCTGGTCGGTCTTTATCATGAATTCTGAACCCATTAGATAATGCTTCCATTGTTTTAATGCTTGTACAACTGCTAAGAGTTCCTTGTCATAAGTGGAATATTTAAGCTCAGAGGGTTTCAGCTTAGAACTAGAATATGCTATTGGATGGTTGTCTTGCATTAGTACGGCTCCTATTCCTGATCCGCTAGCATCAGTCACAACTAGAAAGAATGGTCTGTTAAAGTCAGGCAATTGTAGAACAGGGGCATTGGTTAATGCACGTTTGAGTAAGTCAAAGGATTTCTGCTGGTTTTCAGTCCATTGGTAAACAATGCCTTTCTTAAGAAGTTTGGTCAGTGGTAAAGCAAGTAATGAGAAATTACGTACAAACTTCCTATAGAAACTAGCAAGACCAAGGAATGAGCGTAATTCATGTACATTTTTAGGAACAGGCCAATGCCATATTGCATCAATTTTCTTAGGATCAACTTTTATTCCTTCTTTTGATACAATATGACCTAGATATTCTATTTCTGTCTTAAAGAATTCACTCTTGTCAGGATTTGCAAACAATTGATTTTCTTTCAGTAATTGAAAAACTAATGATAAATGCTCATAATGCTCTTTTTCACTTTGACTGAACACTAAAATATCATCAAAGAAAACAATCACACAATACTGATATTTTAGAAAAATACGGTTCATCATTCTACTGAAAGTGGCAGGTGCATTAGTTAATCCGAATGGCATAACTAAGAATTCGTAATGGCCAAACTGTGTCCTGAATGCAGTCTTAAATATGTCGGATCTATCTAACCTCACCTGATGATATCCAGATTTAAGGTCAATTTTACTAAATATAGAAGATCCTTGCAGTTTATCCATAAGGTCGTCAACTCTAGGTATAGGATACCTATTCTTTACAGTGATCTTATTTAATGCTCGGTAGTCAATACACATGCGATAAGTATTATTCTTTTTCTTGACTAAGAGCACAGGTGCACCGAATGGAGAACTGCTAGGTCGAATTAAACCTCTATTTAGTAATTCTTCTACTTGACTCTGGATTTCTTTTTGCTCTATTTGATTGTGCCTATATGGGCTTTGCAAGGTGGTTGTGTGCCAGGTATTAGGTCAATCTTATGGTCTTCTGGACGGGATGGAGGTAAACCTGGTGGTAGGTCTTCTGCAAAACAGTCCTTAAAATATGCGAGAAATTCCTTATGCTGAGGGTGCATATGATTTTCCTTTGCGTGCAATTCATTCACCCAAATGAGATATGATTTAGTATTCTTGCGCATTGCACGTTTTGCTTGAGTATGCGAAAGCAGTGGAAACATATGAGATGCATGCATACCAAATAATGTAATAGATTTTCCTTGAAAATTTATATTCATTGTGTGTGTGGAATAATCTATATTGGGATTATGTTGGTGTCTCCATGGCATTCCTAGAATAATGTCGCTAGACTGTAATGGGACAACTAAGAAATTTCTTCTTTCAATATATGGACCAATTTGAATTTCTAAATCTTGAACTTCTTGTGTGCCATTGTACCTAGTGCCTAAAAATGCAGCTTTTATGCGATAGTGTGTAGGTACAGTATGCAATTTCAATTCCTTTACCAATTTTGCTGAAATAAAGTCATGTGTACTACCGTCATCATGCAATATAGTTCTTTCTTTTCCATGTACCATACATTTCATAGTCAACAATGAATGTGAAGTAGGCATACCTGGTAAAGTGTCGGAAGTAGTAGTAGGATCATCTTCTTCTTCAGTGAAATCCGGCATATCCTCATGCTCGTCTTCGTCCATAGCTCCAAGGTAGTTGATATGTGCTGATGGCTTCTTTGAATGACAATTTGCTGCGAGATGGCCTGGCTGGTGACACTTGTAGCATACGATAGGCTTGGCTTTGGTCACATTATTTGCAATGGCTGGGAATCTGGGTATATTTGGAGTTGCTTGTTGGATAGGCTTAGGATTTGGATTGACAGTGGATGGTAATGCAGGTGGTTTAGGCCAATTCTTGCGGAAAGATGGTGATGAGAAACGACCTGGATTAAACCTTCTGAAATTTGAATTGAATTGTTTAGATCCATAATTACCGTTTGCTTGGAATGGCTGTGGTCGTCGATCTCTTCCACGTAACTTATCTTCAGTGTCGTGAGCTAAAGAGATGACATCTTCAAGGGTAGCAGGCTTGAACATATTCACCTCAGCGTAGTAATGTCCAAGAAGTCCAGACATGTACTTCCGCTTATGTGTCGTCTCTGGTACGTCTTCAAGCATGCGTAGCTGTAGGAGTGTATTCCAAAAACGCTCTGTATACTGTGGAATAGGCTCACGATCGCGTTGTTGAAGTAAATCCCATTGCTTGATAGCCTTCTCATGAAATTACGGTGGAAGGAAATTTTGCATGAACTTCTTCTTGAAATCTTCCCATGTAGCAGGACATTCTATACTCTTGCGGACTACAGTCCACCAAAGTGATGCTCTGTCTATCAGATGATTAGTAACACACTTGATTTTATCTTTCTCGGGATAAGTTTCCTCATGGAAATAGTCATCAAACTGGCTAATGAATGATAAAATAGTCTTTCCTTCTCTTATGCCATTGAAAGTACGAAACTTGAAACTTCGTTTACTTATCTTGGATTCCTTGCGAATGGTTTGTGCTTCAAGAGTGGCGTCGATGGTACGGCGAATCAAATATTCAGCTTGAGGTTCTTCTTTATCAGTGGACGCTCCTTGTAGCTTTGTCAATTGCGCTTGCAAGGCTTGCCTAGCTCTTCGCTCTTCTTCCAATTGCAACATGATAAGATCTAGCTTTTGTTCCATGGTAGGCTCGGGTAGATCGTCTTCAGCCATAGGATCATCCATATGTGGGGTAGTCATCCTGTAAAACTCAACAAACCTTTCTCACTCAAAATCAGTTAGCGGGATGAGCGTAGCTCAAATTTGGGGTTACAAGGCTATGTATTTTTGGGTATTTTCTTCTTCAATTTTCAGAATTTCTGCAATATTTCTGTCTCCGTTTGCTGAAAGTACTTCAACGAACTTGTAGATAGGTAGAACAGCTTGCTGCGAACAACTTTCCAGTTCAGAGTTTTTGCATACGAACAAGTCTTCTATGAGTTTTAAGCACTAGTCAGTTCTGATTTAGTCTGACTTGCAGAGTTGCAGACTTAGCAGACTTGCATAGTTGTTGACTTGCTGGACTTAGGCCGACTTGCAGAACTTGCAGTACTTGATTCCAAGTGACTTGCTGAACTTGACTTCTGATGCGCAGGACCCGGAGTTTACAGACTTGTTTGCCTTAACTGACTAGAGTGATTTGGCTTAACTTAAAGAAGTTAAGCTTAAGAGCTTAATTGCAGGCCGTCGTGAATTTCGTGAGGGGGGGGGTCCGTTTTTTTCGCCGCGCGAAAAATTCGGACCTCCTCTGAGGCCACGATGAGAATTTTTTAGAAGCTTTTAAGCTTCTTAAGCTTTGTCTTAAGCTTTTTTCAATGAAATAATGAGAAAAAATAATCAAGCTTATCTGTAACTCCACGACTTCATGAAGGAGATGGATGCGTGGTCCTCCGCCTGCAGAGCTTGGTCCTTCGCGATCTGACAGTGGAAACAGGGGTTCTTGATCGCTAGAAGTCTGCCTGTATCGACGGTTCGCGACGAGATTGATCGTAGAGGCCGTTTGTTCCTGGAACTCCGCCTTCGCCCGAGATTGGTAGCGATTGGAAGCCCTTGATCTCTGCTCCGCTCTGATACCACTGGTGCACAGATCGGACGCAGATAGCTCACGTGGTGAGTCCCGGAAGGTCCCCAAGAACAAAGTACTCTACTTTTTAGCACAAAAACCCATGTAAAAGCAAGCACGACATGAGACAAGAGACAAATTGGGTTCAATCTCCCCCATGCCTTGTGTGAGCGCTTCACAAAGCATGTATTTAATGTATATTTCCAATCTTTATGCTAAAAAATAGCCCAATTACAAAAATATGACAAGCTTTTAGCTTTTGAGTTTGCTTTCTACCAAAAATAGGAAAAAAAAGCTAATGGACGGTGCCCATAGTGTCTGGCACGCCCGATCTCAATGTCCAAATAAAAATAACATATCCAGGCGCATAAGCGCATGCAAAATAATAATAAATAATCGATGTCTCTATAGACATAATCAAAATATAGGCGTGGCGCCTATCAAAATATAGTCCAAAGATCGAAAACCCGCTAGACTCCAATGCTTTCCTCCGCACTGCTGCTATCTCTACACATCAACTGAAGCATTCACAATCGTTAGTAAAATAACACAATTAAACCGACAAAAGTGAATACCTAGCAGTCTTCAGCTACATAAATAAATCAACTGGTTAGAAATAAATCCTAACCTTAATTTATTACGAGTGCGCACTCTAAACTCATAAACGTTTATTAATTTAATATGCATTTTGCGGAATCACCCGCTATGGAATCACCCATGTACACACTAAATTAATGAAACGCCCGAAAAGGACAGGCGTCCCCATCAACTTCTCGCACAAAGAATCCTCTTTGCGTATGAGCCCCGGTCATCTAAGTAAGTTTACGGAATCCACCATAAAACCTCACGGAATCCACCGTGGAATATGCCTCTTGGCATCAACAAGACATATTTGGAGGACTTTGTAAGTTTCTCTTTTGTTTTGCTTGTTTGTTTTTTTGAAATATTCTTTGTACTGACAATCATGTTTCTAACAGTTAGCATTTTGTTTTCTTTGTAGCACTCCATTACAAATCGCGATCCGCAAGGCCTTGAGACTCGATATGCAGAGAGGCACGGTCTCAATGCATTGATCGACCAATTGTATAGACACGGTGGCCCTGTAAGTCACTCATCTTTCTTGTCCGTAGTTACCATGAGATATTTGAATGCATTATTGTATGGTGGATTGATGTGTTGTTTCTTTTTCTGCAGAATCCGTCCGATGCTCCTTTGTGGCGGGACGAGCTTTCGGGGGACGAGGATTTGTAGCTCGCCCTTGGATCCTTAGAGCTCACACACCTTTAGTTTTTAGTCGCCTGATCTATGTAGACATTTTCTATGTATTAGTGATATCCATTCATGATTGTACCAATCACATTTTATGTGATCATGTATTTATTTCATGTATCAGTTTTATGATTTCAGTATACATTCTTTTTGTTTGCAAGTGCTTTGTATGCAGTAGTGCAGAAACTATTTTGTATGGCTCTCATACAGCACACAGTGCTATATGTGGCAGGGCAACTTGCTGCCCTGCCACAAATTTTTTTTTTCCCTGTTATCGTCGCTATTTGCGTCACAAATTTACTGGTTGTGCCGCTATTGGCGTTGCTATGTGCATCGCAAATTTACTGGTTGCGTTTAGCGACACATATAGCAACTCTAATAGTAACGTTTCTATGGCGTCGTCAATAACGACGCTTTTTGCGACGATGGGGGCAAATTTTGTTGTTTGTATTTTCGTCGCTTTAAACGTCGATATAAGGTCTATATCTTGTAGTGAACCCAATTATTATCTTTTATGTATCTCACTGGACATCTACAAATTCTTGATGAGGAGGATCTGAATGTTTATGTGGGGGATGTGATTTTGCAAGCAGTCATGTATGTTCATACAATGGAGCTCTTATCAGCAAAAAGCTTGAAGACTTATTATCAACAGATGTCTTGGTGTAGAGGGCATGCTTGGCATCCACCTTTGGAAGATGATTCTTTAGAACCTCATCATTTACAAAGTGTCTTTTATAAGTATGATATCTAGCCATTTCAAACTCAATTGTTGAGCTATATTGCTGATCAAGCATTGTTTACTGATTCCTTTTTCCAAGCCCTTAATTTTCATTGTTCTATGTATCCGTTGGATCCTATTGATCTTCTTTCCTATTCTCTCATGTCCTATCATTTTCCCTTATATGCTTCCATTCTTTCTTCTAGCCCTAACACTATTCCTCTTTTATCCTTTGTTCCTTCTTGATCCCCTCATATTCTTGTTTTTACTCTTTGTCCTTTTATTGCTAATCCTACATTGTCTCCTACCCCTTCTGAACTTCCTCATATAGTTCCTCCTATTCTTTCTATTTTCTCAATAGAATCTCTTCAAATGTTTTTGATGAATTCTTCGTCTTTTCCATCTTCCTTATCCCTTCACTTACCTTCATTTTATGATTTGTCTTATCCACCTTTGCAATGTTCCTCTCTTATTCAATTACCATCTCCATTTGATTCTATTAACCTTCCTCCCCAATCAGTGCTAGATACACCTAGATATGGCATTGATATTCTTCACTGAAGGCCATATGTTGCATGATTCTTTGACAAGACTGGCCTCTTATTCCAAGGTCGTGGGAGACATATCCTAGATGTTTGACTTCTTATTTTCATTTTGCTTGGGTGCATGTTCAATCTTAGGATACTTTTGTATGCCTTGCTTCTCACTTTTGTTGGTATCTTGCTTTCATGCATTAGTAGTCTCATCTGAATACTCGAAAGAGTGTCCCTAGCTGATCATAAATCCAAATGTGGATGTGACTATTGCTGGATGTCTTATATTACTTTGCATAGGCTTTCCCTACCAGGTTCCTTATTGTATTGGAAAGGATGTGTTGTTTACAGTTCCTACAGAATGTACCTCAGTATTTTGTAGATGAGAGTAAAGCTCTCGAGCGTCTCAAGCTTAGCATGTAATTTAAAAATAAATATCTTTGTCCTACTTCAAAGTGAAGCATTTTCTTGATTGTATTTTTTTTCTTAATAGAATTTTTTTCTTTTCTCTTAAATTTTTGGGGGCATGTGCCATTCAGACTACCTGCTATTGTGTTTGTGCGAGCTTTGTGTATATTCTGTGATGTATGTGGTGTGGTGTATTATCCTCTTATGTGGAGTTGAAGATGAAGATCGACCTGATTGAGAAGCTAATGGATGGTGGTTCATGATTCTATCTGATTGATGGATGGATGTAACCTTTTGTATCCTCTATGAATTTTTTATAATTTTCTATTGTTTATAAGATGTGTTAATGGATAAAGGGTTTTTCTTTCGTTGAATATTTTATTAGATACATGTGATAAGTTGGGGTCGTGATTGGGTGGTTTATTAAAGATGCTAAAAAATATTGAGTTGAGATCTTGAATGAACTTTTATTCCCTTTTGCTTAGGTTTTGTGAGGATGCTCCCTTATTAAGTGTGGGGATATGCTGAATGCTGAAATGACTAGGCTCTTTGGTTGAATTTTGTTATTTCTAAGGCCTGAATGGTTGATTTTTTATGGATTTTGAGTGACGATTGATTATTTTGGAAGTGTTTGAGAATATTTTGGATGAGATTTATTATTTTTTGAAAGATCATGATGATTTCTAGTAGAGATATGACGCTTTGTGATGTTTTGATAGGTTCTGTTTGATGTTCTGTTTAACTTCTATTTTGTCTTGCTTTTCTTCTGTATGAAGCATGGATTAATGATTGATGGAAGTTGAGGTTTTCTAAAATCTCATTGAATATTTTTTGATAGTTTGGAATGGTTTTAGTATGAGTTATGTGGTTCTGATGCTTTTTGTTGACCTTCTGTAAACCTTATGTTGAGCTTCTGTAGAGCCTTTGTTTCTGTTTCTATCATGTTCTGTTTTGTATGCTTTTGTAAGTGTTTTGTATAATGTATGTGTGACTTTGGGAAATTTTTCTAGCCTTTGAAAGAGTTGAATTCAAGTTCAAAAGAGCTTAAGGAAGTGGAAGAAGTAGCTGTTGAAGACTCAAGAGAAGACTAGAGTGAAATAACAGTAGTGAGCTGTGAGGAGTCACTCTAGTGGCTCTATTGACCTTTCATATCAAACACACCTTTTGGGAGATCTATCCACGACCAAAGAAAGATTATTATGAGTGATTTTTGACTACTGTAGTGAGGAGATGATGTACTATTGATTGGGAGAGAAAGAGAGAGTTAGAGATAGCCAATTTTATGCAAAACAATGTATATACATATGAGAGATTGTGAGAGAAAGCTATGGAATCTTTGAAGATGAATCATATGTGATATTTTTCCATTAAAAGTGGATCATTCTTTTGTGTTTTCAATGTCTATCAAAGAATAATATGAAGAAAATGAAGAGAGTGATGGATTTTTTTGAAGTTGAAGCCATGGGAGATTGTTTCTATGAAGCTGCGTGAAATTTTTTTGCTCATGGTGTTCTTTTCCTTGTTGTCCCCTTACAATAGAAACCCTATTTCCTTTGTGTTCCTTTTGGATCTCCACTCAATCAAGGCTTACAAAGAGAATAGCTTCATACTTCTTCACATGATTCATTTCGATTTTTTGATTATGGGTACTATTATTTGAATACATATAGTTTGGATGCATATGATGTGGATACATATTATGGAGATGATTCTTTATACCCATTTGATAAAGTTGGCAAAGAACATATGATTAATGATAGTTTTCGTATTCTTGATGACCATTATGATGAGATTCCCTTTGCTATGAGAGGCTTCCTTCTAGAGAAATCAGCATGCAATAAGACATTCCACATCCAAGATTTTGCAATATTTTGTCTTTGTGGTTTCTCCATGTTTCATATGGGAAGAAGGTTGAAAAAGATTAGATTTTCTCTATAATATAGATTTATATAGTTAAAAAATATTATTAAATGCATTTCTTAATATAATCATATTTAGGGTTTCATGGTTGGAGGTGAGGAGCCATAGGGATAAGCAACCTCCAAGAGAAGGGATCAAAGCCACCAAGGACAAGAGGAACATAGGAAAAGATCTACCAAGAAGAGGGAGGAACCACTGCAAGACTAGTTGAGGAGGAGTAGTAATCATAGGATCATATCACCTACATGTTGGAAACATGGGCATTGATACATTAATCTAACTAAGCTGGGAGAATAATAATAAAATATTATCAAAGTAAAATGCACATGAGACTTAACTAAAAAATGAAATAGAATAGATCAAGAGTTCATTAAATATAAGTAGATACAAAAGGATATAGGCTCACTCTCACATCCTCACCAGTGTGTTGAGAGACTAACATTCTCAAATTCATTCTCAAGCTTGTTACAAATGAAGGATCTTTAGCCCCTTTATGGGCTAAGGCAAGTGGATAGGTAGGTGACCAATGTTATTATAGATGGCTTCGACTTTTATTCTTCTTTAAGCAAAGATTTGTTTCCATGAGCCTAGATGAAGGGCCTCCTTGGCTCAAATATTAAGCAAATGAAAAGTAGAGTAAAACAAGATAATTACTTAGATAGGATATATGAGGACTAGATGGTACTCACTCTAAGAAGACAATATAATATATGGAACTTAAAACAATTAAGTCCAAGATTAAAAATGTTAAATTTCTTCTAGTACCCACCATGAAGGCCAAGATTACTAAGAAATAATTTTGGAACTTAAAATAACAAGCCCATGAATGCTAGGAAAACTATTTGGAGCTTCAAAATAGGAAGACTGCGATTACAAGGCAAAATACTTCTAAATCTTAAACAATAAGCCTAGAGTTACAAGATGAGATACCAAAACAAAACCTAGCCTCTAATGTTGATGTAGATCAAAATGCATAATCAAGATCAAGATATGCTGATGGAGTTTGTGCTTGCACCATGTTTATTGTTGTATATTCCTTTGGTGCTCTGCAATTCTTTGCTCCATGGCCCAATATTCCACAATTCTTGTAAGGATAATTTGTGAAGCAAAACTATGAATGACTAGTGGTTTGTCTTCTTGCAATGTTTGCATTGGTTCAACTTTGTCATTTTGATACCATGGGCTAATTCTCCTACATAGGGTATCAATCCCATGTTCTTCTCTTCTTCAAGAAGAGAGTTTCACTCTCTAAGATTGGAATTTTCATTTTTTCTTTCAAGATATTGGCTATTTGTTCTTTAATATCAATGTTATAGCATCTGTCTTTAACTAGTTCTCCAACATTGGAGCATTGGGTCTTCACACTTTCAATTTGTTACCTATATATGTAATAATTTCTCCATCTTCTATCTTTAAACCACAAAGATAAATCTTAAGACTAGTAATGTATACCTTCGGTTCCAAAAGTAGTCCCCATTGTATGCTATGTTTCAAATGTAGTCTTTGACCCATATCTGTGATGGACAAGCTCATCTACAAGACTAGTCACAATGATTCCTAGCACTTGTTCAACTTTCTCCTTTTGCTCAAGGGGGTTAGTTGAGCTATATATCCTGTAGTGACTCCATAAGAACTTGATGGAGCTCTAGATTGTTGACTTTTAATGAAAGATATAACGTGCCATTGCTTCTTCTTCATGAGATATCCTTTCATCTTAGCTTCCCATGCATGTATTGAAGGTAGTTCCATCAAGCTTATTGTCTTTGAAGCCATGGTGAGGCTTTAAGGAAAAGAAAAAAGGAGTGGAAAATAGTTACAAATTTATTTTAGAGAATCTTCAACTCACTAGATAGGCTCAATAAATGAGAAAGATAAGAGAAAGTGAGCTCTTTGTGTTTTTGGGCCATGCCTGCTTGTAGAGGTACTCTGAGTAATTTTTGTTGGTAGCTTACTGTCAGAGAGAAATTTCTTCAAGAACTCTTGGCTCAAGTTAGCCCACTACATGGCATTCAAATGCCCTATGATATCCTTATGAATAATGCCTTCTATGGAGAGAGAGATCAAGATTTCTATAGGTTGGTGAAATCTACACTAGATATGAAATTTTTTTCAATGGTGGGATATAGAAGGCACAATATCAAGGTTTGTTGCAATAGGCAAGAGTGCCTTGAGTGGGGGAAACTTTCCTTAGTTCACACCATGAGATAGTATTCCCTTTATCTTGATTTATGAGTCCTCCAAGTTGCGTAAGTAGTTGTTGCCTATATTACTAGGAGTAATTGAAGAAAAAAGTTGCTTGCCAACTTTTGTCAAATTCTCTCCATTGATTTGGGATTGACTAGATGCAACTCAATTAGAAGAGCTAGATGATAATGAAACATCATCAAAGTAGAATGCACATGAGACTTAATTGAAAAATGAAATGAATTGCATCAAGAATTCATTAAGTAGAAGAAAATACAAAATGATATAGGCTTACTCTCACATCCTCACTAGTGTGTTGAGATTGACACTTTGAGATTGATTCTCAAGCATTTTTTACAAAATGAAGGATTAGTGGCCTCGTTATAGGCTAAGGCAAGTGGATGGGTAGCCGACTAATGACATCATAGATGATTTCAACTTCTATTATCCTCTAAGTAAAGGTTTGTTTCCGTGAACTTGGATGAAGGGCCTAATTCTGGTAGTATAAATTTGTAATCAAGAATTTTCCAATCCTAAAAAAGATGCACTTATTAACATTGAATAAGCACAAAATGCATGCATTAAAGTAGAAATAGAAACAAAGAGAGGGAGGGGGGCCAACTAACACTCTGGTGTCTCTAACTCTCACCCTCTTCACAAAGGATGAGGAGAGGGAAGATTTCATTGGTGGAGGGTTGGCTGCCAACTTATATTTGGCTATATCCATTTTCCTGAAAATAATTAAAGCTCAATTTCCTTATCTAATCAAAGTGCATTTAATTTTTGGATTTCTATTATCACCTCTTAGCGTATAGTGCATGCATCCAAGCACACATGCATAGCATATAGTGCACAATACACACACATATGTGCATACTGCACATCTCCCACTACACACCACCATGCAATGGTACAATCTTAGAATATTCACAATCCACTTGAGCACTTACTAGATTCCTCTTTCCTCTCTCTTTCACCTATTCACAAGGGAGAAAATAAGGGGAAGAAGACAAAAGGAAGGTGGTATTCACTAGTGTGCACAATGCATAGTGTACACATGCACAACTCTCCTTGAACACTACACCCCACACTAGTACACACCACCAAACCCCACATAGTGTACTACCCCTTACATTGCATCTTACATCCCACTAAACTATACACTAACATTGTACTAACCTATGTACACATGCATGTATTGTGCTCATGTATCTTAATGCACATACATAGATGTATACTTATGCACTCGTTGTGTCTCTTTGATCTTCCTCTCAACCAACACTTGCATTGCTCACAAGGGAGGGTCAATGGGTGGGAGGAAGATGGAACGGTGCACCTTGTAGTTCCCTATGTGCCATCCTTTCATTCATTGTAGATCCACATCTAAAACCTTGCACTTAGTTCTCATTACACAAGGACCCCAACCTAGTGCACATGCATTGTATACTAATCAAGTACATTAGTATGCCTTAGCGTACATACATTGCACCCATCTTAGTGCACTACATTTGATGTAAACAAATAAGATATATATATATATAAACTGACCACCATACCATACTACATTTAGTGCAAGTGACCTTTGCATCCCACATGTATTGTACACTAATTTAGTACATTAGTTTACATTAGTGTACATACATTGCACCCCATCTAAGTGCATTGCATGTGATGTGGAGAGAGAGAGAGAGAGATGTCGAGATGTGCGGGATCTAGAGCATGGTAGATGCGGAAGCTATGGAGGTTGAAAGAGGAGGAAGAAACTCATGAATACATTGACCTTGACAAAGACAAATTGTCACACAAGTGAATTAGGTTCCAAGATTAAGACTTGGACTCATAAACACAATCTTGTGTATGGACAGTGACATTGACACTTTACTAGAAAGAAAAGAGTACTAACATTGCCTTAGAAAAAGAGTGCAAGTACAATGCTTTATAGGAATTGAGTGGTGGTACTTTCTCCTACTGTGGATATGGGATTCTGGTCCTGAGCCCTAACTGCTCCTCACAAAGGGACTCAAGTAGGTGTGATTGCAAATATCTCAATACCCCTCCTCAATCACAACCAAAAGTACAAAGTGTGTAGAGGCTTTAGTGAAAGCAACACCTGCAAAGTGTGGGCACACCATAAACATGGCAAAAACACCAGAGGTTGTCGCAGAAAAGGCTAAGTGTGGGTACCACAAACATGATGAACATCTAGAGGCTGTACCAGGGACCTCACAAAGTATACAGAGGCTGTAGTACAAGGATAACTGAGGAGTTTACAAGTTTATGTTTGAGGCATTAGGGCTAGGAAATACACAGCTAAAAAATTCTATCTGAATAGAAGGATTGATGAGGTTTGTCCTTCTCTTGGTGGTCTTCTTCTTCTTCTTCTTCCTTTACTTCATTTTCTTCTTCTTCTTTGACTGCAACTAGATAGGCCTTTTGGGACCTCTTTCTAGCATGGCAGAACTTCTCGGTGTGTCCAGTCCTTTTACTGAAGTCACAGAAGAGCTGATCCTTTTTGCCTTTGTACATGTTGCCAACATATAATGCACGCTCATCTCTAGAGGTACTTGGTTCTTCCTTAGTTTTTAGCTTCTTTTCCTCTTCTAACAGTGATGCCCAGATATCAACAAGTTCAAGATTTGGCATGTTGACTAAAATTTTTGATACATTATTATATTCAGGAGGCAAACTCTTAAATAGAACACCAATGTAAACATCTTCTTCCATTTTAATGTTGATTTCTGCAAGTTGGGTTAGAAGTCCTTCCATGTAATTTAGATGTGTGGCAAGTGATGTGTTGGACTTCATTTCAAGCTTGTAAAACTCAATCAGGAGACCATACTTTGATGATTTAGACTGTGCACCAAACAAGGTGTCAAGTCTCTTTCATGTATCCTATGAGGTTTCACAATTATCCACATGGTGGATATAGCTGTTGTAACTTTGTAGAAGACAACGTGAAGAGTTATGCCCTCTATTGCAAGATCCAGCTCTTCAAAGTTGGCAAGGTCTATCTGGCTATGGCAGTCACACAGGGCAGCAACTGTGTAGACTCACAATGCTGAGCTTGAAATGGCCTAATGTTGAGCTCTGAGGTGATAGAGAGGAGCTCTAGGAAGGCTACAATTCTCCAGAAGAAATCTTGTCAAGATCTTGTATGGTTGAAGAGATCTAAGAGCTTGAAGCAGGATAGGTGGAGGGTGGCTATGGCTGCCAAGAAGATCAAGTGAAGATGGAGGTGGAAAATGAGAACCATGAGTTGACCTGAGGTTAAGAGGGACTCAGAGAGCAGAGAAGGGAGTTATGCCAGGTGCAACTGGGCTCTGATACCATGTCGAGATGTGCGGGATCTAGAGCATGGCAGATGCGGAAGCTATGGAAGTTGAAAGAGGAAGAAGAAACTCATGAATACATTGACCTTGACAAAGACAAATTGTCACACAAGTGAATTAGGTTCCAAGATTGAGACTTGGACTCATAAACACAATCTTGTGTATGGACAGTGACATTGACACTTTATTAGAAAGAAAAGAGTACTATCATTGCCTTAGAAAAAGAGTGCAAGTACAATGCTTTATAAGAATTGAGTGGTGGTACTTTCTCCTACTATGCATATGGGATTCTGGTCCTAAGCCCTAACTGCTCCTCACAAATGGACTAAAGTAGGTGTGATTGCAAATATCTCAATAAGAGAAAGAGAGAGAGAGAGAGAGAGAGAGAGAGAGAGAGAGAGAGAGAGAGAGAGAGAGAGAGAGAGAGAGAGCAACCTCTTTAAGAGTATACACACATAATGGAGACTTGAGTACACAATAGAAGTAAGATTCAAGTATTGTCAACATGGGAGGCTAAGGCATGGCGTCTTATGTAAAGGCATGTATTAGATTGGCAAAATTAATATCAATACCACCTACCATACTAAAGCTCATTAAGCATTGTAGCAATAGTGGGATACTTTTATTTATTCCTTTAAAAAATCAATCATGAACATCATATTATAAAAGACAAAGGTTCATATGAAAGTAATTTTGTTTTTTGAATGGCTTTTCTTGTTATGTTTACCTTATTTTTTGCTAAGGAATTGGTGGAGAATTTTGTTTTTAAGGAACAAATGATATGGTTCATATAATGTATTTTTATAATGATTGAAGAAGATGAAAAGAACTAAGAAGGTCTATTAAATACAATAGTAATGGAGATATAATAAATTATTTCATCCTATTTAGTTAAGTTGAAGTCTTCTTCTTCATTCAAACAAAAGAACTTGGTCTACAACATGAAAAAAAACTAATATGAAAGTACTAGAATATATCTACATGGGGTCACTAAGTGTGAACTTGCTAAGGATAGATGATGTGACACAATGAGTGTACCACAACCAAGAGTGGACTACATGGATTTAGTCTAGCTATAGAATCACTAGCATACCCTCCATATTGATAATCTAATGTGCTAGTGAGCAAAGTCCTAGTATATCACCAAGGCATGTAGTGGATGCCACCCCATGTGGAGCTCGATATCTCAATACTCCCCCTCAAGCTGAGCATGAGCTCATGTACTCCAAGCATACTCCTAATATAGTGGAGCCTCTCATCTCCTAAGGCCTTGGTGAAAATATCTATATTGATATAAATGAAGTTTATATCACCTGCTAGTGCCCACTCTTAAATGAAATGCTAATAGATCTATTTGGTCGTCTTTGCCAGTTGAATGCTACTAAGGTTATTATAGTAGATTATAATAATTTTTTCCACCTAAAATCCCAAATCACCAAGTAGCTTGTGTAACCGAACTACCCCCATGGTGCAATTATAGCATCCATATACTCTACCTTAGTATTAGTTAGTGCAATTGTATGCTACTTCTTGCTACTCTAAGTAACAACACCACTTCCAAAAGAAAATATGAATCCACTGGTAGATCTCTTGTTTGAAATACTATCAGCACAATCTACATCTGTGTAACCATGCAAGTCTAAGGTATGCTTGTTGCATAGAATAGTGAATTGTCAAGTGTGGATCTAACATTGTGCAATGTGTGCTACACTACATCAAAATATAGCTTTCGTGGAAATTCCATAAACTCGCTCTCCAAACCAATTGTATAGTTTAGATCTAGCCTAGTGATCATCAAATAAATAAGGTTTCCCCACAATCTTTCTATACATAGTAACATCCTCAATTGCATCACCTCTATGTGTGCTAAGCTTAGAATTAACATCTAGAGGCATCAAAATTGGCTTACAATTGGCTAGACAATGCTTTTTCAATATATCCAAAGCATAATGTCTCCATAACGATATACCCTTTGGAGTCCCAATCATCTCTTTACTAAGAAAATAGCACAACTCCCTTAAATAATTCATTTCAAACTTAGATTTGAGGATACTCTTCACATGGTTAATCTCTACCTCACTCTCACCCACGATAATCAAGTCGTCTACATTTATAATAATGACCACAATATTTGCATCACCCTCACATACATAAAATGCATTATCAACCTATGCTATGAAAAATCCAATGCTAACAAGATATTTTGCAAACTTGTCATGCCACGCTCTTGGTGCTTGCTTCAGTCCATATAAGGCCTCATGAAGCCTTTAGACATAACATCGAGATAATTGTCATCTATATAACTAGAAGGTTTCTCAACATAAACTTATTCTTGAAGCTCCCCATGTAAGAAGACATTTTAAACAATCCATGTGATGCATGATCCAACCTTTTGATGCACCCACTACAATGAAAATCCTCACAATAGCCATTTTAACTACTGGAGAAAAAGTCTCCTTATAATCAATACTATGAGTCTATGAATACCCTTTGGCAATCAACCTTTTCTGATAGCACTCAACTGATCCATCAAACTTATGCTTCACCGTGAGTCCATTTCTAGCCAATATCTTTCTTACCTTCTAATTCACCTAATTGCATGTGTCATTTTCCTTAAGTACAACCATTTATTCATCCATATCATTCTCCCAATGCTCAATACCCCACTGCATCCTCAATAGTAGTGGGCTCCATATCCTGCATAGCCTTACCCATGTATGCATATTAATGAGCTATATATCTATCATATGTAACTTTTTGCATGTGATTTCTTAGTCTTATTGACTTTCATGGACCTAGATCACTACTAATTACCTTAGCATCCTCTTATTCCTTTCTCGCACTAGGTGTCTTAATAGATGGAATCCCAAACTCTTAATCTAAGCTTTGCTTAGAACCATATAAATCCACACCAACATGAGAAAACTATAATGACACATCTATCATAATAGATGAGTCCTCAACCTTCTCCTTGCCTTTTCTTGATACTTGTGATGTACTGGGTGGAGTGAATTGTGATCATAATCTACCACTCCAAGGCCTATCAATAGACCTATGACTAAAAGAGTTTTGTGATCTACTCAATGTCATGAGTAACTATTGACTTGTCTTTTGCATAGCCATACTCTCATGTATATCCACCCCAACTATATTGTACATATTGGTATACTAGATGTGTGGAAAATCAAAGCCTAAGCAACATTGAGATGTGCACAAGAGGGACAAAAGAGCTCAAAATTACAATAACAAGTCTTGCTTATTAATTTGCTCATGAAAGTACAACTTGGGTCACTCTCACTCATCAGTTTTGATGTAGACCCATGGGTTGTTTATATAGCCCCAACTGGCTAGGGTTAGGGTTTCCCCTTCCCCTTAGAACCATTCACACTTAGCTACCCTTATCCCCTCCAACATAGAGTTCACATGCTTACACTCTCAACACCCCCCTCAATGCCAAGTGGCATTGGATAAAGCATGAGAGTATGCCCCCCCTTTAATCCACAATGAGATGCCTTTATAAATTAGGCTACAAAAGATGGTTATAGGTATAGAGTTTACAAGAGTCAAAAGAGTCAATTCAGTTGATTAGGAGGAAAAGTTAGCCTCCAATTCCTTAGGTGGTTCTAGAACACTGGGACCCTTATTACTGGATATGCCTAGTCTTTTTGCATTTATTGCACTTCTTTTTTTTTGGGTACTTATTCAAGCAATTACTTACAATATGCCATTTTTTATGATAGAAAGAGCACTTTGTAGAAACTGTATGGACTAACACTTGCTCACGGGAAGTAGATGCTGAAGTGCCTTCCTCATAGTACCTCTTCTCTTCATCCAAACATGATTGGATGGTACCTTCCAAGATAGGATTGGTCTTTTTGTTAATGTTGTTACAAAAGTAGAAAAAACCTTTTTAACGGCCTTCCAAAGGATAGCAAGAGCATCAAGTTCTGCTACTAATGCTTCTATGGAAGCTAGTTGGGCAATAAGCCCTTCATATGGGAGATAAATTTTCCAAGATCCTCCTTGCATTATATTCTAAGCTAAAAATTTCAATTTTAAGAAAATTTTGTGAATTTTTTCCACGGGCACCATAGAGTTTTTCCAACTCATCCCATTTGGCCTTGGCAATAGAGTGCTAATCTATGGTGTATTAAAGATTCATCAAGGTGGAGCATGATAATAGCCTGAGCTCATTGATCATCTTCCACATCATTTGGGTTGGAAGGATTAATAGGTTTGGTCCCCATGATAAGAAGCTAGTAACCCCTTTCCATCATCTTATATATGATAAGCACTTGCCAAGGATGGAAATTTTTTCCATTAAACTTGCAAATTTGAGGCTTGACATCGGCATAAGCCATGGCCTTAATAGGAAGGTCTTACCAATTGCCCTAGGCAATGGTAATGTTTGGTCCTTTACAAATGGCCAAGTATGAACCAACTACCAAAAATGATGGCCTTACAACTAAGTAAACTTTTAAAATTATTAGGATGAAAAGGGTTGGAAATCATACATATGTAGTACCTCAAGATAAGATTTTGGCGGTCCTTTCCTTCTTGGACAACCCTTGATTTAAGTTTTACTGTTTTCTTGGGTTTCAATGAGGTGAACTTTGATTAGACCTCTAGCTCCTCCCCACATAGTGGTTTAGTGAATGAACATTTGGTTGAGCAAGGCTGATTAATAACTTTGACACTTGGTGAAGAGTCCAAGGAGATTTCAATCACATCAATGTTTATGTTTCATCATAAGGCAATAGCATTAATGTCACTAAATGCCTTTTCAATGTTAAGAAGCACTCATCTCAAGATTAAGATCACTTGATATGTTTAAGTATTTACCTTGTCAAGCTTGGTGAAATACTTGACTAATTACCAATGTTGAGAGCCAGCTTCTTGGTGAGCTTATGATGTCCCCCGAGTGTTGGAGCTATTCAGAGATCATGAATACACTTCATAGCATATGCTTCAATGATTAAAATCATTGTTAATGATTGAAAAAAGTGAGAATAGGAAAGCTTGAAGCTTCCTGGCTATGGCTGCTCGAAAACCCACAGTTAAGGTTTTGTTGATTATGGACAATAGAGAGGGAATTTCTCTAAACCGTCTTAGGTCTAGATGGCCCTCTTGGGCGGCTATGAAATCCCCATAATAGCCATCTCCATTTCACCCTATGTTGCTCGTGCAGATCGCCACTAGAAACTATGATAAATCTGCATTTGCTGCTGCAATGTCGTGCTCCTGCAACCACAATGTTAGGATTTTATGTGCCACGCTACTACGCCTTGAGATAGGGAAGTGATTTGTAGAAGGGGTCTTGAGCTGAAACGCTCTCTTTTTCTCTCCCCTAGTCCTACAGAGGTGAGTATGGCAAGCAACTATGGGAGTGGAGAGTATGATGAAGAAGATGAAGACTCATGTGCACTTAGTGATGGATGATGCTAAGGAAGCTGAGGAGATCAGAGATGGATTTGATATCATGTGGAAAATCAGAGTGAAGCTACATTAACATGTGCACAAGAGGGAGAGAAGAGCTCAAAAGTACAAGAACAATTCTTGCTTATTAAGTTGCTCATGAAAGTACAACTTGGGTCACTCTCACTCATTAGTTGTTGTAGACCCATGGGCTATTTATATAGCCCCAACTGGATAGGGTTAGGGTTTTGCCTTCCCCTCAGGACCATTCACACTCAGATACCCTTATCCCCTCCAACATAAGGAGAGTTCACATTCTTACACTCTCAACAATATGCTCATTTCATCAAAGTCAACATCCATGTTAACTCTCAACTAGCCTTCCCCCAAAGGGTGAGGAAATTATAAAGGATTAAAGAAACATAGAAGACTCAACATACTGCCCTCTCCCTTGGATACCCTTCCATCCCTTACACTCTCATAGAATTTGACCATAAATTTTTGTTAATGAACAATATTGTTGATGAGTGAAGGTGGCTAATAGTAAACAATTCAAAAAAGCATTAGATAAGGTACTACCATTTGAAGGATTAGTGGAACTCCCACTTCTCCTTACATAGTAGATACCATTCTAAAAGAATTGTTATAAAGAGCATTAAGTTGAATTCAAATGGCACCCCTTTTTGAGTGTGTTGGACCCAACAAGGGTTATCTCATAACCTTGAAGGTACTAAGTATCAGATTATATTTTTAAAGAATAGAGACTTAAATTCCTATTGAAGGGAGGAAACATAAGATTGCTTTTATCTAGACTAATAAAGGAGCCCAATTTGGGTTTATAAGATTTCCAATTAATTCTTAGTCTTCTTCTTTTCTTTGACCATCTAAGAGTTAAGTAAATGCATGGAGAATACAAGAATTGAAATACTTAGATTCTTGAGGAAGAATTGAAATTCAAAGAATTACAACTCAGATGACTTTATAATCCTTTGAATCCAAGAATTAGTGTTAACAAACCAATGGATCTCAATGTAAGGAAATAAAACCTAATCTGTAGATATTAGGGCCAAATACATTATAACTAAATATTTAAAATACCAAAATCCTTCCAAGGGCTAGGCTAGCTCCTTCCCTTAAGTTCACAATGACTCTACAAGAAAATGTAACCTCAGATTCAAATGATGCTATCTAGGGCAAGACCCAACTTGCTTGCATGGATTACATCCAAAGAACTGTTTGGTGCACTAAAATGATGCATTGGAAAGATTATTTGTGTTTGAGTATTATAATTAAGGTTGTATTAAATCAAGTTGAGTTCATATACATGCTATATCTCCCTCAAGGGTATTTGTAAGAGCCCTTCACCAAGGGGCCATTATTGTCTACTCTATATGCTAGGATTGGCTCCGGGTGCAAGAGATCCTCTCCATAAGGATCATGCATTAGCTAAGAGATATCAAGGGTGCTAGGAAGGTTTTGCCCATAAATCCCTTGGGCATCTAGGACTAGTCTAACCCATGCAAGACCACCATGCTTCTCTCGAAAGGCCTTAATGCCAAAAAAGGGTGGATTGTGGTATCACCTTCAAGAGAGGTTCTATATGGATTCAAAGTCTTGCATCAACTATCATGGGTTGAACTAGGAAATGGTCAAGAAAAATATTATATTCCTAGGATTGATGAACTTCTTGACAAGCTTTAAGGAGCAAAGATCTTCTCAAAGATTGATCTAAGATTAAGTTGTTATCAAAATAGGATTAAAGAGGAGGATATCCTAAATATCTCCTTTAACATAAGGTATGGACATTATGAGTTCATTGTAATGTCTTTTGGGTTAACTAATATCTTAGCCACTTTCAACTGGATGGTGCAATATATTTTTAGGTCCTACCTTGATGAGTTTGTTTTAGTTTTCTTTGATTATATCTTTATTTATTCCAAAGAAGAAAAAGATCATAATATATATAGCTCAAAATTCAGAATTGTGCTTGAGACATTAAGAACACATAATATCTATGCCAAAAATAGCAAGAATACATCCTTTTAAAGGGAGATTGAATACATTGGATTAATAGTATTCAAGAAGGGGAATATAATAATTTAGTCTAAAATATTTTAAAACCAGCAAGTGAGTTGAAAAAGTTTTTAAAAGATTTTTGAAAATTTCACAAAGCATAAGATACTTATTATTTTTGAAAAAAAGATTTGGCAAGTGTAAAGCCTCATTAAAAATAAATATTATATAAGAGATGAGATATTGGGTTCTTGTTGTGTAAAAAATTATCAAAATACGTGTCATCTTTGCATAGATTTTAAGATTTCAAAGCTATAAGGAAACCTTAAATGTGTCCCAACCCTAATAAGATCATTTCAAAGCTACAAGGAAACCTTATCTCTTTCATGCTTATTACAATAGCTTCATATTTACCAATTCCTAGCTCCGGTCAACAATCTTTCCTTATCTCAGGTGCTCTTCTTAGATCTTCACTAAATGATCATAGCTCTTTCTAAGGTTCTAGAGGTAGTGCTATCTTGGTTTGTGGGTCTTGAGCTTCTCTCCTTGAGCACGTTGTCGCAACGTGTAGGGTTAAAGGTCACCACACAGGTTTGGCAAGAGAAGAATGTATGGGGGTTCAAGAGCTTAGACTCAAAAGATGGTAGAGATAAGAGAAGGGTTGAAGGTTTCAAGCCAAGTTCTTGAAGATAAGTGACAGCAGGGTGAAGATAGATTCAAGGAGAGGAGTAGACGGAAGAGAAGGGGTTTGAAGAGATTGAAGATGTAGAAGAATACTTCCAAAAAGAATTAGAAAATATAGAAGAGTACTAACAAAGATGAAGCTTGCCAATTTCTTTCAGCATTATGAGAAAATATAACTTTAATAGACAAAAACGTGTACAAAATAATACCTTCCTCTATGCTACTCAAATTGCCAATGTGATCCTTCCAATGGCTCCAAAAGGGAGGTTAAATACCAAGACACCTGGCCAGAATCCTGCCAGATCACTCCTTCTTCATCTCCCACTTTCGAAGTGTTGTTCACTGCCTGAAAACAGCAATCGTGTGTCGCACAATTTTGCTAATCTCTCTTTTTACATAAAATCCTCTCAAACTAGCTAAAATCTACATGCTTTCTTTTACATGTCATCCTAATCTAGAAGTTGTCTATAGTTTTGTAGATTTTTTTACAAGAGATAATATCTAGAATATTAAAAATTGACACTATGTCTAAAATGGCACATGGAAACTAACACTAATGTCTAAAATGGCATTGGCTCTCTAAATCTAAAAGGAAGCCACACTCTAGATTTTTTTACACGGTGTGCGCGTAACGACATGACATCTACCCCCTCCTAACCTGCACATCCTCTGGTATGTGCCAAAGTCTTACGAATTTACAATGTCAGAAAAAGTATCTTCTGCCATGTCAATATCTTCATCTTGTGCCTCTTCTTCTTCCTCTATGTCTTCATGATCTTGATTTATATTCAAGTCTTCTAGCTCATATGTTGAAATTTCTCTTCGTTTGAAGAGCTTGATTCTTTTTCCAGCTATGGGTATCTTCATGCTTGTTTCATCCAATTCAGCCAATGAATATGTGGCATTGTCATGAACGACCTTTATCACATATAGGCCAAACCAACGCTTCACCATCTTCTTAGAAGCACTGTATTGATTGTCTAAGCTGCTGTTATAGACAAGCACCCAGTCATTTTTTTGAATTGCTCTTGGCCAAAGTTGATGTCGCTTATCAAATCTTCTTTTGTTCTTTAGTCTTGCTATATTTAGCTTCTCAATAGCTGGTTGAACATCTTCAAGCCTTCTTTCTAGCTGCCATATGCGCAAAGTCAACAACTCTTCTCTACTGATGCCTTTCTCCCAAGGTAGAAGACTCCTTGTGAGAATAGATTTTTCAATTGGCATAATTGGTTGTTGTCCATACATAAGTTCAGCTAGCATATAGCCAATCACTGAACTGTGAGTAGTCCGGTCAGACCATAATGCAAAAGGTAGCATTTTAGGCCATTCTTTGATCTTTCCTCTACAAGACTTTGCTAGAGCTTTGAGAATAGGTTGATGACCTCTCTCACTCTTTCCATTTCCTTCAAGGTTGTAGGCTTATGTTAAAGCCAACTTAATACCCAATTGAGCAAAGAAGTTTCTTACCTCATCAGCATCCAACTCTCCTCTATGTGCAGTTACTTTACCCACACAACCATATACAAAACACTTCTTCAAGTAAAAAACGACAAACACCTTGAGTGGATTTGGTTGTTAAGGCTTTTTCTTCAACTTGATTGGTTAGATCCTCTCTTGCAAGCACTAAATACCGCATATTCCATATTCCTATAGGCATGGTTACAAGATCAATAACCCATCTATAATGTATAGACAAGGTATAAGTCGATTGTAACCCATCTCGATGCTTAACCATAGAATACATTTGACACACATAATAGGTTTTAACAAAATGTGCTATGTCCTGATACATGTTTTGCCACCAATATTTTTCTTTGACTTTACTAAAGGTTCCCCATATGCCTCTATGGTCAGCCCACAGGCTTTCATTAAATTCCTTCATTACATGTTGTTGCAATCTTTTGTTACCTAAAACTCGGACAAGCACTCCTTTCTTCTTCTTTGCGTGCTTCCATAGATGTCATTCTTTAAGAAAAAATCCATAAGCTTTCCTCTTGATATGCTTGAACTCCTTATCGGTCCAAGTCTCCTTCTTCTTCATTGTGGTCAAATATTTGGCCGATCTTCAACCAATCTTCTTCATAATCTTCTTCAAAGAAATGAACTAGAACTTGAGCAATGTAATGAGCGTGCTGGCTTCTAGTTGACCATCCTATTGTTTTCAGCTTTGGACTAGTATATGCAGTAATTGAAAATGTATTTTTAGCATCCATGGAATGAAATTCAGCAAGTATAGATTATTCAGCTTCATCTTCTTCCATTAGCTCTTCTTCATTGTTATATCTTGCACGTGATAGCATGCCAGCAAACTGGATTCGCCTTTCCTACAATATGCTTTAATTCGGGTTTGAGAGATTTAGTATATGCAATCCATCATAGCATAGCAATGTCGAGTGAAGAGCAGTTGGCAATCATGCCCAAGAGTGGAAGACAATAAATTTCTACCACTACGAAAGCACGTATAAAGTATTCAGAATCACACTTTAATGCTATTACAACTCCGCACAATTCCCTTTTTACTTGTGCATACCTTCTTTGACGTTCATTGAGAACTTTTGCTCCAAAACGAATTGCATACCTGTTACCTTCAAGATCCTCTTGGCCAACACCCCATCCTATCCCAATGGGACTTGTATCCCTAGTAAGGATGATGGGTTGACCATTTGAATAATCAGCCCTTTTGAGAGTGGGGGCTGAAATTAACAGCTTCTTTAATTTACGCAAAGTAGAGTATGCTCATTACCCCAAGAGAGTCTTTGGCCTTTTCTTAATAATTGATAAATATTTTTGGCTACATGAGCAAAATGTGGTATCCATATGAGATAGAATACACATGCACTAAGAAATCTTCTCACCTCTAAAATATTTGTGCATTTTTCTTACATTCTGATGATGGCATCTATCTTGATTGGAGAAGGTTTGCGTCCATAGGGGCCACATAGATGGCCGACCACTAGGACTTCTTCTACTCCAAAAATTGACTTAGCTCCAGAAAGGGTAAGATGTACCTCTTCTAGCCTTGTCAAAATCTTATCACAATCATGAATATGGTTAACTACAAATGTCGTGTAGCCATCTTCGTCAAGCTCCTCATTCTTTTCATTGACTTCACATCCCTTGATAGGTACATCATCAAGAAATGGAAGAGTAAGTTGTGGAATAAGTCCCTTAAGACTTTGTACATGGCATTCATCATATGGGCTACGAAGTTTTTTGCACCTTGTGGTAGAGTGCACATGCAGACCAATCCAAGAGGTGTCTTCATTGTGGTAATGTCTCGGCTTTCTAATAAAGTTGAAATTGGTCATATCCTTATAACAGCCCATACTATTGGCTGTACATACATACAAATTTGCTAGAGACACAGTTTCTGTAGCATAAGGAGGTCCAATCATTTTACATGATGCACTACCATAGCCTCCTTTTATAGTAATGCAGCCTGAAAACCCTTGAATTCTTGGGCATTAGGAGGCACAGGATAATCACGTAGTCAATCTCTATTTTGATGATGGTTAACACACACTGTAAGAAATTGGACAGCTCGTTCATTATCATTGCTTTGGATTTGAGCATAGGAAGAACCATCATCAAGATCTTTTGTTTCCAAGTGGGCTTCAGAAATGTAAGGTTGCCCAAGAATGATAGGGTAACTACAAGAGTCTTGAACAAAAAAGTGAAATTTGTATTTTATGTCTCTAATAGTTACCTACAGCATATAACTCTCTAGAAGAATTGTTTGGAACTCTCATTCGCCATCCTGGATCAACATATAAGGGCCATCTGTCACTTTCATAGAGACTCCTTGCCATTACGTTTATCTCCAAGCCATGGTCTAAGAGTGCAATACATGGTGTTTCTTTTTCTCCAATTTTGATGAGTGTCTCCGTTGTTGCTCTTGCCCAATGCGTACGGGAGTAATGACTACTTGAAATGAACCGAGCCTCTTCCTCCTCATGCATGTGCTGTAGACGGCCTTCTTTTTGAGTGGTGGGCTGCCCAACTGGTTTGGACTAGCCGACCATTACATTTTCAGCTTTCACTTCTTTAATTTTTGCATTCATGTTTTCTTTATCTTCAGCTTCAATTGCTGCAATTAATTCTTTAACTACTTCAAGATGAATTCCTTGTGAAATCAACTTCTCTTCATCCTACACAAAAACTCAAAGAACTTGCAAAAAAGCATGCACTGTTTCTTCAACTTCATCACCAACATATTGTCTTTTTCTTTTGATTACATTAATAATTACATCATGAAATTCACGTTTGGTAATTTCAAGAATTTCATCTTAAGGTGAATTCAATTTTTCTTTCTAGAATTCGTTCTTCTAGGACTCGTTTGAGATCAGTTTTTTGCAAATTCTATGTCATACTGCAATTTGTAGCCTAGCTGCTTACCTTTCTTCTCTCCTTTGGTCTTCTTTGTTTGTGACGCATCTTCCATCTCTTGATCTGAGGTTATATTTTCAGCAAGCTTTGGTTGTTCAGACATTCTTCTAGTTACCCTTTTTGGAGGGCTAGAAGAGGAAGGACTTGGGTCATCTTCTCTTCTTCTCTTTTCTTCAATCAAGTCTTCTTTATGATTGACATTATCCAAATGTGCAAAGGCAAAAAAAGAATCTACAGGTTCTTTCCAACCAGTTATTCCTCGAATGCACTGACTAGCGTTAGCCAAATCTTCTTTGGCTACTTTACCACATTCCATTTGATCTAATACCTGCATCCATACTTTATATTGTACATTAGCTTTACATGCTTTCAAACTTGATTTAGTTGGCCCAATTTGTAGCCCATATGTAGCTACATCAATTGCTGCATAGGCATTCTTTACAGCTAAATCTTCTAATCTTTTCTTCATTCCAGCATTGCCAAATTTTGGCTCCAGTGGAAGACCAAATTCAGCTAAATGGACTTTTTCGTCTTTCCAAAAGATGAGCTTCTATGCTTCAGCCTTACGGAAGGCAGAACACTCCCTCTTGTCATGTTGTTGGCTGTCACACCAAATACAGCGCCTCTTAAAGCCTTCTCTCATGGGTCTTTGAGTTGATGATCATCCTCGTTCTTCAACTTTGACATCCACCTTCTCTACTTTGGAACTAATTTTTGTAAGATTCAAATGAAGGTCACGCATGCTTTTAATAAGTTCATCCATGACATCATTTTTAGAAGGAACAGAATAAGAAAGAGTTGGTTGATTAGTCAAAGGAATAGGGGATTTTGAAGGTGAAACAAGCTCCATCAATGGAGTTGTTGAAGTTGAAGTAGAGCCCTCGCATCCGCTCTCCTCGAGCAATCATGTTAACTACTGCATCAGTAACATTTGTCCATGCAGTCTTGACTCTTGATTTGGAGGTAGCATCTTCTAGGCGATCGACAAGCTTTTCTTGTAGAATGGGATCTGCAGCCTTAAGGAATAATTCAATCTTCTAACCTTCCATACTTTGTTGGTCTTCAGCATCAAGTTGTCCAAATTTACTTTCAAATTCATGATATAGAGCTATTGTAGCTAAACCTTTGTTGGGTTTTTCAACACATTCAGTGAAACTTTTCTTTGTCATAAGGCGAGAGTCTTCTAATAAGAATTCTTCGCGTAGGGCTTTTTTGAATGCAGCCCAATCCGCATCTTGTTAGAAAAGACCATGGATTCTTTCTTGAAGACCATGCTTGGCTAGTCTGGCAAAATAACAGCTCCATGCATGTTGCGTTACACCAAAGAAGAGCATTTTCTCAACATACAAATAAATGAAAACAGAGACATTTTGACTATTAAATTGTTTTAATTCATACCCAACTTCTTCTAGGGCCTTGATAGTTGTGGAATCAATCTTCTCTTCCTCTTTCCTTTGTTGTTGTTGTTGTAACATTTGGATATGTTGTTGTTGAGTCTATTGCAGTATGCGCACCAATTGTCGTAGAGTATCTCCTGAAGAATCCCCCATCTTGGAGTTCTCTTACATTGACCTTCACGTCAGGTTCACCAATGTCGTAGTGCATAGGGTTGAAGGTCACCACAAGGGTTTGGCAAGAGAAAAATGTATGCGGATTCAAAAGCTTAGACACTAGAGATTTTAGAGATAAGAGAAGGGTTGAAGGTTTCAATCCAAGTTCTTGAAGATAAGTGACAGTAGGGTGAAGGTAGATTCAAGGAGAGGAATAGACGGAAGAGAAGGGGTTCAAAGAGATTGGAGATGTAGAAGAATACTTCCAAAAAGAATTAGAAAATATAGAAGAATACTAACAGAGATGAAGCTTGTCAGTTTCTTTCAGCATTATGAGAAAATACAACTCTACTAGAAAAAAACGTGTACAAAATAATACCTTCCTCTATGCTACTCAAATCGCCAATCTGATCCTTCCAATGGCTCTGAAAGGGGGGTCAAATACCAGGACACCTGACCAAAATCATGCCAGATCACTCCTTCTTCATCTCTCACTTTTGGAGTGTTGTTCATTGCCTGAAAACAGTAATCAGGCGTCACACGATTTCGCTAATCTCTCTTTTTACATAAAATCCTCTCAAATTAGTTGAAAGCTACATGCTTTCTTTTACATGTCATCCTAATCTAGAAGTTGTCTATAGTTTTGTAGATTTTTTTACAAGAGATAATATCTAGAATATTAAAAATTGAATAAAATCTAATATTTTTGAACCATGGACACTAACACTAATGTCTAAAATGGCACTGGCTCTCTAAATCCAAAAGGAAGCCACACTCTAGATTTTTTTACACGGTGTGAGCGTAGTGGCACAACAACGTCATCCACTCATAAGGCTTCTTCATTTTTGCATAACTTAGCTAGTACGTCCCTTAATAGGTCTAAGTTGCTCATTAAGGCCTTGTAAAGCTCTTCGCTCACTATAGCATTTATGATCTTGTTTATTTTTTAAAAATAATTTTAACAGCATTGTATGATATTATACAAAGATCTTTGCATGAAATAATATAAACTTTTGATAAGTCAATGGAGTTAGATAAATAAATAATTAGTAGTCCTATATATAATAGTGTAAACTTTTAATAAGTTAATGAGGTTGAATAAATAAGCTATTAGTAGTCAACTTGTTACAAAAAAAAACATGATAATAGATACAATTATTCAACATCTCTTCAATTTTTAATAGCTCAAAAGGATAGAATATATTATTTATCAAACATACACCATATTCAATAACTCTTCAAAAATATAGTTTCTCTTCAATAAAAATAATTTAGTGATCTGATAGAATAATTAACAAAGAAATGAGAAAAAATGTTATTGCAAAAATATATAACTATTTAATATCTATTGTATATTTTTAAAGTTCTTATATCTCTTCAAAAGGATAGTCCCTTTTGATTCTAAATTGTATAATGATAGATAGAAAAATAGCAAAGGACTAGCCAAAAAAATTTCAAGCCTTGTTATACTTAAGATACTCCAAACTATTTATGGTTATCTTTCCATTAACTAACACTCTAAACTAACTAACAATCTTTATATCAAGCCATATTAATTGAGTATCTAAAAAACCCATGAAGAATAAGAAATGTTTTACACAATGCAAATAGAGGGTTTTAGTCATGGTTGAAGCCCTGCACAACATTAAATTTTTTTTAAAATAAATCTCTCAAGTTTTCTTCAACTATAATCAAAGTCTTTGATTTTTCTATGATTTGTTAGCTTTAGGGTAACAATCACTAGTTGATTTAACTATGTGCTTTAGGGTAATGATCATTATTGGATTCAACTATGTCACACAATCAGTTTCTACTTTTTCAACAAGAATTCTTTTCCAAACAAAGAATTAACTAAACTTCCATAAAATTCCTAGTAAATTCAACTTCTAATGAAAATTTTCCTACGTTTGTCATTCATTCACTCAAAATTGAACTCATAAAATTAAGTTGTATATTGTACACATGAATAAACTTTAACATAGTATGTGTGTGAAGCACTTTAACATACCATGCATGTTAAGCACATTAGTATTCTATGTGGCCCACTTTGATGTTCCTACATGTAAATGGACTTTAATAAAATAAATACAAAAGTAATGATTTACAAATTATTATATATTTGTTATATTCACTAAATATGGAAGTAAAAATACCACCTATGAACATATAACTTTTTTTCATAAGATCTTTAAGCTATGGTAATAAGATCATTTTTTTGGTCACTATCTAAAGACTTAGCTCAATAAAATTTATGTAAACATTTAATCATTTTAAAATATTTTTATTTTTAATAATAATTATTGGTATTAAAATATGATTTTTCCTTATTTATTTGGACTTTTAAAAGTAATTTAATTTAACTTCTTAATCATAAGTGATTTTATAATTATTAATATATATTTTGGGTAAATTTTATTTTATTTTATAAGTCTCTTTTGATTATTAGAAAAGTACTTTAATTTTTAGGCCAATTAAATATACTTTTAACTTTAAACCATTAATCTCTAAACATTTTGGCACAATTTTAGCTATACTTCTAATTGAAAAAGTTATCAATAATTAAAATTCTAAAGAAGATAATATACATTTTTAACTTTAAAAAATCTACAAATAAATTTTGAATAATACTAATTACTTATGAAAATAAAATAGTATACCACAATTATATTTATGGCCATATTTGCAATGTCTTGGTTAGTCAATGGTTTTGTCACATCGATACACTTATGTGAGGCCATAGTTGATGGGAAAAGTGATAGAAAATAAAGGATTCGAAGGTAGGGTGTTGATGTACGAACCACTACTATCTCTCTCTTACAGAATTTCCTCACCTCTCATATGTTTATTTATGTTGACTCTCTCTCTCTCTCTCTCTCTCTCTAGAGTAGCCTTCTCGCACCGTTATCAAATGAAATTGTGAACCGAGGGGGGGGGGAATGTGTAAGAAGCTGGAAATAACAAATAAGTGTTAATAATATTGATATTATGCCATGTCACACTGACATTGGTATAAAAGGAGAGAAGATGTAAATTTTCACATCTTTTTGACACATTAATACAATTACAGACTTTCTCTCCCTTCTTGCTCACAACTTCTATGGCTTCCCCATCTTTCCTGTCTTTCTCTCTCTAAATCTAGTCTTTCTCTCTCCTCATCACTCTTCTCTCTCTTCTTGCAGACTTTCTCTCTCTTCTACAGTCTTCTCTCTCCTCTTTCTCTCTCCCTAGTTCTCTCTCTGACAAGTGGTATCAGAGCTTGAGTCTTTGATCCATTATTTTCTTCCATTTTCAGTCCCATTTTCCTATTTCAAAATCAATTTCAGACAAAAATGGTACAAGATAGTGACTAGTGGAGTGCTGTAGGACATCTACAGTTAGTAAGAGACTATATCTGGAGATATCCAAGGTCAGATATGGTGAATAAAGGCTTAAATGGCTGGACATCATCAAATTTCAAGCAAAAATGGAGGTAACTAGGGTAAAGGATGGTTAACCGAGCTTAGTTAGAGGCTAAACTATAGTTACTTTTCAAAAGATAGCTTCTCTTCTCTCTCCTTCAAGCTTTTGGCTGAAGCTTTCATGGTGGCTGTTAAGAAAGTCCCAAATATCTCTCTCTGATAAGTGGTATCTTCAAGCTTAATGGAGGTATTTCCCTTTTACTAATCTCTGAAATCTCTCAATAATCCAATTGCTAATGACTTTTCCACTTGTTGATAGGAGATTATTGATCAATTAATTCACTGGATTGATCAATAGATCAGAGATTAGTGTTAATTCTCCTTGATTTCAGCCTATTTCATTGAATTTCATTTTGATTCAAACCATTACTTCATCATAGGTATCATTTGATCAGCATGATGCATAACCTTGATTTGTTTTGTTGAATTTCTCTCACCCAAGCTGAAATATTGTAAAATGGTAAGTACTAGCAATCAGTGAGTCACTGAATTGCATTGGTAAGACCCTTCTTCTATCCCTATTTTTCCAAATCTCATTCAATTGCATTTCATGAAAGGCTGAATTAATATTTCAAAAATGCATATCATGCTGATTGCTTAGAACACTAGCCTCTGCCATGTTGATATTCCCACCAAGGAAAAAGGGGGATGCCGGGGGAGATAGTGGAACAAAAGAGAGGTGACCCTCCCTCACTATCGAAGACCCCGAAGGGGTGTAACCAACCGACCCCGGGGGAACTTTGCCCACCTCCCGGTGATTCGAAGCCCGTGTAGGGAGCCTGTCATGCCGTTTTATCCCTCACACAGGTACTGTGAGTGGAGGATTGAAGATTGAAGACTTTCCAAGGACTCAAGTACCTACAAGACCAAAACAAGGTAAAACATGGAATTTACAAGTCACTTACAAGGTATTTACAGGTGGTTATAAGTACACCATTCATTACTAAAGCACAGGTGCAGGTACTACAGGGTACCCACAGGTTCTATATACACTTTTGCAAGGTTTGGTAGCCATTTGGGGTTACTATCTTGCATTACAGGGTCAAAACATGACACTTACAGGTCTAGACAAGGTGCAGGACTGGACAGTTCAGACTCTGATATCAAGCTACAAAATTTTCTGTCCTAAACTTGTTATACCGTGCTATAGCTCATCTCGAAGAGGGCATTCTTAGCTTCGATTCGCATAAAAAAGTTCTGAAATCGGAGTTTCCTAGCCAAAGTTATAGCCGTTTTTCTGACAAGGGGTACTATAGGACTGCACTAATATGGAAGGACATAAAGGCAAAAATAAGGTCCAGGAGGATTATGCTCAGCAAATCAGGGATTCCATGATGGATAGCACACTTCGAGAGAACCCTGAAGAGCTTCAACAACAAGGAGAAGTTAGTATACTCAATAATACTTTGTGTGCCCACGAATAAAGACATAGGGAATGACATGAGGCCATCTTGTCAAGAATGGAGCAGATGGTTCTATCTACTGATCAGACCAAGGCTTCTATTGATAAGTTGGTAGAATCCAACGAACAACTCATGGCACAAATCTCTAAATTTATGCAGTTGCAAATGGCATCAAAAGAAGCTAATGAGAAGGCTTGTTCAAACAGTGGCCCTTCAGTCCCACTTCAGCCATCTAACCAAAATGGTCTTGGAAATGGGATTATTGGAAGAAGAGGCATTCCAAATAGTCAGTATGAAGTAGGAGAAGCTTCACAAAGGCATGATGACTATTTGGGCAGTTTGAATGGGGCCAATACTCAAGCTTTTGGATTGCATACTCAAAATTCTAGGGGTACTTTACCAACATGAAGATTACATAGTAATTCTCAGCCACCTGTTGGAAGATTTCAGTCTCAATTTGGAGGTTCTGTACTTGGTAATATGATCAACCAATTTTGGGATAGCAACCCTTTCATGAAAGGGAGTTTAAGGACAAAATTGTTTTAGCCAAATTCAATGGCCAGTCATCTTCACCATCAGACTTAGAGGAATGGACCTCTAAGATGGAGCCCTACTTTGATATATACCCTAAAACTGATGATATGAAGATTCACTTTGCTTCCTTGTATCTAGAAGGATTTGCCTATACTTGGTGGAGGTATATCAAGAAAGAAAATATACTTGTAGAGAATTGGGAAGCTTTCAAGGCACTTATGGTTGAAGTCTTTGTTTCGCCTCTTGAGAAAGAGAAGTTAGCACAGAGATGGTATGGTTTGGAACAAAGAGGCCTAAGTGTAAGAGAGTATACAAACCAATTCCTCAACTTGACCATGTATGTGGAAAGCATCAGTGATGAGGCTAAGCTTCACAAGTTTATGTATGGTTTGGAGCCATCTTTGTCAGCTGATATTATGGCACAAAATCCTACTTCACTTTTCAAGGTTATTGAGCTTGCGGAGCACTATGGAAGAAAGTATAGGAAAGAATCTTCATTTCAGCCTAGTTATGGATAGCCAAGGACTGTTTTAAAGCAAGGACAAGTTGGTAACATTTATGGCAGCAATCATGTGCCTAATGGGAGCTTACGGATACCAACTTATCCTCCATTTAATGCTTCTAGGCCTCAAAGTAATTTCAGGACAGCAAACAATCCAAAGGTTGAATTTAAACAGGGGGACAACAAGCCTAAGCCCATTTCAGCTAATACAAATCCCAAATCTATTCCCATGGATCTTTACAAGGAAAGGAAGGACAAGGGCTTATGCTTTAAGTGTGGAGAAAAGTATACACCTGATCATGCTTCAAAGTGTGTATACAAAAATGTCAAGCCAAAGCTTCAGAGTATGCTAGTTTTTGAGGACTTTGAAGATGACATAGATGAAACTAATGCAGTGGCAATCAATGCTGAAAATGAAGATCTTGAGGAGGAAGTTGGGACAGGAATACTTTTATGATCCAACCGACTCTTTTCCTTTTGATCCAGGTGAAAATGTTCCGTTTGACCTTGGTGGATCTTGTGATGAGTCGCTTGCTACCACAAATTGTTCTATTTCTATGGATGCTTGGATGGGATCTAAGAGCCCTAATACACTTCATATGAAGGGAAGCATACGTGGAAAGCCAGTGTTCATCCTGATAGACAGTGGCAGTACTCACAGTTTTGTCAATAAGTCCATCATGGACAAGTTAAATTGTGTTCCCACAGACTTACAGCAGCCCATTAGAGTACAAGTGGCTAATGGTGAAGAAGAAATCAGCACACAGATTTGCCCACAGGTTTCTTTGCAGTTGGCTGAAAATTTTGAAGCCAAAGTAAACCTGATCACTCTGGAAATGGGGCCCATAGATATTGTACTTGGTTGTGATTGGTTGATGACATTAGGTAGGATCACTATGGATTTCTCATAGTTATATATGGAGTTTATCTCCAATGGACAACTCATCCATTTACAGGGAATTCCTAGTAGATCTGATTTTTAGCTTATCACCATTCAATAACTCAAAAGAGAGTACAATAAGAGCTCACAAATATTTGTTTTGCATTTGAACAAAGAAACACAAGATCAACCCAATAATTCAACAAACCATCCAGCCTTGACAGCTCTTCTTGAGGAGTATAGAGATTTGTTTGAAGTACCTACTTCATTGCCTCCTAAGAGAGCGATGGATCACCCCATTGATTTGGAGCCCAACTCAAAGACAATCAATAAGCCACCTTACAGATTATCAAAATGTGAATGAGAGGAAGTAGCCAAGCAAATCAAAGAGCTTCTTGAAATGGGATTCATTGAACCAAGTTCTTCACCTTATGCATCTCCAGTCCTGTTAGTAAAAAAGAAAGATGGATCTTTCAGAATGTGCATTAACTACAGGGATCTCAATAAGATAACAGTGAAGAACAGATATCCTATACCCAGGATTGATGATTTGCTTGATGAGCTTAAGGGGGCTCGATTCTTCACGAAGATTGATTTGAGATCAGGGTATCATCAGATTCGCATGCGAGAGGGTGATGAAGTCAAGACTGCTTTTAGGATTGATTGTGGGCTCTATCATTTCTTGGTGATGCCATTTGGGCTTACAAACGCTCCAGCTACCTTTCAAAGCCTAATGAATAAGATCTTGCAACCTTTCCTCTTTCAATTTGTCTTGGTGTTCTTTGATGACATTTTGATCTATAGCAAGACTTTATAGGATCACTTGGCACATATGAGGAGGGTTTTTCATAGGCTTTTTGCTAAGGAGAAGAAGTACTCTTTCATGCAGGCTGAAGTGGAATACTTGGGACATATAGTCAGTGAAAAAGGAATACAGGCTGATCCCAAGAAGGTGCAATGCATAAGAGATTGGCCAACGCCTACTACTACTATCTCTCTTAGAGGATTCCTTGGTCTATCTTCATTCTATCGTCGATTTATAAAGCATTATGCGGCAATTGCAGCTCCTTTGACTGACAAGTTGAAGAAGGAGGCTTTCTTTTGGGATGCTCTTGCATATAGCAGCTTCAACCAGTTAAAGGAACTCCTTACTTCTGCTCCTATCTTAGTATGCCCGGATTTCTCCAAAGAGTTTACTATACATTGTGATGCTAGTGGCCGTGGCATTGGGGCTGTTTTGCTTCAGGAGCATGGAGTAATTGCATTTGAGAGCCGTAAGCTTACAGATAAGGAGATGGCCATGAATGTTTATGACCAGCATGCAATCAAGAAGTGGCACCATTACTTATATGGCAGTCGATTCAAAGTACATAGTGATCACCGAGTACTCAAGATTTTCGTTACTAAGTCAAATCTCACTCCAAAGCAACATCGTTGGGTAGCTACATTACAGAATTATGACTTTGACATCACTCATACAAGGGGCAAAGATAACATAATGGCTGATTCTCTTTCTCGTATGTGGGTCTGCAAAGTGTCAGCCATGACAGAATTACATAATGATTGGATTGAAGAACTACAGGAGGCCTATCTTTTAGATGAGGAATTTAGCCAAATCTTTCAGAAATTACAGCAAGGTCTTATGGAAGAAAACTCACATTACCAGCTTAAAATGGTCTTATTTGGTGGAAAGGCAAGATTGTTATTCCCTCTACTTCTTTTTTTAAGCGAAAAATTATGGAGGAGTTACCTTCTTCGCCTTTAGCTGGACACTTGGGAGTTTTCAAGACTTATGATAGGATCAACAAAAGCTTTTATTGGAAAGGACTATGGAAAGATGTCAAGGACTTCGTTGTGAAGTGTATGCCTTGTCAGCAAAATAAGGATAGCACCCATAAGCCAAGAGGTTTATTACAGCCATTGCATATTCCTACGGGTAAATGGACTCATATTACTATGGACTTCATTAGTGGCTTACCTACTACTAAGAAGGTGTGGAATAGTATTTATGTGGTGGTTGATAGACTCACCAAAGCAGCTCATTTTATCCCAACAAAAATTTAGTTTACTGCTTCTCAAGTGGCCAACCAGTTTATGGAGCATATTTTTAGACTACATGGATTACCGCAGGTGATTGTCCATGATAGGGACTCAAAGTTTATGAGTAACTTTTGGCAGGCAGTATTTACATCTATGGGCACTAAGTTGGCTCCATCTACGGCTTATCATCCCCAAACTGATGGACAGACAGAGAGAGTTAATAAATGGTTGGAGACTTATCTTCGCCATTTTTGTTATGATGTCCAAACCTCATGGGATTCTTGGTTACACCTGGCTGAGTTTGCTTACAATAATTCCACTCATGCAAGCATAGGAGTTTCACCCTTCGAGGCTTTGTATGGTTACAAGGTGCCCTTACCCACAGTCATCTTTAATGAAAAGATCAATCCTCATGAGAAGGAGGAGTTGGAAAGAATGCAGACCCTTCTTCAGCAATGCAAGGTGAATCTAAGGAAGGCTCAAGATCAAATGAAGATGTATATTGATGAGAAGAGGAGGCCTTTAGAGTTCCAAGAAGGAGAGTTGGTTTTGTTGAAGGTGCCCAAATCCAAGTACTCTATGTTAAAAGATGGATCCAGTAATAAGCTTGCCCACAGGTTTTATGGCCCTTACAGGATCCTTAAGCGAATTGGAGATTTGGCATACAAACTAGAGCTTCCCTCTTCTACAAAGATTCATAACGTCTTCCATGTTAGTCAGCTCAAGCCCTATTATGGTGATCCAGTGGATATAGTTGATGAGCTGCCACCTATTGATGAAGATGGTCTTGTTCAGTACATCCCAGAGACTGTTATAGGTCAGCGCGAAAAGAAGCTTTGATCACGTTCTATTGTGGAATATTTGATCAAATGGAGAGGTTTACCATCTGAAGAGGCTTCTTGGAGACCTGATTCTATATTGGATGAGTATCCATACTTGAGGGAGACATTGGTGGCTGAAGCCTATTGCTTATGGAGCTAGTAATGATGCAGACTGTTGTTTTAGAACAGTTTTTATCGTACCTAATTTTCAGAATTAAGCTATCTATATGGGCTTAAAGTACTCTTCGAGAGCTTCGTTTTGATATATGGTACGTCTCATTTGGACACTTCTATCAAAAGTTATGGTAGATTTGGTCCAGCAGGGATTGTTTATTCAGCAAGCTGTCTACTTTGTTCTGGGACTATTTGTTGAAGACTTTATGGCTCCATTTGCTTCCGAAGTATTTCAAATCATGTATATAGTTGGGGCTTACTTCCATTCTTCAAATTCAGCTCTTGTAGTGGTCATTTTTCATTAATTTTCCATTTGTAAAGCTGTAAAACAGAGTAGTACTCTGTTCTATCCATCTTCTTTCTAGTTGTTTCTAGGTTTGTTTTTTAGGACAAAAACTTTTGGGAAGGGATGGATTCTAAGAATTTGGGAATAATAAATAAGTGTTAATAATATTGATATTATGCCATGTCACACTGACATTGGTATAAAAGGAGAGAAGATGTAAATTTTCACATCTTTTTGACACATTAATACAATTACAGACTTTCTCTCCCTTCTTGCTCACAGCTTCTATGGCTTCCCCATCTTTCCTGTCTTTCTCTCTATAAATCTAGTCTTTCTCTCTCCTCGTCACTCTTGTTCTCTCTCTTCCTGCAGTCTTTCTCTCTCTTCTACAGTCTTCTCTCTCCTCGTTCTCTCTCCCTAGTTCTCTCTCTGACAGAATGGAGGTCTTTATAATTTTAGCAATGGGGGACTCTTTTCAATTTATTACTTAAGAAGTTTATAGTTTTTAATTAAGTTCACAACAAATGAGAATATCAATTGATTTAGTGGAAATATTTAATGTTAATTTTTCCTTTCTAAAAAATAAAAAAAGGTAGAGGCATTGACCATAGGGAGGGGTGCCACTTCTAAGCTTTAGGGGGGCCTTTAATTAAGCTTAAGATTCATTTTTTCTCTAATTTTTTTCAATGTGTGTGTGTGTGTGTGTGTGTGATATTAAGAAATCTCACTTTTAAGTTTTAAAAATCTAAAATTTTTAAGTAAAATTAATTAAAAATTAGGCTAATATTCATGATACATTAACACACTATAAGGTATTTTAAAAAATATAAAGTTATCACAAAACTAGAAATGATTCTCAATAATTCAAAAAGCAACAATAAAGTAAGGAAAATCAAAATTACTCTTAAAAGTTGATCATAATTTGGAAAAATTAGTAATTAGCAAAAATGATCAAAAGAAATTGATAATGAATCATCAAAATTTAAGAAAATTTAAAATATTTTAATTTAGTTTAAAAATCATAATTAAATTATAAAATATATTTTGAAGAAGTTAAATCATGTCTAGCATAATTAAAATATAAAAATATATTTTGAGCTAGTTAAATCATGTTTAGCATAATTCAAGCTACTACGAGAGTGTATGAGTAAAAATAGATTTAGGAACTAATGGATAAGTTACTAAGGGTGAAAATAGGGCTAATGTTGCCCTTAGTATCAAGACCTAAAATGCACCCAATAGCAGCTCTTACACACTAAATCTCACTCTTCAGCCTCACAACCCACTCGCCATGACCCTACAGACACCATGAGTGACTAGCTATATACTAGAGATACTCTTCAATACTCTAAAACACTCACTATTTTTGTAGCCTACTCTACTAATTGCCAAGTCCTAAAACTCCAAGTAAAGGAGCATCCCATACAAAAAGAGTATGAACACCCCACATTACATATACACAGGCACCTCTTCGAGATTGAATGTTGTGGCCTCTAACGTACATGTTCCTTCCAATTAGGGTTAGTTCCCATTTGGCCATGTTCTTTATGTGATACTTGATACTTAACTCCTCTCTTTCTAACTATATCCCTCTTAAAGACCCATGAATCTACATACAACTTGAAACATCTCACATACACTCGATCTGTAAACAAACAAGTATCGTGCAATCGCATATGTAAGGATGGCATTTTAATTCCTATGTGGATGATTTGTGCTCAAATAAACTTTAAGAAATCAATGTGTATATGCAAAAACATGTATTTTCCCTTTTCCATAAATGCAAGTCTACATCACAGTGATGTGTTGTAAAGTAATGGTTTTGTGCTACCATAACAAATATGTAGTTACAAGTCCAATTCTATGAATGCTTTAATATCCACAAAGAAAAATATTTCATTTCAAGTTATCCTTATTTCTTTATATCTTTGTCACAAAAAATGTCACTACTATGGATGTACTCAAGTCAACATCATGCTACTAACTTATAATAATCACACTTAATGGAGAATATTTTTATAAATTTTGATCAATGAAGCATTTTTTAAATAATAAATAATATTTTTAAAATCATCATGAAATTTTTTCTTTTTTTGGATATTTTTATTGATTTATTACATCATTTAAATGTATTTTAATATTTTAGGATATTTTTAATAATAAATAAATATATAATAGTATGAAATCAATAATAAATACCAATATCATCACAAAGAACCAATTTTGGCCCATAGAAACATTTCATATTCACACTTTTCAAACTATCTTGAAAGAACAATCACGTATGCATTATTTTTGCCATATGTTTCACATCTGTTGGGTATTATGGAAAATATTAGAAGTGATTGAACCACTACAACAACTCCATATGACTACTAATATAAGCCCTTTTGTCTCTTAAATACTCTTGAATTCATCATTCATGCATAACATGTCCCTTGCACTTCTATCTCACCCATCCTCTCTCTCACATATAAATTAGTTCTAACGGCTATGGAGATTGAAGAGAGAAATACTGCATTTTGGAGAGAGATATATTGAAAAATATATTTGATGTACTTCATATTAGCCACAAGAGTGGTATCGTCATGTAGAGGATGATGAATAGGCTCCGAATCTATATTCACATGCTTGATTTAGTGCAACATATGAGGAGAAGCAGTGGAACATCATCTTGTTTTTCTTTCTTTCATATTGTTTCTCTCTCCATTCCTCTTCTTTCTCATACCATTTTATCTTTTCTTAGGTGACCCCTTTAGTCTTATAGGTGTAATTTTTAAAAATTTTGCCAAAATTGGCCCATTTAAATGTCCTACGGGCTATCTCACCCCTCTCCATAAAAACAAAGGTGACTTGATATGAGTTTTTTCTCCAATTATGCAAGATTCATAAATATGTCATGGTTGGGCACTCCTTTTATCCCCATAAGGTCAACTTTACACTCAAACCTACTTTGAGCTTTAAAATGCTTCATATCTTGCACCTTGACCACCTTGTAAAATGGGTTTCCTTTGAGTCTTCTTTCTTCATTTTACTCTCCAAATGAATTGTGGAACCTTCAAAAACACCTTAAAAACCCCACAAAATTCCTAAAATTTTCTCTTCAAATTATACTCTCATTGGTTACCATAGGATAGGGTGACCCAACCCATAAAATCCACACACCTATCTTACCAAAACAAGAACACATGCAAAAGTATACAATAGGAATGGAAATCAACCACTACAAATATAAAGGATCAAACACTCAACTCCATATGCATGGATCCAAACCAAGAACAAGATTGAGAATAAAAGCCACCCAAAAGGATAGCACTCCATTCAAGTGAACCTAAGTCAACCTAGAGGACATCCTAGACTATCCAAATAAGGACCTAGGAGTCATCCCACCCCCACACATAAGGCACATTAATGCTAGGAAGGAAGCCCAAGTGAGCTTCCTAGACTATCCAAATAGGGACCTAGGAGTCATTTGACTATCCAAATAGGGACTTAGACTATCCAAATGAGAAATATTGTTAACTACAAAGAGAAAAAGGCCCATGATTTTTTGAATTTTAATTGTTGCAAAACTGAATTGGATTGAGAGTCGGGATCCCTCCCTTACAAATTCCCTTACAAATTGTATTGATCAAGTAACATTATGACGTTACAACTTCTATTAGCCAAGTTTTAGATCAAGACTAAGGTCTAGGTGCATGAAATAGGAGGTAGGGCATGAGGTCACAAAAGGGGGTCGGATGCCCAAGAGGGATGGAAAAATCATAATCCTAAAATTCTTGTATAAAAGAGATGAAAAGTGGAACAAGCTATTCATGTGTGTGCAAATTTTGTCTTATTCCTGTCATGCTACCCTATTATCTTGAGAATGAGAGTGAAGGAGAGGGAGTGTGAGAGTGTGTGTGGAGTAAGGGACATGGTAATGAGAAGCTTCTTGCATCCTTTCTCCTTCTTCTCTATCCCATCTCTTTAGTGAGTGCAAACACTTGAGGGTTATGGTTTGTGAAGCTTTATTCTTCTCTTTTTCTCATTGAGTTCTCCCTTGGCATCTCCTCTCATTTGTGGGAAACAATAGAAGCAAAGAAGCGTGCATGCAGAGTGAGGATGTGGCTGCCAATGAGATGACTACAATATGGTAAGTATTGATAAAAAGCATGTTCCCTTATTATATTTTGTCGTAGTTATGTGTGGCACGTGAATAGGCTAAGTGAGAGATAGCCATGCACTTCATAGGTCTAAATCCTTGAAAAGTAAGGATGTGTCCAAAAGTCCCAATGTAAATCTTACAGAGCATGATATTTTGGTCCTATTTTTGGGATAGGGACACATCAGTCTTGAAATCACTCACATACAACTTCCCATTGCAAAATAGGAGGTAGTACATATGTGCTAAATCTAAAACACCTCTATATAGTTAGGTTGTGATGTTTGGTTGGTTGTGGAAACCATTATCTATTTTGTAACAAGTAGTAAGACATAGGTGGAAGAGATGAGTTATTCTTATGAGTACATTAGAAAGAACTAACGAAGTGAATCATATTGAAAGTAAGCAAATAATAAGAATACAGCATACATATTAAAAGTATGTTGAATTTGGTAAGATGTCAAGCTCATCATGAGTTGACATTGATGTACTTGGATGATTGTTTTTGCATTCATATTACTGATGTGGTTGGTAATACCATCAGCACAATATTCTAGTGATACTTTATAGCTAGATTTGGAGACCTAAATTGGGCCTAACATTAGCTCCATGCCTCTAGTCTGGGCTCCTATGCTCACTAAACCACCTTCACAGCCTCGCAGCCAAGAGCATTTGGAGGCTATACACTAATCTAGCTAAATCATGCATCTATATTAATTTGTAGTCCAATGATTTTGCCCATCCTCACTCCAATAGGGGGAGCATCCAAACATACATGTGATCAACACCTCATATCACATACACAAAGAGCTCCTATGGCTCTCCTAGACCCTAGGGATTAGCTCCATGATATGTTGTCTCCAACATAAAACACAAGTGTAACAGAGTCCTCTCATAATATAACCAAAAAGATCCAAAAGATTGTATATATTTCTCACTTAATCAATTTTTCAAGATATTGTATTATTTTACAATAAAGGGGATCTTACAATTTCAATGTTGGTTGTCACCTAATGCATCCAAGAATTTATCTTCTGATACCATATTTAGATTGCATATGCAAAGTGTATAACACTCTGTACTCAAACAACCTAACTAAAAACTAGCCAATATGAAGTACACAAACAATCTTTTCATGATTTCTTTCTACTAGCATTGTGTTGCATTGTGAAGGAACATCAATAGGCTAAGTTGTGCTATTGAACCTCTTAAAACTTATAGAAACCATGGCCTATACACTTATATATGCAAAGAAATTAGAACGTGAATCAAATATCTTTTCATTTCAGTTGTCCCACATCCCCTACTATTTATGTTTTGCTTGCTTACACAGATATAGGAAGATTTCGTGATAATTTTCCATAGGAACAAGCTCTAAACATTCACGTTAATATATAATTGGAGGTAACCTGAGGCAAACCCTCATCGACACGACGCGCCGCGACGTGCCTCCCTCCCCCTCCCCAACATAACATGACATCCCCCCCCTCCAAAATTCGGCCCCTCCCCCTTCCCCCCTCAACACACACCACACCATGTTGTGACCCCCCCCCATGACATTCCCCCCCCACCCCCCATGACACGACACGATGCGACGCGCCCCCCCCCCCCCCCCCCCCCCCCAACACACACCACACCATGCCGTGACGCGCCCTCCCCCCCACCTCCAAAATTTGCCCCCCCCCCCCCCCCAACACACACTACACCATGCCGTGACGCGCCCTCCCCCCCACCTCCAAAATTTGCCCCGCCCCCCCCCCCCCCCCCCCCCATGACATCCCTCGCCCCATGACATGACACGACACGACGTGCCCCCTCCCCTTAACACACACACCCACCCACCATGACGCCACCCCCCCCCCCCCCCCCACCCCCAACACACACCACACCATGTCGCGACGCGCCCTCCCCCCCACCTTCATTACACAATAAAAAATATTCTCTTAATTTTTTGTAAATTTTAATGCACAAAAACTCATTTTTTCTTTATTTGACTATTTTAATGATTTTTTCATTCATTTCAAAATAAAATATTATTTTTTAAATTTTTCTTATTTGTTTGACTTATACGAAGTATGATCCATCAATATACTCATTTTTATGCCATATGAATATATCTTTTTTTTTTCAAAATCCAAAAATAATACTATTTTCTATGAAATTCCGTATTTTGGATTTTGTGATTTTATTATTTTTAATATGCATAATAAAAACGATAGTTTCTAAAATTATAGATATCATTGAGCATATTTCAACCATTTTCAATCATTTTTCCATCATATGCACGAAAGATTCATCATAAAAATTAAATTAAAAACACTTACCCAAAAACCCATATACATCCACATTGTATTTCGAAAAAACAAGAAGTCAACGATGCTCGTTTACACTTTCTTTATCCATCCCTTGCATTCCGTCGGCATGAACCAGCATCCATTCCCCATCATTTTCTTAGCCCATATGAACCATGTTTATGGTGAGAGAGAGAGAGAGAGAGAGAGAGAGAGAGAGAGAGAGAGAGAGAGAGAGAGAGAGAGAGAGAGAGAGAGAGAGAGAGAGAGAGAGAGAATATGTGTGTGTGTGTGTGAAATGTAATCTTTACATTCCCTTCATAAAATTGCACACGGTTTGAAGCAAAATGGAGCGAAGAATTGCAAGATCTCATCCCTTAGAGGAGGATTCTTGATGCCAACAATCATGAATTGCCAATTTTGGGAGGGAAATTGGGACACAAAAAGAATGTGCCCCCTCCCCGCATCTCAACATGTTTCTTGATTAGTTTGTATGCTTCTTTCAACCATGGTTAGTCATGAACTTAAAAAACTAGTTCCACTCTCTCAAGTTCACACTATAGGGAAGTGGTTTCAGGCTAGATGGAGGGGAATATGACTTTTGAATCACAATACTATTGGATGGGTGGCTTCTTGGTATGGAAATCTATTACTTAGCCTCTGTCACATGCTTTCTAGCCTCCACATCTAGTAGTTGCTTCATAACGCCAAACCTTGCGGGGTCAAATAGCGATCAATGAATAGACACCTGCATTGGATTCCTTGTGTCGAAATACATCTAGAAAAATGCCAACTCCTTGATCCAAATCGTTTCATTATTCACCAGAAATGCCTCTTTTATGGGTCTTGGGCCACTTTTGTGCTTGAAATTCAACTCTAAAATCAGCCTCTCATTGGACATTAGTGTAGTCCATCTACTAGAGTTCTAGGATATCTATTTGTTTATATTTTTAGTTAGTGTGTTTAAACTATAGGTTGCTTATATATTATATATGTTGTACTCTCTTTAGTCTTAGTAGACTATTATAATGAAGAAGAAGAAGGAGAAAGACTAGGGTTTTTAGCTTTCTATCTTGGATGCATTCTTTGTGTGGTCTGTCTTGTAAGATCTCAAGCTCCCTCTCTCTCCCCCCATCTTTTCATGATATTAGAGCAACATTTAGGCAAAGAGCTATAACTTCTAAGCACAAGAGTCTACAAGGAATCCTTGATGTGGAATATACATGTGGACATCTCTCTCATATAATATCTAATTGATGGGATCAAAGCACTTGTATGGTTGGATCGGGAAAAACTCTCTAGGAACCTCTTTTAAAAAAAGCCTCCAAAATAGAGTGCCTTGAAAACTAAGAGGAAACAAATCTTTTTGTATCACCAACCCTCGTTCAACAAGGTTCACAAACTTTGCATACATTGTCATTTCACAAACATGTTGTAGGTGTTGGGTGTTGCAAACAATATTTGAAAACCGTTAGGCACTATAGATATTACTTGGGATATGCTTATGTATTGAGTTCAATACATGTGATAGTTCACTTGAATTAGTAGGTTATTAATAAAATCAAAATTTTAGGTTTTACTATATAATGTTTGAGAGGTTTAATTAGATTGTGAGTTATAATCTTGACAAGTATAACTTCCATAATTGAAAGTTCAGATTGACTAATTTTCTTATCAATAAAGGTTGTTGGGACTACATTGAAGGAGATAATGTGCTAAGACTCTAAAGTTACTGAAAGAAAATGGCACACTTGAGTAGGCCGAGGCATTTAATAAATGGAATTAGGGTGCTCAAAAAGTGTTGTATTGGTTTTCCCTAGTGTTTCAAATAAGGTGATTGGATATATACAAGATGTAGATAGCCTTATAAAAGCATGGAATAATCTAGTCAAGTTGTTTGGTATAAATATCAAAGCTAGAAAGTTATAGTTAAAGTCTAAGCTAAACAATGTCAAGTGTGGCAATCTATCTATCAAAAATGACTATGCACTTAAGATTAAGAGCATTGTTGAAGCTCTTAGATATATAAGTACAAGTTGATGATGATGATGGAATGGCGGTTTCGTGTTTGGATGGTTTAGGTGAGGAGTACAAGCAATTTTGAACCTCAATCAATACAAGAGACAACATCCCTAATTTTGTAGATCTAATATCTATGTTGGTATTAGAATAGAAAAACTTGGGTCTTGTTGTATCTTCATCACAAAGCAAGAATAATTCAAAACATATGCTCTACTCTAACACACGTAGAGATAGAGTTCATGCTAGTAGAAACCATGGTGATGGTTGTTGTTATGGGAAAAAATAGGGACAATCTCATGACTTATAGTAGTAGCCACATATAGGTGATAAATGCTAGTCTTGAGGCAAGGGGAGCCATAGAGGACATGGTAGACAAAAGGCAAGTATATCAGAGAATGCTATAATTATAGTCTAAAATGTCATATTGCAAATGTGACTATCTAGAAAAGAGTAGAGGTGGAAGCAACAAAAATGGATCAATGTAGCATAACAATTATGCATCTAGATTTGTAATCAAGTTGATAGTGAAAATGTGTTTGTTATATATCATATGATGAATACAATGAATGCAGATGCATCAATAATAATGATTGATAATATATGGTATGTGAAATTCAAGTGCATGTAACCATATGACGTCTCATGTAGAATGATTTAGAGAAAATAAAAATCTAGTGAAATGCTTGGTTTTCTAGAAAGAACTAACATTGGGAGAGCCCCATTTTCTATCTAAGATGGAAAAGAAATGTTTGGCTAATGTGCTCCGTGTGCATAATATCACAAAGAACTCGGTTTCTGTTGGCCAAATTGTTGAGCAAGGATTGCAAGTAAAGTTTAATTTTCTCATAATAAACATGCAGGCATGCATTTACTTGATGTATTTGGATTTATAGGATCCTACAAATATTGCATCGATTAGTTGGGTGTAAGTATTATGTAACATTTATTGAGTATCATACAAGGAAGATATTGATGTATTTCATGAAAGAAAAAATTAAGGTGTTCTCTTAGTTTCAGGATTCTTAAAATCTAGTTGAGAAACAAACATGTGTGCAAGTTAAGTGCTCGAGGTTAGATGAAGGGAGAGAGTACCTCTCCATTGAATTAAGCAATTTTCTAGAAATGGCATGGAATTTAAAGACAATTTACATGCAAGTACATTTTGCAACAAAATGGTATTGTTAAAAGGAAGAAGATGCACATTACAAAAAGTTAATGAGTCTTAATGGCTGAAAAGAGCATATCTCATTGTTATTGGGCTGAAGCTATCTCTATAGTTGTGTGTATTCTAAACATGACTTCCACTTCTATAGTGCATGCTTTGATATTAGAAGAGAATTTTACTAAGAAAAAACTAGATATATCATATGTTAAAGTATTTGGATGCATGCATATGTATATATTCCTAATGAGCTAAGAAAGAAGTTGGAGATTCAAAAGTTCAAAAGTATATATTTGCTAGGTATTCTTTTGAGCACAAGGATTACATGTTTAAAATCTAGTTACATGCAAGATACAAGAGAGTAGAGATATTGTATTTGATGAGATGAGCAATTGGTATGTTATTAAAAAACATATTGTTGTAGATGATATAAAAGAAAATGTGGTTACAAAAAATGTGAGTCACAATCACAGATATTGAGTGGTTGAGAAGAAATTTCTTCTATTAGAACTACTCACAAACCATTAAATGGTAGGCCATGTGTGAATAGCACTCTTATAACTATAGAAAATGTATCACAAAAGGGAAAGGAAAAAGTAGTTAAGCCATTTGGTGTGCCGGATGTTTTCGTATGCCATTCACATATAGATGGTGTGAGTTTGATGGCTCAAATCATAATATGAATGAGTAATTTGGTATTCTAGTGGTTTATACATCTAGTGCAAGAAAAACTAGGGCTAATGTAGAGGGATCATAGAGTGCTCTACAAGTGTGTAGGTCAACAAGAGTAATGTAACCTATCAATAGATTGACATATGCTGGTAATGTTGTCACTAATATGCTTATATGGATAATGTTTTACAATCCTATAAACCCATTTTTTTTCAGGAAGTTATTGGTCTTGGAATAATAAGAAATAGCCACAAAAGTTATTGGACAATCATCCTTCGAAGTTGGATACCAAAGGTTATGCACAAGGGTAGATCATGGCTTAACTTGGTTGGCAATATGCAATTTGTAATTACCAAATGGAAATCAGAATTCCTCAGTCAATTTAGCCCAAGCTCTGGTAAGGGGCTAGCAATCAGTAATCTCACAAGCTCACTGGTTGGCCGCAGCCTGCAAAAATGGTGACTCCTCTCTAAGGACCAGTTTATGGGCAAACCCATTTGCCTATGATCCTCCTCTGAGCCTTATGGTAAGAAATTACAGAATGGTAAAGAATATCTCTGAAAAAGGCTTGAAGCAATGGATACAAACTTGGGACCTGGACCACTCTTGGGTGGTTGATGTTGGAGTAATCAGTGAGCACTCTAGGCTAAATTAGTTGGAAAGCCTTTGGCTAGAGAGTATCCTCAGATACAAGCGTTCGGATTGGCCAACTGCTAGTGTGGTTGTTCCCAATAAGCTTGTTCACTCTCTAATGAGCCCTACGAGTGTACAACTGATCAAATGTCACAAGAAGTCTGGACTTCTTTGCCCCCTCTTTGGCTATGCCCCTCCTCTTAGTTGACAAATGGAGATCCCCTTGTCCAACTGGCAGAGTCAGTACTTGGAAAAAAAGAATCAAGTAGGTGTGGAAAGCTACTCCTGTCTACAAGCTAAACTTCTTTAGATGGAGGATTATTACTAAAAAGCTCCCCTTAAGACCTCAGTTGGCCAAGAAGATAGCGGTTTCCCCAATGTGTCCCCACTACAAGTAGGTGGAAGAAGATGAAAAACATGCATTCTAGGACTGTAGGTGCATTACCCTAGTTTGGACTAAGGTTCGGAAGTGGCTGTGGGAGGCGGAACCTTAGAGTAGACTTCACCTTCACCACGACTTTCTTTGCAGATCAAGGCCTCTTGGGCGAAGCTTCTTGGAAACTCTTAAGCTTATTGACAGAGTGGTGTCATAAGATTCTTAGCCCATGGTTTAAACATAAAAATTTTAACCTCTACATATATTTTTTAGTGACTTGTAATTTAGAGAAACCACAAGAAACTTTCCTAGTGCAATAAAACATTACGCCTAAATCCACCAGCATATGGCATGGTAAAGCAAAGATGGGGGATCTTTGCCTTAAACTATAATAATTTATCATGGGTCCTTGATAAGATGAATAAATGTGGTTACTTACTTTTAACTCTCTTTGCAACACTTACATGAAATTGCTACAAGTTATGTAAGTCATTAAACATTTAACAATATAAAACATGGACATGAGGAGTTGATTTGGTAGGATCCCTTGGATTGCATTTTCCAAGAGCTAATGATGTGGTTGTGCACTTATGATCTTCAAAGTTTTTAAGTATATTCACAAGTCAAGTCACAAGGGAGACGGAGTTAAAAAGAAATACTGAAAAAACTAATGAAAATATATTGGGGGTGCCAAAAGCTCTCGACTTTTAAAAAAAGTCATTATTAACTTCACAACATCTTTATCATAACCGGTTTTGTCAGATCTTATAAGTAAATTAAGACTTTGGGACTACCAAAACATGTTAGAGTTTGGAGATTTTGGCTAAAAGAGAGGAGAGAATCATGAAGTGGACTCTACTATCTCCAAAAAGGAGGAGACAAGAACACCATATTCTTACATACGTGGCAAACTCTCTTTGGCCCTTTTCTTAATCCTGTGATAAACAAAAGTGCATTTTTTGAAGTGTTTTTGGCCCTAATGGGTTAGTAGCCCTGATTAGTGGTGCCAACTAAACCAACAATAAATTATTCTTTGTGGGAGAGTACTATATCAACTCTCAAGCATAATACATTGTATATGACTTGTAGCATTGCCTATGTGACTGAAATAGTCAAGAGAGATATCAAAGGGGTAGCATGAACTGCACCACATTTTGTGGGCAAAACTCAGGGATGAACAGTCACTATGGATGGAGAAGGGGAAGAGGTGTCTAAAGCTTCGACATGAAGGGGATAATCAAGCCATGCAACCATAGCTAGCTGCAGTCCACTTGACATGTAAATGCTACTCCTTCTGTGCTTTGACGAAAATGGAAGGCCACTCTTGGCTAAGTTAACAGGGCAGAACTGTGTATTTAAAGGATAGCACCCATACATAAGAGAGCTTGATTATGAGTCTTGAGAAAGGTCTAGGCCTGACCTCTGTATGCTGAATTAGATCTCCCATGTCAAGAGAGACATTAAAACCACTCTCTTGAGTCTTTTAATAGCTCAATAGGGACTGTTATTGGACTTCCTATCCTGTAAATTGAAGCACTGAAATTCATCTACTTGCACTATTGATTATCTTGATCTAAAGGGCTCATTTATTCTCTTGGAAGCTCACTGCAATCTACCATGGTGGAAGCTTAGAGAGAGGAGAGTCAAGAAACCCTCTTGACTTTCTTATGATAAGAAAGTGGGCTGAATATTTTAGCCCAAGTTTTGTGGGCAACAACACTTATTTTTCTCTTCTTGTAGATTCATGGCATTGCTATGCTTGATACAAGTAGATATTGCATAAAGCATTGTGGAAGGGAGCATCTTGATTGCTCTATGTACGTGCTTGAAGTTGAAATAGGTGGCCAATTACAAAGCAAACAAGGGCAGCAAGAATTCCTTCTTCTATCCTACTTCTATATGTCTATTGCAAGCTACCTATTGCTTGTCACATGCTCTTGAAATACATGGGATGTTTTATGCTCCATCAAAGTGTCTTCTTAGAAGGTTGAAGCTAGGTCTATGGGCTAAAATAGGCAGCCCACAACAATGATTTTATGGACAACAATTCCTTTTACTTCTCAAATGCTTCATATGGTATGATTACACTTGTATTTGGTTAATCTATGCACTCTATGTTAGAGAAATTCTATTCTATCATCAGAGGTGAATCTCAAAAGTTATGGGCTGATTATGGATGCTATCTTCAGCCATATTCAGAGAATTAGCTTTAGTAGTAATCTTTTAATTCATTTCTTGTTTTACAGTTGATATCCTGTCAAAATATGCATGTATTATGAACCCCTATGGCGGGGCAATATTTGAAGACCATTCATATTTGCTTTTAGATGAATTAAGAGGAGCTTTCCCTCTTTATTTCTTAGCTGTGGTATCTTAACCTTTTCACGATCTTTAGTTGAAGCTCTCTTGAAGCAAAGCTCTTTGTCCTACAAGCCTTGAAATTGACTCAAAATACTTATTCCTTACAGTTTACGTTGAATGTAATCATGCAAAGTTGAATGATGGGATACTGAGCAATTTATGATACATGTGCTTAACTTCATAATCCATGACTAGTCTATCTTTGCCAAGTTCTTACAATTGAAAACTCTGTTAGCATCTTCAAGGACTTGGCTTGAAACCATCAACCCTTCTCTTATCTCTTCCATCTCTAGAGTCTATGCTCTTGAACCCCAATGCAATATTTTCTCTCAAACCCTAGTGATTGACAAAGAAGTACCTCTTGAACACTCACTGCAATCTACTTAACTCTTGAAGACACTTCTCCATTTGTCTTGTCTAGCTTTCTTGCAAAACCCCTGCGGTGACCTTCAACCCTACATGCTGCGACAGGGGTCACCCTGAAGTTTATTTGGGATAGAAGAAACTTTTTTTCTCTTAGGAGCAAGCAGTCCTGTGTGCCTATGAATGCAGTTTGAATGCTGAAGGAAGAAATGCTTACTGTTTTAAACCCTCTGGGGAGGTCTCATTGGATATTCAGACTTTTTGCTAGGAAGCTAAGAAGCATGGCCCTTTAACTTTTGTAAACAACTACTCTTTTGGTTGTGAGACCTACTACACTTTTCAGTTGTATCTACTTTACATTAATATCAACTTTGCATTAAAAAGAAAAAGAAATAGCCCATTGTCGTATTATTGAGTACAAAGGTAGAGTATAGGGGTGCTATGGTAGTATGTGAGATATCTTGGATACAAAAGCTACTTGATGATTTGGGGATACAAATAGAAAGAATACCATATTAGAGATTTTGGAAATTTTCAAGTCCAATTTTCAAATAAGCGATAAATTTTTGACCATGTGGCTAAATCTTGTTCCATATTTAAAAATGGGATTTGTGAAGGTAGCTTATATAGTATTTAGGGTAGATTCCACCTTTAAGTAATACAAAAAGATTTGACCATGTGGTCAAATAATAAAGGTATTGGGGGTTCCCAAAGTGCATGGAAATTTCCAAATTCCTTAATACAGTGTTGTAGGAGAGTTGTCATTTATTATGACAACACTAGAAGCGTATAGTTGCCAATTGTTTCAAGCATGCATGAAACACATTGAGATTCATTACCATTTCATCAGAGAGTGGATCTTGGAAAGTGACATTGATCTTATGTATGTGAGTACAATGGAGTAGATCGCAAATATTTTCACCGAGGTCCTAGGAGTAGAAAAGCTTTGATGATTTTGAAGCTTACTTGAGTATAGGTCATGGAGTTGAGCTTGAGGATGTAGTAGATACTCAAGCAATGTAACAACACTCAAGCAAGGGACAACCCTTGGTTTGTCACAAGACGTGGATCTAGAGCATGGCATGAGCTATGGAGGATGGAAGATGTAGACAAAACTCATGTAGACATAGACATAGGCAAGATCAACTATCACACAAGTGAATTAAGTTCTAAGATTAAGACTTGGACTCATAAACACAATCTTATGTGTTTGATAATGACAGAGACACTTGATTAAAGGATTAAAGTACTATGACATTGCATTGAAAAGTGAACCAAGTATATCATTATATAGTCTCTGACCTTTCTCCACTCTCCTCACTATGCATGTGGGATTCAAGACATCTCTTCCTAGAGCATACATCATTTGTCATTTCTCAACATGGTTTGCATGCAAGCTAGTAAAGTCTTGATTCCATAAAGTTTTTAGAAGATCTAGAATATACTAAAAGATTCAAGAACAATAAAGTATTACATGATTCTAAGAAGGTTCTAGATAATTCTTTGAAAAGTTGAAGTTTGCATTAATGTTTACATAAACATTGCTTATGTCATCACTTATGTCAATGATACTTATATCACCAATGATGCCATCACCTAGAAGCTTCCCATTAACCTCCTAAATTCTAGTATAAATAGGGGTCTTGGGCTACACGCCCTTTAGTCTTACCAACACTAGCTGTGAGGCTCTTGCGAGGTAAGTCCTCTTCTAGTTCTTGTCTTGTTCTATTCTTGTCTTATAATCAAACCATGCTCTTGTGAGACTTTTGTAAATATAGTTATTTCACAAGCAATTTCCAATTCAATTCCTCTTTGAAGTTCTTCTCTTGTAAGTTGTGAGAACAATTTTCTCACTCTTAAAGAGCGCTTGCCATGCTTATAACAATTTGGCAAAATAGTATCTTGCCTAGTCATGATGGAGTCCATGATGGAAGGTATTGTTGCTTCTTTATAAAGCATCCAGAGCAAATCCAAGAGCTTTAGGAGAAAAATGCAAACTACAAGTAGATCAACTATAAGCTTTGGGCTTAGCTATGTGAGACCTACAACAACAACTTCAAGAAATTCAAGAGACAAGCCTACATCAAGCTAGAGATCCCTCAACTTCTACTAGCAACCTTCATGGTCAACATAAGAAAGAACCAAAGATCAATATTCTAGAAAGATTTCATGGCACAAGGTCAAAATTCAAATATTTTCTCTCATAAGTGTAATTGTTTATACGTATGTAATCAAATTGTTATCTAAATAATGCTTCTGAGGGCGACCTTGTAGGAACACTCCTCTTAGGTGTAGCTCTGTTAACTGTCAGACGGACAAGGTGGAAAATCTGGAAAAGCTAAAGCAAAAGAAAAAGGCCAAGGAAAAGTGAAACGGAAGACAAAGGCACACAAGGAAAATCTAGAAACACAAGAAGCGCAGAAAAGTCCCAAACAAGGGATAAAGATGCACAAGGAAAAGCGCAAGTCAATACTTTTGTAAAAAAACGCAAGTGCATCGTGATTTAATTTAAGGAGCGTCAGGCTCTCATCCGTGCAATTTGTAAAGGTAGATGGGTGCTAGGAAGGAAGCTACAAAGATAGGAGGACAATGGGAAAAAGGGCCTAGTCGGCCATGTAAAAAAGGGGATAAGGGGATGACCGATTTAGGGTTTTGTATATAAAGTTGAAAAGTGAATGAGAAGCTCATTCTTGTGTGTGGCCAAAAGTGGCTCTCCTCTTCTTTTTCTTCTTCTTCTTCTTGCTTGCTTGAGCTTGTGCTTGAGAGAGGGAGTGTGAGAGTGTGAGGGAGTGAGTGTGTGAGGGTGAGGGACTGGGGAGTGTAGGGGAGCTACAGAGCTCTACCTCGAGACCTACGGACCGCTTATTGATCAAGCGTTTCAAGCCGAGCGGCCATGGCTACCTCTCACATAGCCGACGTGCAATGCCTACCTTGTGGGTGTAGTGAGCTTACCTTGATGCTCGATCAAGTTCCCTCTTCTCTCTCACACTTCGGTAGCTCCACGATCCTTGTGGAAAGCTCAAGCAACCTCAATCCCTCTCTCTCAAGCTCCATCCTCCATAGCCGCGCGAGACAAGAGAAGAGAAGAAGGGAAAGAAAGATGAAGAGAGAAGATGGGGAGCTTCTTCTCCACGATCCCTCACTCACACACACTCACACACACTCACTCCCTCACTCCCTCACACTCCCTCAATCCCTCACTCAAGCACAAGAAAGAAGGTAAGAAGTAAGGGAAGAAGAAGAAGAAGCTTTAGCTACACCCAAGAATGAACTTCTCATTCACTTTTGAACTTTATATACATGCCCTACTTTTTGGGCGGTCATCCCCACTTTTTACATGGCCGGCCATTAGCCTAGGCTCTCTTTTCCTATTTCCCACCATTCTAACTTATCCCATTCCCACTAATGCATACAATTGGCATGGGAATGATCCCGGTGCTCTTTTTCTAAGGATTCGGGAGCGCCTTCATATTTAATGGCACGCTTTTACTCTTTTCTTTTCTCGAGGCGACACCGTCGTTTAGATTTTCAGAGTCTGACCTCCATCCCGGATGCCTTTTCCTTTCTTTGTCCTATGCCTTCTTGGTTGTCTCCTTCTTCCATTTCTCCCACATCTCTGCTCCATTTTTTGTTCCTCTGTGCTACGATAAACATTACCCCCCTCCTAGCGGAGTGCCAGTCCCATGGCACTGGGGTGGGGAGCAGCAGGGTAGTTGGGATTGGTGCTAAGTGGAAATGGTGGGTAGATGATCACTGTCGAAAAGGCGGCGCTGCGATGAGAGATGGTGGGGTGTTGGTTCCTAGTGATTTGGAGAGGTTCCGGCTTGCTTTGATCTGCATGAAGATGCTTGGCCTTGTTTACACACTTGGAATTTGTCGTCGACGATGACTGCCAAAACTAGGGATCCATTATCAGTTGAAGAACACAGGGTGCTAAGATGTAGCCAATGGCAACTCAACTAAGTTACGAACAGCCTGCAAGAGAAAGTTGTGCACTCCCTAAGGGGGTATCTATCTCACGGTGAGGTGTAAGTGCATGTGCAGTGGAACTGGGAGGTGAGTCTATAACCTTGGGCAAGCCCTTGGTAATGTCTCACACTTGAGGACCCAGTTCGTGCGTTGTTGGAGGTGTAGTGTAGTGCAGAGCTTAGGGTGACAAGTCTGAAAGTCCTACCCTTGATGTGCCCTAAGCCTGGAGTGGGAAGAGGGGCTAGGGGTGATCCCTAGGTGCCGTGAGCAAAGTGTGTGCTTCTCTTTTTTTTTTTTGGAAGGCGTTTGCCTAGTGTCGATTACCGTTAGTTGAAGCACGGGGAGGTCGCAGGCATTGGGATAGAAAGGCATGGTTTTGGAGATATTATTTAATTGCAACTTGGGCCTTCAGAGGTGTGGATGACAAAAAGGGGTGGTTACATTTTGTGAAGCAGGTGTCATTCATGTTTTCTAAGAGCTCCAAGCAAAAGGAGGGGAGGAGGGATGCCCTCATCATTAATCGAGTCATGGCTCTACTATCGATGCCTAGATTGATGTCAAAAAAGGGGGGGGGGGGAGGTGAGCTTCTTCAGCGGTAGGCTTTTGTAGTAATAGGAATTTGAGCAACCTAAGATAGTTGCAGGTGGTTAGAAAGGCAGGATCCGAGTAGGAGGAGAAGTTCGCGAGGAAGCGGGTGATGGATGGAAGAATATCCTATTGTCTAAAGACTAAGCATTCCTCGAGAGTTTGGGTATTTACATTATATATTTTAGGAAAGTCAAAATCCCTGTGAATGGCACGGTCATAGTCCACTCCATGCCGGCGGGGGTAGGGCATGTAGGAGGGGTCATTTCGCTCCTCGTGGAGTGAGCTACAGAAGGCAGTCCAGGCATCAAAATTGGCATCCCAAATCCTTCGCCACCACTTTGGTTGTGCCTCGTAGCCTTGGACGGATTTGGGAATCTGGTTCACCTTGTCCTGCCAGTAGTCTGCAGGCTGCTGCCTCCACCAGGTCATAATTAGGCTCCTTTTTTCCACCCAATGGTTTGCTAGGTCATTGGCTAGCTCCTTGATTTTAGATAGGATACTGAGCGGCAGCGCCCGGTCCAGCAAGCGTGGGTAGGAGAAGGACATCTCAAAAGGCCTCATCTGAAACTTCCGGTCATGCCAGATGACCAATTCCTACGGCCAATCAATGGGGTTGGGGTCCCTTCGTAGTGGTACTGGCTCGTCCAAGAATTGCCTGAGAATTGCCTGGGCAGTGACCGTGGGCTCTGCGTTGTGCAACCTCTTTGCCAACTCCTACCTCCTTCTTGTGGTTGCCACAATGCGGTTCAGCATGTGGGCATCTTCAGGCTCATCTGGTGGGAGGTCTGGTAGAGGGGGATTGGGCACTTTTCGTAGTTCTTCGTCGGCCTCTTGGTTCAAATCTAGCCCTTCCTCGGTATCTTGCTCAACCACAGCTGGGATTGTGTGCAGTGGTGGTGAGGGTGGCTCCTGCTCTTCAAATCCCAGGCCCTTGAGCTCAACAGTGGAGAGGCCGGCACTGCGCAGGTATTTGAATTGTTGGTCCTTGGTGAGTCCCATGCTGGTGGAGAGCTCCCATTCCTGAAGGCCGTACCTTAGCACCCGGGTGGTCAATTCCAGTTTTCTTCTCACCCTTTCCACTGAATCATCACCCTGTGCTTGGGTGACATGCAGCACAGTGATGAGGAAGGCTTGCCTTTGTGCATGGGTGCATACATTGGCTGCTTCAACTCTAGATTCGGCAAGCACTCTCTCACACTCTGCCACCACCAAGTGCTATGTTAATTGCTTGATTCTGTCAAAGTTATTTGCTTTCCAAGCGTTGACCTTGTCATCCATCTTTTGTCTTTCCTCTTCCATCGCACTCGCCAGTGTGGTCATCATCTGTTGTTGTTCATTCATTAAAGCCCAAAGTTGATGCCACTCCCTGGACTTCCAAGCCAGCTGCGCTTCAACGATTTCCTTCGCTTGAGTTGCAATACTGAATTTATGCTCTGCCTCATTAATTCATTCTGATCTCTCGTGTGCCAATTGCTCATGGCTCTGGATTTCTGCAAGGTGCAGTCTCCATTGCATGAAGGCCATGGCCATGAGGGCCTTAGTGTCTTCATTGGCAACTTCCAACGCCCCCTGCAGCCGTTGTACCTCCTGTTGTTGTTCTTGCACTTCCGTTGCGAGGGTTGTGGACCGGCCCTATGCCAGGAATTCTATCGCTCTTTCTAGCCTATTTTGCTCCTCGAGCTCATACTGAAGCTTTTCCATGACGCCCCCTGCCCCTCACTCGGTTCACCTTCTTGAGTTGCCAATAGGCCATACCCCTCTAGTCTAGACGTTCTTTGCTCTAGGTCGGTATACTACTGCACCAGCAACTTTAAACTCCATTGCTCGGCCACCAGGTTCTATTCTTCATCCTCTAGCCTTTGTCGTAGGCAGTTCTCATTGTCCTGGGCCTCCTTCTTTTTTGCCTCTAGCTGGTCTTGTAATATCTTGACCTCCCTTCGCCGGTTAGCCTCTTGCTTTGAAACTTTGAGCTTCAGGGCCGCCGAGGTTTCCCTTTCTTTCTCCAGCTCTAGTAGGGCCACCTTCTTTTCCTCCTTTGCCACCTCCAACTGCGCTAAGAGCTCGGCTACGTAGGCGTCGTAGTCTGCTCTCGGTGACAAGGGGATGGGAGCTATGGTGGTCGATGCTTCGAGTTTTTTTCGTTTAGGGTCTTTCCTGGATTCAGCATCAGCGGTGGCATGTCTTTTCGCGCTAGGTTCTGGGACAATCTCTGCCACCTTACTGACGAGCATCTACATCATGCTCATCAGATGGACCGTGTTCGGAGAAGGTGCGGGCTGTGGGGCATTTGGGGTGTCCATTGGCATCGGCACGAGGGAGGGAGACAGGGGGTGTAATGGTGACTTTCCCTTGCCTGTGGTCATCGGGGCTGCCCTCGCATAGCCACTCGCTTCAGCTTCATGGTGAGGACCATAGGGGTTGATTTCTCCTGGTTTGTGAGCTTCTTCAATAGACCTGCAAGTGGCCTCAGCCAACTCGGCCAGTTCCTTCATGCTCAATTCGTAGACTTCCTCTTCTGCCCTTCTCTGCCGTTCCTCTTCTACCCTTTTTGACTCCTCTTTAACTCTTGCGAGTTCTTCCTCCTCCTCCTTCTACAGTTGTTCTTCCAACCCACATGACTCTTTTCGAGCCCTCTTCACCTCGGCTCACTCCCTTTTTCTCAGTGTCTTCGCCCTCTTTTGGCCCTTGTTGTCCTTTGTTTGCATTTGAGGCCCGGCCTTTTGCAGGGGTGGTACTTCAGGGTCCCCTACATCGCTAGCCCTCCTTTCACTTGAGACTTCCTCCTCTTGATGTGGTGAGTCTTGGTGCTCAATCTGCTCTCCCTCCACGCCAGCACCCTTGATGGCCTCGTCAATGATTGCTATAAGTATACCTCCGTACCTGATCGTGGAGGCCTTGATGTCAGGTTTTTTCCTCGTGGATTGGGCAGTGGAGGCTGGGGATTCCCCACCAGCTGGCATTCGGCTAGAGCTAAAAGGGTGACTGAACTCTTTATAGTCTTCTAGACAAAACCGTTCCAGTCCACCTCCCTTGGGACCCCTACCGCAATGCTTTCCAGCAGTGGTACACTGATCCTGTTCATGAGGGCGTTGTACTTATGGCTGGAGAAGAGAGAATGGATCATTTAGCCTGCATCCTTATCGCCAGGTCTAGAATGTCGACTAGACTAATTCCATTGAATGTGTGTACTTCTTCCTTTTTTACTCCCATCATGGCGTATACATACCTTTTTGGGTGTCTTTTCTTTTTGGGCACGAGTCCCAGGGCTCTTTCGATAGTGGTGGCGTCAAGGGGCACCTATACCCGTCTTTCTTGATTACCTTCCCTTACCGTGACCGTGCTACAACTTTTTTCTTCATTGAAATTTCTCAAGAACTCTGCACACATGCTGTAGTCGACAGCCTGCCCGACTTTCTCTACGTACTTTTGGAGGCTGCATTTGTTCACCAGCTCTCTTACGGCCGGCTCCTCTGAGATAGCCTCATCCAGGTTTATGGTATGCATAAAAGTAAATTGACTGAATCCCCGTGTTTCGATGATGATTTCATATTATGTCATCTCTGCTTTCGTAAATGGAAGTCTGCCCTATCCTTCCATGGTATGTGCACCAGTCAACGTTAGAGTTACAATTTGATTCATTCCTATCATATACCAAGAAAAAACATGTGCACCAATTTATTGGGCAGATTTAAGGAGATGAAACTTTTTTAGAAATAATTTACAACCAACATCTTTTCCTCGCTTCCTTTCCTCTTTTGAATTTAGTAGAGCGTGGGTTAGCCTTCACCCTTTTGTTACCTCACTCAGTCAGTCCCTTGATTGTCACTGGCTCTTCTTCCTTCTTTTCTAAGTGGCAGGGGGGAGGGAAGGCTCGCATGGGCTGTGTGCGGTGGGCTACTTGGCCATAAGACAGGTATACATGTTAGGGATGTATTCAAACTGGGCATGGCAATCAAGTTTACCTGGTTGTAGGGAAGCTTGAGTGATGTAGGTTAAGACGTCATGGAATATGTCTCTCGAGTTGAGGCGACTAGCAATGTGCAACTCCTCCTCTGTGAGGAATTGGCCGATGTACGGGTGGGCCAGTACCTAATCATCTAAGTGTAATTTGTGTGTAATGACCAGAACTCTGAATGAAAGAGGTGCTACGTATGTAGGGTCGCGTTCAATTGTTTTGATTGCCCTCCTTTGCTCAGCATTAGTCATGATCCGGCGACCTTTTTTCTCCCATTGGAGTCATAAGGCATACCACAGTTGCAGGAATGGAGAAGTAGAGCTGGCAAGCTGCACAAGCTCCTCTAGTTCACGTTCCGGAATAGAGTAAGCGGGCTTGCAGTATGAGGTGACGAGTCATCTGAGAACAGCCTGTTCCTTCGAGATCTCTCCATTAGCGATTAGCTCGGCCGCAATTTTGGGAAACTTGATGTCATGAACTCGTAGTCCTCCCAAGTGCATGGCAATGAGCGAACATCGGAAGCAAGGGTTTCGTCAAGAAGTCCTAGGTCAAGTCTCTCGTAGCTTCTAGCGAATGTAGTGAAGGTGTCATCCAACTCCTTGATGCACGTCACTATGTCATTCACGGAGGTCTCAGCGAGATTCTTGGCAGCTGACAGGAAGGATCATCTTTTGTACAAAGGTTTCAGACCCACTGATGGAGATGGAGTAGTTGGACTGGACAATAGTGACTCCCTTGCAGGGGTCGTTAATGGAATTGTGCACTTTGGATCATTTAGAAATGCTGCGGTGAGCTCCTAGGGCAAGGAAATGCTGCGGTGAGCTCCTGTGCCCTAGGGAGTGTGCTGCAATTCATTTGAGTGGGCATGGGGGTGTGCACCTTGTCTGACCTGGATGGTGTTGGATCATCGAGTTTGGGGCACTAAAGGTGCTAGGTGGCCTTAACCGTCACCGTTGTTGGTTTGACGTTCCGTGCAACTTGTGCTTGGCCTGTGCTGGTCTGTCCAGCTGGAGTGGGGCTGCCCAAAGTTGACTCTTTTGGGTGTCTGAACTTAGGCACCCGGTATTGAGGTGATCACATATGATGATGGTATATGGCTATCCCAAAGGCATTATGGCTTGGATATGTTATCCAAGTATGGTATGACAGCATGTAAGCCCCTTTCAGTACCATTGGAGCAAAATGTGAAGTTGAGTGTTGATGTTGGAGATGAGATAGAAGACCCTACTATATTTAGGAGGATAGTAGGGAGTTTGATTTACATGACTATCACAAGGCCAGACTTGAGCTATGCTATTGGCCTTGTTAGTCAGTTTATGCAGATGCTTAGAAAGCCTCATTTGGATGCAGTTAGACGTATATTGAGGTATGTGAAGTCCACTTTACATTATGGACTTTTTTATGAGACAGGTAAGGACGTACAAGTCTTTGGATACACAGATGGAGATTGGGCTGGTAGCATGTCAGATATAGAAGATCTACAAGTGGATTCATGTTTTTCCTTAGTAGTGCAGTAGTTACATGGAGCAGCAAAAAAGCAATCTATAGTTGCTTTATCGAGTATGGAGGTTGAGTATAGAGGTGCTGCTATGGCAACATGTGAGATGGTATGGCTACAAAAGTTATTAGGTGATTTGGATGTGCAGGGAGATGGTCTAGTTGTCATTCATTGTGACAACATGAGAAGTATACAGCTAGCTAGGAATCTAGTGTTCCATGCTAGGACAAAATAGGTATATGTCAGCACACACGATCAAATAGCTAACATTTTCACAAAGGCATTGGGTGCAGAGAATCTTTGAAAGTTCCGAAGCTTACTTGGAGTTGCACACATAAAGTTGAGCTTGAGGGGAAGTGTTGAGATGGCAAGCTCAACACGTACGGAAATTGATGATAGACCACCTGGCTAGATGGGTCCGCACGTCTGCACTTAGCACGTTGGTGGTCATTATGATACTCACATGGCTACTGACTTATCACTTATTATATTTAGTTTGTTACACCTATCTACAGGTGGCAAAGACACAACACCAGTTGATTAGTGTAGTCGGTTATGCACTGTTTGACTTAGTAGGCCACTTTCCTTTATGTTATATCTGATCTATACTTTGTGTACATTGTATAGTGTACGGAAGAAGAAGAAAAAATCAACAAGAAAACGTTTTGGCCTCAATCTCTCTTCTTGTGTTCTTGAGTGAGCTTCCTCTTGTGTATACAGTGTGTGTTTGGCACAACAGCTCAAGCAAGTCCCCCCACCACGCGATTCTTGATAGATTTATTTTAAGCCAATGCTCTTACCTATGCAAATTGTAAAAGTAGATGGGTAGTAGGAAGGAAGCTAGGATGACAAGGGAAAAAAGGCCTAAGCCGGCCATGTAAAAAAGAGGATAAGAGGATGACCGCCCAAAAGGGATTTAGGGTTTTGTATATAAAGTTGAAAAGTGAATGGGAAGCTCATTCTTGTGTGTGGCCAAAAGTATCTCTCCTCCTCTTCTTCTTCTTCTTCTTGTTCTTGCTTTCTTGAGCTTGTGCTTGAGAGAGGGAGTGTGAGAGTATGAGGGAGTGAGTGTGTGAGGGTGAGGGACCATGGTGAAGAAGCTCACCTTCTTCTCCTCTCTTCTTCTCTTATTTTCTCTTCTCTTATCTTGCTCGTAGCAATGGAGCTTAAAGCAGGGAGCTTGAGGATGGAGCTTATTCAAAGCTTGTACTTGGATCGTGGAGCTACCGGAGTGCTCGGGAGAGGAGGCAACTCGATCAGGCATGGAGGTAAGCTCACTACATTCATAGAGATGGATAGCGCGTCGGCTATGTGAGAGGTAGCCATTATTGCTGCTCGGCTTGGAACTTTTAAGCAATAAGTGGTCCATGGGTCTTGGTGGTTGAACTCGCCTCTACATTTTGGTTTTGTTGTTGGGACCAACAGATTCAAGCCTTGAGCGCTTGCGCGCTTCGAATTGAGCATTGAAGTAGGGTTTTTCCCAAACCATTGCTTGAGGTAGATAGGTAGGAAGCAAGAGATTTTGAAGAGGTATTCGATCTCCTTAGCAAGTAATTTTTTTATTTTTTGGATTTGGAAAATCATATTGGAATAGTGTAGATAATTTTTTTTGTGATTTGGATGCATAAGGGTAGGAAAAAACAAAGGAAAAACAAAGAAAACTAGCATTAGGGTTTTTGTGGTCATAATAGGGCAAGAGGTTTGATTTTTTTTTAAATTTTCATTTTGGGGTTTATTCGCTATTCCACATATATATAACTTTTTTCCTCTCTCGGGGGGTTTACCATATATATATTCTCTATATAACGTGCGTTCATGGCCTATTTATAAATATCCTAATCTATGAATTTTTCTTGAATAAAACACAACCCTTTTCTATTCAATCTGTAAGTAACCCCTTTATATGACACCCTTCTGTATGTAAAAAATGTATAAAATTGGTGTTTTAAAGACCCCTAATTTTGAACTCACGTTATATATATATATATTCATGAGTGACCCCCCGAGTTTCCTCTATCCATAGCTTTGATATCGAGGTGCGTGTGGTATATTGTGACCTAAATCATGTGATTCGAGCAATTTATTATTGCGTCGGCCAAAATCGTGCCGCATTCCAACGATCCAAGTGACGAAATATTTGGCCTGAGTCCTAGAATCTGAGCCCTCGGCCCTCTTGTATTTGGCCATTTGGTCCAACGCTCAGGACTCAACCTTGCTGAATCAACCATTTGGCCCATCTTACTTAGACACTTGAAAATTTAGCCCTTGGCCCATAGACAAAAGCTGACATTCGGCCCAGTTGAATTCACCATTCAGACCAAATTTGCACCTGGCCCACTTGACACGGCCCTCGGCCATTCGATCCGAACCCATTCAAATGAACCACTTATCGACCCGGTCGATTCGGCCCACTACCATCACCCATTTGGCCCTCGGTCATTCGAATGGACTGAGTTAGACATTCGGCCCCTGCAATTCGGACCTGTAAGGCGGAATTTGGATTTTTTCAAATATTTAACCTATAGACCTTGAAACCGACCCAGAGACCATATAGAGCTAAAAGCATATTATAGATATATCACTGGGCTGAAATCTAGAGCAAGTAGTTCAAAACTTGGCTATGAATGGTCCTTCAAATTAAGCATGGTATTTAGCGTAATGGCTCTACCCTCTCCGCACCTCCCCCAAGTAGATGGGAGAGAAAACGTGCACCATGGCACATCCTCCGAATTAGATCCTAGTGCAGTAATGGCTCTACACAAGCATAGATTCTCACTTGCAAAAAAACAACCAAAACCCCATACCCGAACAAAGAAAACTAGAGACCCTAGAACCTCAATGGGCCAATCTAGCCACAACAAGGGCAACAAGGCCACACTACAAAAATGAATATGTGTTGCATTCGGAGTGCATCTAGTTAAGGCGGAATACAACAACATCAAGCTACAAGTGTAAGGATGACTAGACATGTATCAAAAGGCTTGAATTTATAAGTCAAGACCCAAAAGATAAAGACATATTACCGCTTGCTTACCTTAGGATCAAACTCACTACAAAAAGAGAGCATAGTGTCAATGCTCTCATCCATGGGATTCAAATAAGTGATGTCTCTTTGAGATACACTTGTTCATTATAGTTGAAGCATATGACTTGCATGTACTCTCACGAGTTGTCAAGTGGATATAGGATAACATAGATCTTTGTAGTACGGAAGCATTCAATGTCCAAGCTACCACAAAACCACCAACCCCACAAAGAGCCATTATAGAAAAAGCAACAAAAATATCAAGAACAAAGAGCCATGATGGAAGCCCCACTACTGGAAGAGAAAATCACCCTTGGAGACAGTACACATTGCGTTTGAGCATGGCCCAAAGCATAGTCATTGGCTACTCTCTCTTTCTTGGCCAGACTCTACATTTGGCCCACTGCATTTGCTACCTCAATTATACCGATATCTCAAGTGTATCTCTCCATCTCAACAAGTATTCCTCTAGCATCGAGGCTAGTAACACAATCATCCTTGTAATATCCATTTTTCATAGCCTTTGGATCTCAACATTTCTCAATCCAAATGAAAGGCTGATAGCCTCAATGTATTGCATTGGATGTATTCATTTTTTACAAAAAAAGAAAAAAATTTAAGAAAACAAAAAAAAGAAAAGAAAAAAGCACTCACGATCACAACACAACACCTAGAGGTCCTCAACCGTCAGACCTTGGTTGGCTAGCTCCGTTCCTAGTCCCCTAGCCCTTTACACATCCCCCATAATTGTTCAAAGGGCACATCAAGGGCATGACATACCTAGGGAGCTTATCTTGCCTATGGTTAAACCTATCACCCTGAACCATTTGCACAATTATTTTTTCCACTCCATCTCAGTAGTACCATTGCAATCAATAGTGGTAAGCAAGGCATGAAAGACCATGGAAAGTACATTGTACTCTTCAAACACTACAAGTAGCCACCATCTACCAAAAGCTAAGGTGTCAATGAGCTCAATTATGCTACATCAGGTTGTCAAAATCACAAATGATATCTCAGGAAGCCTTTGAGTGTATTTCTTCTCAACGTTGACAAAAGTTTCCACCCCATTAAACCCTTGCTTCCTCCACACATTGCTACAAGGGACTAGACCAGCAGTCTTCTAACTACGTAATATCTATGTGTGCATGTGCACTCATGTAGTATCTGCAACACAATCTATACACAGTTTGGGTTCTCAAGTGTAGGACATTACTCTCGGCTTGCCTAGGGTTCATAGACCTATCTTCCACACTAATCAAACTATGACTTGCGCATGGTACAAACACTAGCACTAACCCCTAGGGAGAGACCATATGAGAGGTTTTCAATTACATGTATTGAAGAATCCAATGAAAGTACTGTCATTTCTTCATCAACACTCAACTCTGAACTCTTGTTCTTTATCATCATGCAAGCCCACAAAAGACTCATCATGTGCACAATCCAAAAAAAAAAAAAAAAAAACCAGCACCTGGGTCAAAAATGAGTGCAACTCCCAATTAAGAACAACCCTATCACCAACTACAATAACCTTATCATCCACCAATCATGTCAACAAAGTACCCTCAATGACCTTGTTCTGCACCACAACCAAATCTCCTTCACGACAAACCACAATAGTCCCTTTCAACCACATCTTCCGTGCATGCCAAAGCTCGCTACCTACGACAGAGAGTGCCATTGGACTGGCACTCCTCTAGGAGGGGGATAATGTTAACCCTCAGATGAACAAGGTGGAAAATCTAGAAAATCTAAAGCAAAAGATAGAGGCAAGACAAAAGTGAAATAGAATATGAAGGAACAACAAGAAAAATATGAAAACATAAGAAGTGCATAAAAGTCGTAAATCAAGGAGAAAGGCACACAAGGAAAAGGGCAAGTCAATACTTTTGTAAAAGAGCGCAAGGTGCACCATGATTTATTTTAAGAGTGTCGGGCTCTCTCCCGCGCAAATTATAAAAGTAGATGGGCGGTAGGAAGGAAGCTAGGAAGATAGGAGGGCAATGGGAAAAAGGGCCATGTAAAAAGGGCCTAGGCCACGACTGGCCATGTAAAAAAGGAGATAAGGGGATGACGTCCAAAAGGGATTTAGGGTTTTATATATAAAGTTAAAAAGTGAATGGGAAGCTCATTCTTGTGTGTGGCTAAAAGTAACTCTCCTCCTCTTCTTCTTCTTCTTCTTGTTCTTGCTTGCTTAAGCTTGTGCTTGAGAGAGGGAGTGTGAGTGTGAGGGAGTAAGTGTGTGAGGATGAGGGACCGTGGTGGAGAAGCTCTCCTTCTTCTCCTCTCTTCTTCTCTTCTCTTCTCTTCTCTTCTCTTGCTCACAGAAATGGAGCTTGGAACGTGGAGCTTGAGGATGGATCTTGCTTGAAGCTTGCACTTGGATTTGGAACTACCAGAGTGTTCGAGAGAGGAGGCAACTCGATCGGGCATGGTGGTAAGCTCATTACATTTGTAGAGATGGATAGTGCATCGGCTATGTGAGAGGTAGCCATTAGTACTTGATTTGGAACGCTTGAACAATAAGCGGTCCGTGGGTCTCGGCGGTTGAGCTCATCTCTACAATCCACATAAAACTTGAAGTGTATCGATCGGAGATAGTGTCAAAATTTCTCTAAGGTAAATACCATCCACAAGCACTTAATCTCCACCATTGTATAGTTTCTCTCTCTATCAGTGAATTTTTTGCTTGTATAATAAATTAATGAGGCACACTCTTAGGGAATTAAAGGCTTCTTTATAATCATTTTTCCAAATGAACTAGACGACATCTTTCCTTAGGAACTTGTGCAAGGGGGCTACCTTTTTTGTTGTGAAGTATGTGATGAACCTCCTATAGTAACCCGCCCAAAAAAGCTAATCATAGGGTGGACAGGAAAATGGACCTTTGCCTAAGCAATTCTGTGCATAAAATTCAACTGTCCAGATAGCAATCGTTGATACATGCATGGATGTTATTGTAGTCCATGCCAAGCTTCCGTAAGACATGTCGTGCATCATCACGAGACTCAGGCATGGTATTTGTAGGTGGTAATATATGATATTTCAATAACCTGAAAAAAATCATAAAACACCTTGAAAAAGCACAAATGTTTGTAATAATAGTGCCGAAAAAAAATTTCAATGAAGCGTATGTACAAGGTACCTGAACAACTCTGTCACACTCGTATCACTCCACCCGTATTTTGCTTGCACACTTAAGAGTGCAAGTAGTGTCTTCAGCCGAGATACTCGGCACCTACATATAATGGTATGGATGCTTCCTCTCTAAGTGGATCAGAAGTCTCGACATCCATGGGAATCAATGCATCAATCATTGTCTCCATCTCAGGCTCCAAGATTGTAGGTAGGTCTGGAAGGTTGCATGTCTCCTCTAGCATTGACGATATAGATTGGCCTTGCGAAATGGTATGGATGCTTCCTCTCTAAGTGGATCAGAAGTCTCGACATCCATGGGAATCAATGCATCAATCATTGTCTCCATCTCAGGCTCCAAGATTGTAGGTAGGTCTGGAAGGTTGCCTGTCTCCTCTAGCATTGACGATATAGATTGGCCTTGCGAGTGGTGGATTGGCTCATGCACTCCATCCATCGCACGCCCACGTACTCTTCTAATTGGCTGCAAAGGGTGCACTCCCCCTTGGGACGAGACATCACCTCCCTAGATAGAAAATTTGCCAGCAAGACCCAATCTTATTGTATATGGTATTGAATTAGCTTGCGAGTACAATGCATGATTGATATTAACTTCAAATTATCGTTTGCTGAAAATCCGCAATCGCCTGATCAATTATCTCAGATTGAAACTCGCCAAATTGTCGTACGTGCTCTATAGACAATCGGCGTTTTCGTCTAATTGCCAACTTGCATTGAGAGCAAGGACATGAGACACGCTAATTAAGATACGCCTCGCGATCTTGAACAACAGGACCTTCTTCGTTTTCCATCTTGTCTACATTACAACAAACAATTTGTTTTTATTATCATTCTTTTCTTTTTTTCTCTCTTTCTCTCTCATTCCTTTTTGTCTCTCCTCTCCCTCTCATTTCTCTCCTTCCCTCTCTCTTTTTCTCTCTCCTCTCTCTCTCATTCCTCTCCCTCCCTTGCCCTCTCTCATTCCTTTTTCTCTCTCCTCTCCCTCTCTCATTTCCTCTCCCTCTCTTGCCCTCACCCTCTCTTTCTCTCTTTCCCTATTAGGTATAATGATATTTCTCTTTTTCTCTCCTCTCTCTCTCTCATTTCCTTTTCTCTCTCTACTCTCCCTCTTATTCCTCTCCCTCCCTCTCTCTCTTTCTCTCTCCTCTCTCTCTCATTCCTCTCCTCTCCCTTGCCCTCTCACATTCCATTTTCTCTCTCCTCTCTCTCTCATTCCCTTTTTTCTCTCCTCTCCCTCTCATTCCTCTCCCTCCCTCTCTCTTTTTCTCTCTCCTCTCTTTCTCATTCCTCTCCCTCCCTTACCCTCTCTCATTCCTTTTTCTCTCTCTTTCTCTCTCCTCTCTCTCTCATTCCTCTCCTCTCCCTTGCCCTCTCTCATTCCATTTTCTCTCTCCTCTCTCTCTCATTCCCTTTTCTCTCTCCTCTCCCTCTCATTCCTCTCCCTCCCTTGCCCTCTCTCATTCCTTTTTCTGTCTCCTCTCTCTCTCATTTCCTTTTTCTCTCCTCTCCCTCTCTCATTTCCTTTTAACACCATATATGGGAATTTTCCACTAGTTTGGGACACGTGGTCAAATATTTGGATTTGTCATAACTTGAACACTATAACTCCAAATCAAGCACTCCAGAGCTCAATAGATTCTATTTTTCAAGCACTTTCAAATGATAGGTCACATCATATGGTTTTGAGAAACTTTTGGGCATGTTATTTGGGTGCCACCTTTTTAGTATTCAAAAAATGGGAATTGGGAGATTCCCAAACTCACCAATATTGTGTTTTTTCCCTCTCTCATTTCTTCTCCCTCCCTTGCCCTCACCCTCTCTTTCTATTTCTCTTTCCCTATTAGGTTTAATACTACCTTCTCTCTTTTTCTCTCTCCTCTCTCTCTCTCTCTCATTTTTTCTTCTCTCTCCTCCCTCTCTCATTTACCTTTCTCTCTTTCTCTCCCTCTCTCATTTAGTGTCCCTTCTTTACCCTAACCCTCTCTTTTTCTCTTTCTCTATTATTTTTAATAATTTTTTCTCTTTTTCTCTCTCCTCTCCCTCTCTCATTTTTTTCTCTCTTCCTCTCCCTCTCTCATTTCCTCTCCCTCCCTCGCCCTCACCCTCACCCATACCCTCTCTTGCTCTATTTGCCTATTATGTTTAACATCTTATCTCTTTTTCTCTCTCCTCTCATTCTCTCCTTTTTTTCTCTCTCCTCTCCCTCTCTCATTTCCTTTGGCTCTCTTCCTCTCCTTCTCTCATTTCCCTATTATGTTTTCGTCTCTCCTCCCTCTCCCTCTCCCTCTCTCATTTTCTCTGTCTTTCTACCCCTCCCTCTCTCATTTCCTCTCCCCCTCTCTCATTCCCTTTCTCTCTTCCTCTCTTTCTCTCTCATTCCCTCACCCTCCCTCTCCCATTTCCTCCCTCTCCCTCTCTTTAATTTCACTCTCTTTCTCCCTCTCCCTCTCCCTCATTTCTTCTCCCTCTCACATTATATACAAATTATACAAAAATTAAATAAATAAGAGAGAGAATACACTCTCCCTCTCTCTCATTCTCTCATTTCATCCCCCTCCCTCTTTCGTTTCCTCCCTCTCACTCTCCCTTCCTCCCCCTCTCCCTCCCTCCCCCATTTCCTCCCTCTCCCTCTCTTTCTCTCTCATTTCCTCTCCCTCTCTCAATATATATACACAAATTATAAAAGCAAAAGGGAGAGGGAGAGAGAGAATGCACTCTCCCTCCCTCTCCCTCTCTCATTTCCTCCCCATCCCTCTCCCTCTCCCTCTCCCTCTCTTTCTCTTTTTCTCCCTCTCTTGTTTCCTCCCCCCTCCCCCTCCCTATCTCTCTCTTTCTCTCCCTCTCCCTCTCTTGTTTCCTCCCCCCTCCCCCTCCCTATCTCTCTCTTTCTCTCCCTCTCTCTCATTCTCTCATTTCATCCCCCTCTCTCTTCCATTTCCTCCCTCTCCCTCTCTTTCTCTCTCATTTCCTCTCCCTCTCTCAATATATATACACAAATTATAAAAGCAAAAGGGAGAGGGAGAGAGAGAATGCACTCCCTCTCCCTCTCCCTCTCTTTCTCTTTGTCTACCTCTCTCATTTCCTTCCCCTCCATCTCCCTCTCTTTCTCTCCCTCTCTCTCCCTCTCTCTTTCTCTTTCTCTCCCTCCCTCTCCCTCTCCCTCTCTTTCTCTTTCATTTTCTCTCCTAAACAAGCAAAAGGAGAGAATAGACTCACCGATGAGATATGGCGAGGGTTTGGCGGCTCCTCTTCACGATGAAGACTCCTCCTCTCCTTCGCGAATGACAGCAGTGACGGCGGCGGCAAGCCTTCTTCCTCTCCCTCTCTCACGATGGTTGCTCTCTCTCTCGCTCTCGCTCTCGCTCTCAAAACAGTAGACGAAAATACGCGAAACAAGCCCGCGCTCAGTTTCGGCCTGTTTTTTTTCCCTGTGGCGTGTCCCCGCTACCTGCATCGCTACCCGCCGTCGCTATAGGTTTAAATCCTTGTAGTGGAAGATATGTTACAAATTGTGATGGTTGGAGTTCCTACGTACGGTCTTGTTCTCTCTTCTAGTTGTACTTATATATATACATAGCACTTTGTTACTTTTCTTTTGTTTTCTCCTCACTCAAGTGCATTTGTCTTTAAGTGGGAGGTTGTTAGGGATTAAAGGCCACTTGTTTCTAGCCGCCTATTTTTTATCTTGTATTTACTACCCACACACTTGTACAGTGTAGATGATGGCCGCCCATCATTGTCACTTTATTCTTTATTCTTACTATGAAAATAGAATAAGGGAAGTTGATTCATACATTGTGACGATTGGAGTTCCCTTATATGGACTTGATCTCTTTTCTTGCTCTTCAACCTCCATAGCTCTTGCTTCCGCTTGTGCTCTCATTTTTGCTTAGCCCTTCCATCTTTCAGTCCACTAGAAGCTTGATAGGATTTGAACTCGTCTTAGGCAACTAGGAGCAGTTACTTGTGTGATTTATATCAACATAACAGTTCCCCATGTCATATCATTGGTGCCCATTTGAACCGAAAGAGTGTTATTTTAGTGGACCCCTTTTTTTATTGGGTCCTCTACCTTAATACAACTTTCTTTCTTGTCTTTTTTCTTCTCCCCTCTCCCCCTACAAAAGAAAAAGCATGGTTAACCTAGTGATATTATACCCAAACGTAGTAGAAAAAGCAACTGCAAGTTTCGTAGATGTAATGTCCAACCTCATGCAATTCAATTCAATCTCCCCCAATTTCAAAAGCCCACTAGCTATATGTGTATGCACACATGCACACGAGTGTGCGCATCATGTGTAGATTCTAGAAAACAAGATAAACAAAGAGGAAGGAAAATAAGAAGCTTGTGGCAAGTGCCTTAATGCCATTTCAAAAAGCCATGCATTGATGCAGCTTTTCATTTGCTTAACTAATTAATTACAATTTGGATGCAAAAAGCCTAGTGAATGAAGTGAGTGAGCAAGTTTGGACATTTGACCTATGTGACCTAGGCATGTTAATCCTTTTGCTAATTGATAACTCAATCATGACTCCTTGAGACAACAATAATGTGTGTGTGAACATAGATGATCTTCTTTTATTTCAAGCTTGTTTGCCTAGAGAAGTAACTCCGGGTAATTCAATAGACATACCCATGTGCCAACAGGATGAGTTCATTTTATCCTAGTGATGGCTCGAGCCTTGGAGAAAGCGTTTTGAGGAGGGTAATCACCAACTTAAAAGTGCGAGTGTAGTTGAAGATTCGCAATAGCATGAAGGAGAAACTAGGTTAGCTGTGTAAATCAGTACTATGTCTGGTTCAACTACATGTCAAGAACATATCACATTTCAATGCTAGAGAAACTATTTGCAAATGACAAATGGACAGATACCTTGGAACGAAAATACAGGGCCGGACCTAGTATCACACTAGTTGACGTGGAGACAGAGAGCGTCCACAGACAAAAAGGCGATCGTTCGCACGAGGACGAGTGGCCCACAAACCACCGATAACAAAAACTGTAAAAGGCCGGGCGGGGCCGGGGGCGTGCAGACGTGCGTGTGCGTCTCTTATATTTAAAAAAAAAAAACCTGCGAAAAAGCGAGCGAGAGAATGAGAAACGGAAAGGCAGTGCACCTTTCTTCTAAGAAAAGGCATTACAATTTAGGCCTACGGGTGCCCAGACGCTCCAGCGTCGACAAACCGAAAGCCTCCAATCCCCGCGACGTTGTGCCAAAGAAAGCTCTGAGCCCTCATTGCTTTTTCACCTTTTGTATTTTCCTGCACACGCATGCAAATTTTTTGCGACACTCACATGTTCCATCGAGTTCTCCCGTTACTAGATTTTTGTACCATTTGACCCGGCCAACTCCAGTCAGTTTATAAGTATATAAATTTATATGTATTGGGCTTCCAAGTGCCAACTGGAAGCTGCACAATATATGTGTGGCCATACAATTACAGTTTGCAATCTTCCAATTATTGGGCGCAAAATGGGCCTCTGTTTCCTGAGCAATAATAAGCAATTAAACCTAAAAGAAGCGGCTGATAATGCTCCTGTAAGCTGTGCATCATTGTCTATGTATAGAAGACAAAAAAGAAGATCGGAGCCATTGGCCAAGGGTATGACTAGCTCCTGCAAAAAAATCCCCAAAATTGTTCCCTGCATCCAATCTGCTTGACAGTTCAGTGCCTACATTAACTTTAATGCACATGATGGTGGTGCTGCAGTTCCATCCATAGGCCAATTTGAAGCCCACACATTACCATCAAACATGTGTGTGGCTGCTGCTGCATTGGCTGCACAGTCCACTGCCGCCACAGCGGCAGCTGTAGCAGCCAGCTCTGATTCAGTACTTCCCAAGATATCTTTCACCATACAGTCGGTGATGGTTGATAAATTAGCATCTTGCAAGCTGCTCCTTCCTGCAGCAAATTCCATCAAAGAATGCCCCACCCCTTGACTTTTCGATGCATTCACAAACTTGGCATAGTATACAGGCAGCTGCATGCAAGAAGCACCATAGCCTGCCTCATCTTCATACTCTTCTTCACTATTATCCATTGGTGCCGGGAGATTAAGATCTATCCCCTCTTCCTGCAACGTCCGTGTTTGCCCACCAGAGATTGGGAAGTCTGGCTTCTTGTTGCAACTTGATGCAACACTTGCTGTTTCTACATATTTTTCACCAGTCCAATGGCATCTCTTATGGCCGCCAAGGGCCTGACCTGTTGGGAAAACACGGTGGCATATTGAGCATTCATGCCCATAATCCTTAAGAATCTTGATTTTCTTCATCTTGATCTTCTTCTCATCTTCCTCCTTGTTAGCAGAATGTGAACTGCTTATGTCTCTGTGAACTGCCTGGGATGCAGGTACAAGTTCAATTTGCGGCTTTCCATGTTGAAAGCCCGCAGCTTCATTTGCAGGGGTAGTACTCTCATGCACTTCCTCTGTAAGGTGTGTTCGTGCAAAGCAGCCTTTCATCTTCTTATGGCTTGCTCTATGGCCTCCGAGAGCTTGATGTGAAGTGAAGCATTTGTTGCAAGTGTTGCACCAATATTTGAGATCACCAGTACTAGTATTAGTAACTTGGTGAACATTTTTTGGGAATATGCTTCTTGAATCTCCTTGACTGTGTGAAGCTATTCCATCTCTTTCTATCCTTCCATCTAATTTCTTATCAGTAGTACATGCCATTTCAATTTTCTCCATTGCGCCTTTTGGCCTAAATTTGACAGGTGTAGCAGAAGAAAGCATGACAAGGCAGGTGGCCATGTCCACGTCATCTTTGCACTCCTCAGAGATGGATGCTCCTGATGTCAAGATGGGCTTAGCCTGTAACTCAGCACTGGAGCTTCTTTGTAAACACTGCATTGGACTTTGCACTGAGGACACTCGCATTCGCTTGGAACGCTTGCGAGTTGGCCAGGGGCAACCCTCAACCATATTGACATCTCCACTTTGATTTCCATTACTAGTACTATCAAGCTTGTAGTCCTCAGTCTCCTTGACTTGATCAGCTACTTCATCAGCAGTATTCAGTTTGGACTTTGGTCTGCCAGCTCTAATTACGGCCACGGAGTCAGCTTGCTCCTCCTTATCATGACCTGTAGCCACTTGATCATCGGATGCCTTGTCCAATAGACCAGTAGCAATCCTGGGAACCAGCGTATGGTTAATATTTGTATGAAACAGTAATCTCTTCTTTCTTTTCTCAGCTTCAGGACGGCTACTGATCTGAGCTGGTGGTTGGATTCCTCTCCAATGTCTCTCAGGATGGCACCTCATGTGACCGAACAGTGCTTTTTGAGACCAAAACACCTTCCCACATTCAGTGCAAGCAGTGGTCCTTTCGGGAGAGGGAGAAGTCGATCTAGCTGCAGCTGCGGCAAAGTAATTGGCTGCATCTCCAAGCTGGGGTACAGACTGGCCATTATTGTTCATGAACTCTCGATCTGTAAATCGGAGACTGCGCTTTGGCTCACGCCGGAGCTGGTAGAGCAAGCTGCCTCGGTTAGTATTAGCCGCCATTAAAGTATGATCATCTGCACCGGCAGGAAAGCGTGCTCTCCCCTGATCAGTTAGCTCGCCATGTGATGCAGGATTCATGAGCTGCTGCAAGCTATCAAGGGAGCGTTCTTTACGATGGCGGATTCTCCTGTGTGAGAGGGAGGAGTCGTCGTCGGGATCAGAGCTGGCACTTGCAGCTGGCTCTACATCATCTTCCTCTGCAGTTGCGCCATCGTCGTCGTCATCATCATCATCATCATCATCCTGCAGTTCTTCTACAGATGCTTCTTCTTCTTCTGTGCCTCGATATGGTCTCTTCAATGTTTCTTTCGCAGCTTTCGGCCAGGCGAGGAGCCTGCTGTACTGATGATTCATGGCGGAGACACTCGATTCTTCGTTGAGGGGAGCTTGGACGACAGTGGAGGCAGGATCGATGGAGCCACCTAGGGCCGCCTGCAGGCAACTGGGATTAGGGATCAGCTGCAGCTTCTGTGCGGGGGAAGAAGAAGAAGGATTACGAATTAGCAGCGGAGTGGCGCCCGAGCTGCTTATGTGTAATTGGAGCTGATTGGAGGCAAGAATGTGTTGGTGCTTTGCCTGCGGGGCGGAGGCGGTAGCAGTGGTGCAGCTGGAGCTACGGTGGACATGGCCATGGCCGCGGGCGGGGCCGAAGAGAGGGCCATGCACCCGCATGTGGCCGCCGAGTGCCCGGCCGGAAGGAAAGACTCTCCCGCAGGCGCGGCAAACACGGCCCGGCTTTGATATCATCATCATGTTCACGCACGAATCCGTGGAGGTCGAACGAGAAGATGATTTCTTAGAATTCTTATTATTAGCTGCTCCTGCTGCAATACAAGGTGCCGCGCCAGACGGAACCCTCTCGCCGCCTCTCTTTCCGGCTACCGCCTTCGGCCACGTCGCCGTTCCTTGCTCCAGAAGCTTCTTGCCGTCTGCTGAGTCTGCGTTTCCTGCATCATCATCGTCATCAATATGTCTCTGGCCTTCCTCGATAAGCTCAGGATCCATGGCGCCCTGTTCGGCACGACCATCCTTCCTTCTTCCGGCGCTTTTCAAGGCCGCTTCTTCATCATCCTGCCCCTCATCCTCCTGATCATCAGCATCATCGTCATCATCCTCCTGGAAGCTATGGCGATTGGACTCCCTGATCGTGCTGATGCAGGACGGAAGCCTTCTCACTAGTCTGTAAAAGTGATCATGGCCTTCGTCATCGTCCTCGTCAGAACTTAACGGCCCCGCCGAGATCTCAATCTTGTGCACACCTGCAGGCGCTTCTTTTCCTCGTTCTGATCCTGCTGGCGCAGCGGCGGCTGCTGCTTCTTTTTCTTGTTTTGCAGCTGCGGCTTCTTCTTCGACAGGTTGCAGGACATTTGATCCTTCTTCCGCTACTGCAGCTTCCTGCTCCAATTCATGCCTCATCAGCTTGGCGCACTTGAGCTCCTCTAGCTGCTGGCTATGGCACTGATCTACAGAATCCACGTCTGAGGCCATGACCATCAGAAGGGGAGCGTCGCAGCAGCAGCTTGGGAAGGAAGGAAGCTGCGGGAGGCTGGGGAAGCCTCAACAATGTCAGATTATATAAGCAGCTCTCGGGGGTGCGAGCGCGTTTGTGTGGGGAGTGAGGAGAGGGATCAGTGAGAAGAAGCAAAGCAAAGGAGAAGCTAAATCGAGAGAGAGAGAGAGAGGGACGAGAGAGAGAGAGAGGGGTTGGGGGACTGAGAAGAGAGGCAAGGATAGAGAGAGCGAGTCAACAGAGGGAGTAGTGGAGAAGAAGAAGGAAGAGTAAGACGCGACATGCAAAGCATGCAAAAGCAGTTGGGCGGGGCCAATACACACAACCAAAGCTTCTCACAACAAGCCCCTCCCCCGCTCCCCTTCTTACTTACTCAAAACTAAAGGGGGGGGGGGGGGAAGGCGGGGGGCATTTATATAAAAAAAAAGCTAAATTTGCACCCATCGCAAAGTTACACCAATTTTATTCCCTTAAACCTACCCTAAAAGTAAGGCCATTGGCTAAGCTATTTTACCACCTCGCCCTCTTCCTCTCGAAAAGAAATACCCTACTTTGAACGTGTGTGGGTGGCATCATCATGAACTCACTAGCTTCACACTCAACCTCAAGCAAAACCAATATGATCAACAAACCCAAAAACCTTTACTTTATGACCACCTCTAATTGAGCCTTGAATACACTTTTCAAAGAGTAAGTCAAGACAATTCCATGTTTTCATTCATGGTACCATAAGGTTGAGGGGGTAAGATGTTCCTTCAAGCAAGGCTTTGCCATGTGTTCAATGATCAACGACCGATCTCCCTACTAAGCCCCTTTCCAATCTCCCCTTTCTCTTTGAGCCTACACTCATGGATTTTGTATGCATAGTCCTTACACTTCAATGGACCTTCGAGAGTTGTTTTCGCATTTGATAGTCATTGCCATAGGTGGCAATTTGATCATCAAAAGTTAATTTCACATCTATGAAAGAGACCATTTAAAGTCTAGCATAACTTATGTGTGAAACTATCAACAACTTGTGATATTTTAGGTCATAAGTTGAGATGGGGTAGAAAGCAAGGCCCACCTACCTTGGACACTTATAACACTGAATTAGTGTTATGTTAACTTTAACTACCTAAAGTGTACACCATAGACTCCATGCTAATACATCCACCATTTGTTCAAACATGATATTCATGGCCTAGTTTTGCAACATAGATGATAATCATCGATGTAGGGGAACATTTCATTTCTCTATTTTCCACATCTCTAGTATGTACCCACACCCTTGACACTTCAACTCATACCAACCGCCTTAATAAGGATTCAATCTTGTAAAGCTAGCTAATAGTACATTCAAACCAAATTTTCTTTCACTTTTCTAAGCAGTTGACTCATCCCACCAACTAACTTCAGGTCTAAAATTACACAAGCATTTTTCAAAACTTCAATCAAAAGTAAACATCTTCACTATAAGTGTATGTTTATTTTGAAGTTGCCTTTTAGAAAACACAAAATCTCATTAACAACATTAAGAGTTGGCTATAGATTTCGTTTTTAGATAAATGAAATTATATTCATGTCATGACTACCACTAGTAAACTCCATAGATGATTGATAAAAAGCCCATATTCATGCCATATGCGGTGTGCCATAATGTATGTCTATATACACGTGTATGCACATGTGCATGCACATGTACATGTGAAATTTATGTGATGAGAACACATGATGCCATTGTAAGTTGTAAGTAATTTCCAAAGTGTGCCCACCTATATGTGCAAATCATTTATGTGGGTGTGCACATGGTCTTATGTCCCAAAATGTGAGTTGTCCCTTTCTATATGCTCTAGAAATCTATCTTAGTTGCTAACTACCAACAAACTAGAGCGAGGTGTAAGCTCAATGAAGTTTTGGTATACATAAGGCCATTGAGTGTAAGTAGTGAGGATTGATGATTAATCTATAGAATCTACTTTGATTTTTATTAGAAATCTTGAATAAGGATGATGTCCATAATGGTACCTTAGTGGCAATGGTACATGCAATGTTCTTTGATGTGCAAAAGCTATTAAGAATTGCTCTGCTAGAGTGGTCATATGAAGCATCAATGCGTTAACTCTTCTTTTTACATATATGATTAGATGAATGTTCAAGTGGGTGTAGTTGTATTTTGAGAGCTTCATTTGCTTAGTCGGTTTGGTAGTACGTAGGTGCCTAGTGAACAACTTTGAGGTCAAGCACCTCAAAGTGTACCTTCTTGTAACATTCGAAAAAGTAATGTACTATATCAATCATACTTCAATCTCAAACTTGTTAGCATGTGGACAAAACAACATCAATCATTATCTTCTATAAGTTTTATTTGTTTATGTACTATTAGTGAGGGTGGCAGTAGGATCTATTTTTCAACTTGGAAGTAAAATATATTTAAGTATGCTTGTGTAATTAGTTGAAACTATGTAGCACAATGTCTCTAGCCATTCTCACTAAGGCTATCATAAGTGCAATTATTAAGAGAGTCTCTTCCACCAAATTAATGGGCTTACAAGGACCATCTCAAGCAATACTATAATTTGCAAGAAATTACAATTATGTGCTTTAGAGCTTTAATGATATACAACTTTATGAACGGACAAGTTTAAAGCATGTCTTAACTAGCAAATACAAATGTAACAAAGTTGGGAATATAAAAAATGAATACATTTTGCTTATGTGGATAAGTCACACAATGGGTTCTAGAAGTATTTGGGTTTCCAATTCCCATGATAAAATGGAAGGACAAATGATTAGTTTCACATATCTCAAAACACTAACTATTTGAAATTCTTAGATTGAGTGAAATTCATAAGAGTCAATGCCTCAATATTATAATTCTCAGGAACTTCACATCCAATTTGTGTTGTGCTTGAGTGATCTTTATCTTTTAGAATTTAGTTCCAAAAGACACCACTTTGGCAAAACTATGCATGTAACTCTGAAGCTTCTCAACAACTAGAACTACAAGTGGTATCATCTTAGATTGGCCAAAATGCTTGAGCTTCTTCATGTAAGGCTATATTTATTATCATTAATACAATTTATGCATTCAGGAAAAAAAAACCTAGTTTCTAGCCAAACCATGCACATAGCTCTAAGCTTTCAACCACAATAAATGGAAGTGGCACTAGCTTTAAGCTTGGAAGCAATCAACAATCATGATGAAGGTTGCAAATTTTGAGTTCAAAGTTCCTTAAGGTTAGGGTGATTATGAGACAAACCTAAAGTTTTGCACACACAAACATGGGGAGAAATTTCAACAATTCCTTCCTTTTAGAGTATTCATTTTGATGCCTTGGATTGGGTAAACTTGACCATATGTCATCTCAACATTCATCAGGCTAAATAATAGTTTTTTGGCATGTGCACATTTGTATCCATAATCAACACAAGAGATAGAAGGATCCATTTTGGAATGTGTGGGCAATGGTATTAACACTTGTACATGTGCATTGCATATGATTTTAGTGGCTAATATTTGCCAATTTATTTTTATTTTTAAGAAATCAAAACTAGGTTTCGAAAGTCAAATAGTCTCAAGTAAATTTTTAAGAAAGAAGAGTTGCCACACTTTTGAAAACTTTTTTTTAAAAAAGTATATGGGATTCACAAAAAGTTCCAAGAATTCTCTATGCATATAATAATAACATTGGTATGTCCCAATGGTATTGAAGATATTTTCCATCTCTTTTTCCCAAGATATTATAAGCTATATGCATGACCAGGTGGACTTAATATCTATGTCCAGAATGCAATTAACATGCCAATAGATCCTTATGATGGAACACCAAAAACATGTCATTTTCTTGGTGGTTTTTACTCTTTTGTCCCATCAAAATCTTTAATAGTATTGAATTTACATGTTCATTTATGTGTGTGTCTCGAGCTCATCCAAGCAAAACAACACGTGCACACACATACTCTGTGTGTGTGTGTGTGTGTGTGTGTGTGTGTGTGTGTGTGTGTGTGTGTGTGTGTGTGTGTGTGTGTGTGTGTGTGTGTGTGTGTGTGTGTGTGTGTGTGTGTGTGTGTGTGTGTGTGTGTGTGTGTGTGTGTGTGTGTGTGTGTGTGTGTGTGTGTGTGTGTGTGTGTGTGTGCGTGCGTGCGTGTGTGTGTGAGTGCTTGCACGCACGCATGCGTGCATGCATGCATTGTGTGCATGTGAGTATCATTTTTCCTTCAAAAATTGAAACATACAAGACTATTGAAAAAGTAATAGATTTAATTCAATAACTAATTTGAAGTAACACACTGAGATATAGAATTAAAATTATACAATATGAAGCTTAAATATTAATTTAAATCAAGTTGAATTTTTAAATTAAAAATAAAGCTATGAAAATAAAATTACAATCAAACTCTCTAAATATATACAAATTATACTTGAAAGAGTTTATATAAATTGAATTTCCTTGTACTAAACAAAATAGGGGGAGAGAAAAAAATAATTGATTTTGTCAAAACTAGTCCCTAGGGATAGTTCTTTTGGGCTTGAGTAAGTGAGAGTCTAGTTGTTACTTACATCCATACAAAAGAAGCAGGTGACAACCTTGCCTCCTAATGCATATTGTAAATGGTGTCACATAGAACCCAGTTGTCATCTAGTCACACCTACAAAGACATAATAATGATACACTTGAATGAAAATGAGTACTAACAGAACATGTTGGTCTTTGAATATTGTGATAAGAGTATTAAATAAAGGCTCAAATGCTACTTATGTTTCATTATCATGTCATCTTGAAAATGTGCTTAAAGAGACACATTTTAAAATTTTTGTTGCACAATTTTAACATGCAACAAGTAGCCATCCACCTTTTAAGAATAGATTTGTATGATAAAAATTTAAGCAATGCCTCTTTAGACTGAGTAACAAAACATAAATATGATTTGAGCCTTGCTTCAAGACTCTCCTCACTATATTCGAAGGCAAGCACATTCCTCACTATATTTGCAATAGTTGACGTTGATCACTTGGAAGTTCTCCTAGGCTCTCTAAGTACCTCATGCGTTGTTACATCCAATGAAAAGAGTTTTAAAATAGACAAGATAGCATAATGAATACTAAAGAAGCTGAATCAAGAGTGAGAAAATTTGTCATTGGCAAAGATAGAGTCTAGGTTACCAAAATACTCATACTTAGATAATCAGAAACTGTAATAGTCGGGATGCATATACACAAAAAATTTCGGCAATACAATCGAATATGAATCAAGGTTAGGTATGTAATTTTTTACTTCCAAGGCCATTTGTGATGAAGAATATCAAACAAATTAGAGTTAACGGTAAAGTGATAGAATTTTTCGGTGAGTCTTTCCATATCAAGGCTAGCTTCAAGCATTAAAGAGATTGTTTTCAATGAATTTAGCAATATTTTTCTTGATTTTCCTAACCTATAATGTTTGATGATTAGATTCTATGATTTGTCTCTAGAAGAGGCACAATGAGTATGTTGAGAATAGCAAATGATGCTTGATATGTGTGCCCATAAGTGGCTTTGTATGAAAGAGATGATAAATGATGTATGCTCCAGGAAGAGATGTTCAGAATCCATAAGCATAGTGAGGGAGAGTGGTACTATCTAGAAACTATAAAGGCATGTCCTTGACACTCATTTCAAAGTAATGGAACTATCAGTTTGAGTCATTGTCAGTGTCATTGTCCATCTTACACAAGAATGTGTTTATGAGTCCAAGCTTCCATCTTGGAACCTAATTCGCTTGTGTAATAATTAGTATATCTAAGTCTATGTCATTATGAGTTGTGTATTCATCTTCCATCCTTCATAGCTCTTGCCATGCTCTAGATCCATGCTTTTTACATGGTATTAAAGCTCATAGCTGAGCATGCCATAGCTCCATACACTGCTTCTCTAGTCCTTCTTCACCTCTAGTCATCTCTATCCAGCTCACATCCAGCTCATGACTCCATTTTCAAATTCACCTTTGGTCATCTCTATCCAGTTTACATCTAGCTCATGACTCCATTTTCAGCTTCACCTTCATCTTGACCTTGTGTTTGTCATAGCTAGCCTCCTACACCCACCTCTGTCTGAGCACTTAGATCTTTCAAACCATGGCATATCTTTTCAAGCTCTCTTTTGGATATCTCTCCCTTAACTCCCTCAGTAACTTCCTATCACATCAAAGCTTGACATTGGCCTCTCTCAGCCCCAACATTGTGAAAATTGTCACTCGTTGTCCTGATTGTGCTTGCATATTGTCATACCTACTGACCTTAGAGGAGGTAGTGTGAGCAAACTAAGGCACCTTAGCTCTTGCTCTCTTCAAGAAAGTTGTTCCCTCAGCTTGAGGCACTCCTTCTTGTTACATTAGATGTCAACATTGTGCTTTGCAAGACCCGGCATTGCAGAAATATGTGAACAGATTTCGCACACAAGGATTCGGCGTGATCTAGCTTCTAGCACAAGGTGCAATTCTCTAGATCTTTGTGGGGCATTTTAAGACCCCCAAGTGGGAAATCTTAGGCTGAAAGGGCTCCCCAAAATTCTTTCTCTATCTATCACAATCTATGAAACCCTAATTGTCATCTATGTGGGCAACCATAGCCACAGGTTCAAAGCTACCTTTTCACTGCTTCTTCTCACTAAAGCTATTCAACAGTGATTTTAATCACTGAGCCACACTCTCTGTAAGAAGCTGGGAATACTTAGAATGCTAATAATATGCCATGTCACACTGACACTGGTATATAAGGAGAGAAGTTGTAATTTTTCATATCTTTTTGACATATCAATACAATTACAATCTTTCTCTCCCTTCTTGCTCCAAGCTTCCATGGCTTCTTCATCTTTCCTGTCTTTCTCTCTCCAATTCTAGTCTTTCTCTCTCCTCGTCACTCTATTTCTCTCTCTTCCTGCAGTCTTTCTCTCTCCTCTGCAGTCTTTCTCTCTCCTCTTTCTCTCTCCCTAGTTCTCTCTCTGACAAGTGGTATCAGAGCTTCAGTCTTTGATCCATTATTCTCTTCCATTTTCACTCCTATTTTCCTATTTCAAAACCAATTTCAGACAAAAATGGTACAAGACAGTGACTAGTGGAGTGCTGCAGGACAACTACAGTTAGCAATGACTACATCTGGAGTTATTCAAGGTCAGATATGGCGGGTAAAGGCTTAAATGGCTGGACGTCATCAAATTTTATGCAAAAATGGAGGTAACTAGGGTAAAGAATGGTTAACCGGGCTTAGTTAGAGACTAAACTACAGTTACTTTTCAAAAGAGGTCTTCCTTTCCTCTTTCCTCAAGCTCTGCCCAAGCTTTCATGGAGTTTGCTGGCTGAGATCTCTTCTTTTCTCACTGATCTTTGCTCTCCATCAACAATGGCCTGCATAATGGCACTCTAGACATCAAATGCAACAAGTGGAGTACCAATCATGCCCTGTAGAAGCTGCCACGTGGCCTGGACAGCAGCCCGAAATTTGCGCTGATTTTTCCAGCCCTGTTCTCCTCCAGTTCTCAGCCAATCTTCAGCTATGGTGCTTCTAATTCATCATTGGCAGTGATTCCTTCAAGGTTTTGGTGTGTTTACTCCAAAATAGAACCATATTTCTCAGCTTTTCACTCTCTTGAAACCCTACATGAACAGTCCATGGGCAGCCATGAAAGCTTCAGCCCAAGCTTCCATTTCTTGACAATTTCTTGAAGATTCTTCATCCTTTTGGCCCGTGGAATCATTTCAGCAAGGATTCTTCAACAAATTGCAAGGATTAAGCACGGGATGGCTTAAGATTGAAGATCAAGAGCTTCAATGGAGCAAAAATTTGGGGGAAACGGGTTTAATGCTTCAATTTCAAGCATTTGAAGCCTCAAGATTGGTCTCTACCATCAGATAAGCAAGCTTCTTGGATTATTTTGCTAACATTGGACAACCGGGAGCCCTATCAAGCATTTGGCAAGTTATTTTCAGCCATGTCAAGGTATTTCTCTTCAATTTTTAATCTCTCTCATTAATCCAATTGCTGAGCTTAAGCCATTTGACTGAGAGATTAAAGAATTGAACATTTTCATCAAATTCTCAGCCAACCTTTGCTTGAATTCATCTATTCATGAATGCAATGCTTGTCTAATGCATATTAGCTTCAATCAGTGAATGAAGGGCCTCAATCTGAGATTTCAGCATAACATTTGAATCCTATGGACTGAATACATTCATTGATTCCTTTGCTTACTCTAATCCAATTGATTGGTTGATTCTCTTTTGCCTAAATTGGAAAATTGTAAAGGGTAAGTACTAGCAATCAGTGAGTCACTGAATTGCATAGGTAAAACCCTTCTTCCATCTCAAGTTCTTTTATCTCAATCAATTGCATCTCATGAAAGGCTGAATGAATATTTTCCAAATGCATATCATGCTGATTGCTTAGTACACTAGCCTCTGCCATGTTGATATTCCCACCGAGGAAAAAGGTGGATGCCGGGGGAGATAGTGGGACAAAAGAGAGGTGACCCTCCCTCACTATCGAAGATCCCGAAGGGGTGCAACCAACCGACCCGGGGGGAACTTTGCCCACCTCCCGGTGATTTGGAGCCCGTGTAGGGAGCCCGTCCTGCCGTTTTATCCCTCACACAGGTACAGCGAGTGGAGAATTGAAGATTGAAGACTTTCCAACGACTCAAGTACCTATTGGAGTAAAACAGGGAAAAACAGGGCATTTTCAGGTTACCCACAGGGTATTTACAGGTGGATACAGGTACACCCTTTGATACTGAAGTACAGGTGCAGGTACTACAGGGTACCCACAGGTCCTATATACCCCTTTGCAGGGTTTGGTAGCCTTTGGAGGTTACTTTCTTGCATTACAGGGTCAAAACAGGGCACTTACAGGTCTAAACAGGGTGCAGGACTGGACAGTTCAGACTCTGAAAGTCAGTTACAGAATTTTCTGTCCTAAACCTGTTATAGCGTGCTATAGCTCATCTCGAAGAGGGCATTGTAAGCTTCGATTCGCACAAAAAAGTTTTGCAATCGGAGTTTTCTAGCCAAAGTTATAGCCGTTTTACTGACAGGGGGTACTGCAGGACTGCATTAGTATGGCAGGGCATAAAGGCAAAAATAAGGTCCAGGAGGACTATGCACAGCAAATCAGGGATTCTATGATGGAAAGCACATTTCAAGAGAACCCTGAAGAGCCTCAACAAGGAGAGATTAGTATTCTCAATGACGCTTTGTGTGCCCATGAACTAAGACATAAGGAACGTCATGAAGCTATTTTGTCAGTAATGGAGCATATGATTTTATCATTTGGTCAAACAAAGTCTACAATGGAACAAATGGTTTTATCTCATGGACAAACGAAGTCTACGCTTGATAAGTTGATGGAATCAACTACCCAAACCAAGGCTTCCATTGATAAATTAGTAGAATCCAATGCTCAGCTTATGGCAAAATTTTCTCAATTGATGCCATCGCAAACAGGATCAAAAGAAGCTAATGAGAAGGCTTGTTCAAACAATGACCCTTCAGTCCCACTTCAGCCATCCAACCAAAATGGTTATGGAGATGGAATCATTGGAAGAAGAGGTATTCCCAATAGTCAGTATGAAGTAGGAGAAGCTTCACAAAGGCATGATGATTATTTGGGCAGTTTGAACGGCGCTAATACTCAAGCTTTTGGACTGCATACTCAGCATCCTAGGAGTGCTTTACCAACAGGAAGATTACAGGGTAATTCTCAGCCACCTGTTGGAAGATTTCAATCTCATTTTGGGGGTTCTGTACTTAGAAATTCCGATCAGCCAGTTTTGGGACAGCAACCTTTCCATGATAGAGAGTTCAAGGATAAAATTGTTTTATCCAAATTCAATGGCCAGTCATCTTCACCATCAGAATTAGAGGAATGGACTTCTAAGATGGAGTCTTATTTTGACATATTTCCTAAAACTGATGACATGAAGATACATTTTGCCTCCCTCCACTTAGAAGGATTTGCTCACACTTGGTGGAGGTATATCAAGAAAGAGAATGTACTTATTGAGAATTGGGAAGCTTTCAAGGCACTTATGGCTGAAGTCTTTGTTTCACCTCTTGAAAAAGAGAAGTTAGAACGAAGATGGTATAACTTGGAACAAAGGAGCCTAAGTGTAAGAGATTATACAAACCAATTCCTCAACTTGACCATGTATGTGGAAAATATCAGTGATGAGGCCAAGTTACACAAGTTCATGTATGGTTTGGAACCATCCTTGTCAGTTGATGTTATGGCGCAAAATCCTACTTCACTTTTCAAGGCTATTGAGCTTGCAGAGCGCTTTGGAAGGAAGTATAGGAAAGAGTCTTCATTTCAGCCAAGTTATGGACAGCCAAGGACTGTTTTAAAGCAAGGGCAAGTTGGTAACAATTATGGCAGCAACCATATGCCTAATGGGAGTTTACGGATACCAACTTATCCCCCATTTAATGCTTCTAGGCTTCAAGGCAATTTCAGGACAGCAAACAGTCCAAAAGTTGAATTTAAGCAAAGTGACAATAAGCCTAAGTCTACTTCAGCCAATACAAATTTCAGAAATATTCCCATGGATCTTTATAAGGAAAGAAAGGACAAAGGCTTATGCTTCAAGTGTGGAGAAAAGTATACTCCTGACCATGCTTCAAAGTGTGTATACAAAAATGCCAAGCCAAAAATTCAGAGTATGCTAGTTCTTGAGGACCTTGAAAATGACATAGATGAAGTGAATGCAGTCCCAATCAATGCTGAAAATGAAGATTTCGAGGATGATGGTGGACATGAGTACTTTTATGATCCATCTGACTCTTTTCCTTTTGATCCAGGCGGTGATATCCCATTTGATCCTGGTGGATTTTGTAATGAGTTGCCTGCTGCCACTAATTGTTCTATCTCTATGGATGCTTGGACGGGATCTAAGAACCCTAATACACTTCGTATGAAGGGAAGCATATGTGGAAAGCCAGTGTTCATCCTGATAGATAGTGGCAGTACCCACAGTTTTGTCAATAAATCCATTTTGTACAAGTTGAATTGTGTTCCCACCGACTTACAGCAGCCCATTAGAGTACAAGTGGCTAATGGTGAAGAGGAAATCAGCACACAGATTTGTCCACAGGTTTCTTTGCAGATGGCTGAAAATTTTGAAGTCAAAGTAAACCTGATCACTTTGGAAATGGGGCCCATAGATATTGTACTTGGTTGTGACTGGTTGATGACCTTAGGCAGGATTACTATGGATTTCTCACAGTTATATATGGAGTTTTTCTCCAATGGACAGCTCATCCGTTTACAGGGGATCCCTAGTAGATCTGATTTTCAGCTTATCACCATTCAACAACTCAAGAAAGAGTACAAGAAGCGCTCACAGATATTTGTATTGCATTTGAACAAAGAAACACAGGATCAGCCCAATAATTCAGCAAACCATCCAGCCTTGATAGCTCTTCTTGAGGAGTATAGAGATTTATTTGAAGTACCTACTTCATTGCCTCCTAAGAGAGCGGTGGATCACCCCATTGATTTGGAACCCAACTCAAAGACGATCAATAAGCCACCTTACAGACTATCAAAATGTGAACGAGAGGAAGTAGCCAAGCAAATCAAAGAGCTTCTTGAAATGGGATTCATTGAACCAAGTTCTTCACCGTATGCATCCCCAGTCCTGTTAGTCAAAAAGAAAGATGGATCTTTCAGAATGTGCATTGACTACAGGGATCTTAACAAGATAACAGTAAAGAACAGGTATCCTATACCCAGGATAGATGATTTGCTTGATGAGCTTAAGGGGGCTCGATTCTTCACGAAGATTGATTTGAGATCAGGGTATCATCAGATTCGCATGAGAGAGGGTGATGAGGTCAAGACTGCTTTTAGGACTGATCGTGGGCTTTACCATTTCTTGGTGATGCCATTCGGCCTTACAAACGCTCCAGCTACCTTTCAAAGCCTGATGAATAAGATTCTACAACCTTTCCTCTTTCAGTTTGTCTTGGTATTCTTCGACGACATTTTGATCTACAGCAAGACTTTTCAGGATCATTTGTCGCATATGAGGAAGGTTTTTGATGTGTTGAGACATCATAGGCTTTTTGCTAAGGAGAAGAAGTGTTCTTTCATGCAGACTGAAGTGGAATACTTGGGACATATAGTCAGTGAAAAAGGAATACAGGCTGATCCCAAGAAGGTGCAATGCATAAAAGATTGGCCAACGCCTACTACTACTACCTCTCTTAGAGGTTTTCTTGGTCTATCTTCATTCTATCGCAGATTTATAAAGCATTATGCGGCAATTGCAGCCCCTTTAACTGACAGGTTGAAGAAAGAGGCTTTCTTTTGGGATTCTCTTGCAGATAGCAGCTTCAACCAGTTAAAGGAATTACTTACCTCCGCTCCTATTCTTGTATGCCCGGATTTCTCTAAAGAGTTTACTATACAATGTGATGCTAGTGGCCGTGGCATTGGGGCTGTTTTGCTTCAGGAGCATGGAGTAATTGCATTTGAAAGCCGTAAGCTTACTGATAAGGAGATGGCCATGAATGTTTATGATCAGGAAATGTTGGCTATTCTGCATGCAATCAAGAAATGGCACCATTACTTATATGGCAGCCGATTCAGAGTACATAGTGATCATCGCGTACTCAAGTATTTCCTTACTCAGTCAAATCTTACTCCAAAGCAACGACGATGGGTAGCAACATTACAAAATTATGACTTTGACATCACTCATACAAGGGGCAAAGATAACATAGTGGCTGATTCTCTCTCTCGTATGTGGGCCTGCAAAGTATCAGCCATGACGGAATTACATAGTGATTGGATTGAAGAGCTACAAGAGGCATATCTCTTAGATGAGGAATTCAGCCAAATCTTTCAGAAATTACAGCAAGGTCTCATGGAAGAAAACTCGCACTACCAGCTTAAAAATGGTCTTATTTGGTGGAAGGGCAAGATTGTTATTCCCTCTACTTCTTCCTTCAAGCGAAAAATTATGGAGGAGATGCATTCTTCGCCTTTAGCTGGACACTTGGGAGTTTTCAAGACTTATGACAGGATCAGCAAGAGCTTTTATTGGAAAGGACTGTGGAAAGATGTCAAGGACTTCGTTATGAAGTGTATGCCTTGTCAGCAAAATAAGGATAGCACCCATAAGCCAGGAGGTTTATTGCAGCCATTGCCTATTCCTACGGGTAAATGGACTCATATTACTATGGACTTTATCACTGGCTTACCTACTACCAAGAAGGGGTGGAATAGCATTTATGTGGTGGTTGACAGACTCACCAAAGCAGCTCATTTTATCCCAACAAAAATTCAGTTTACTGCTTCTCAGGTGGCCAACCAGTTTATGGAGCATATTTTCAGATTGCATGGATTACCGCAGGTGATTGTCCATGATAGGGACTCAAAGTTTATGAGTAACTTTTGGCAAGCGGTATTTACATCTATGGGTACCAAGTTGGCTCCATCTACGGCTTATCATCCCCAAACTGATGGACAGACAGAGAGAGTTAATAAATGGTTGGAGACTTATCTTCGCCATTTTTGCTATGATGTCCAAACCTCATGGGATTCTTGGTTACACCTGGCTGAGTTTGCCTATAATAATTCCACTCATGCGAGCATAGGAGTTTCACCCTTTGAGGCTTTGTATGGTTACAAGGTGCCCCTACCCACAGTCATTTTTAATGAAAAGATCAACCCTCATGGGAAGGAAGAGTTGGATAGAATGCAGACCCTTCTTCAGCAATGCAAGGTGAATCTAAGGAAGGCTCAAGATCAGATGAAGATGTATGCTGATGAGAAGAGGAGGCCTTTAGAGTTCCAGGAAGGTGAGTTGGTTTTGTTGAAGGTGCCCAAATCCAAGTATTCTACATTGAAAGATGGATCCAGTAATAAGCTTGCCCACAGATTCTATGGCCCTTACAGGATCCTTAAGCGGATTGGAGATTTGGCATACAGACTAGAGCTTCCCTCTTCTACAAAGATTCATAACGTCTTCCATGTTAGTCAGCTCAAGCCCTATTATGGTGATCCAGTGGATTTAGTTGATGAGCTGCCACCTATTGATGAAGATGGTATCGTTCAGTACATCCCAGAGGCTGTTATAGGTCAGCGTGAAAAGAAGCTTCGATCACGTTCTATTCTGGAATATTTGATTAAATGGAGAGGTTTACCCTCTGAAGAGGCTTCTTGGAGACCTGATTCAATATTGGATGAGTATCCATACTTGAAGGATACATTGGTGGCTGAAGCCTACTGTTTTTGGAGCTAGTATTGGTGCAGACTGGTTCAGGACAGCACGCTGTTTTAGAACAGTTTTTGTCGTACTTCATTTTCAGAATTGAGCTATCTACATGAGCTTAAAGTACTCTTCAAGAGCTTCGTTTTGATATGTGGTACATTTCATTTGGACACTTCTATCAAAAGTTATGGCTGATTTGGTCCAGCAGGGACTGTTATTTCAGCAAGCTGTCTACTTTCTTCTGGAACTATTTGTTGAAGATTTTATGGCTCCAATGGCTTCTAAAGTTCTTCAAACCATGTATATAGCAGGGTCCACTTTCCGTACTTCAAATTCAGCCCTTGTAATGATAATTCTTCACTCATTCCCTATTTGTAAAGCTGTAAAAACAGAGTAGTACTCTGTTCCATCCATCTTTTCTTTAGCTCTTTCTAGTTTTGTTTTTGGGGACAAAAACTTTTGGGAAGGGATGGATTGTAAGAAGCTGGGAATACTTAGAATGCTAATAATATGCCATGTCACACTGACACTGGTATATAAGGAGAGAAGTTGTAATTTTTCATATCTTTTTGACATATCAATACAATTACAATCTTTCTCTCCCTTCTTGCTCCAAGCTTCCATGGCTTCTTCATCTTTCCTGTCTTTCTCTCTCCAATTCTAGTCTTTCTCTCTCCTCGTCACTCTATTTCTCTCTCTTCCTGCAGTCTTTCTCTCTCCTCTGCAGTCTTTCTCTCTCCTCTTTCTCTCTCCCTAGTTCTCTCTCTGACACTCTCTAAAGTTCATTGCAGATCTAGACGTGCATGAGGAAGCTCAGAAGTCATCCACAAAGATCGTGAGAAATTGACAAATAAGAAGTAGATTAAGCACTGACATCCAACACTAAGCTCATTGATACTCAACTAGTGTCAATTTGACATTAATCTTCTTATGTCTCTTGATACATTGAACTACAACTCTTTTGCTAGTTATTTGAAGCTTATCATCATGGTAGAGCTTGAGCAAATAGGAAAGTTCAATGGAGAAGGCTTTCATGCCTGGAAGGAGAAGACCATGTACCACCTTATGTGGAAGGACTTGTGGGACCTATTTGAGGAAGAGGAGGAAGAAGAAGAAAGTGAAGATGGAAAAATCCTTGGAAGGGTCCAAGCAAATCTTGAAGAACCAAAGTCCAAAGAGTGGAAAAAGATGAATAATATAGCTTTAGGAATTATTGCCTAGGGATTGCCTGATGATGTATTGCACCATATCTTTGGCATCAGAGATGCTAAAAAGGCTTGGGATGAGCTTGACATGATCTTTGGAAGTCAAGCCAAAAACTCTAAGGTCAAGTTGTTAATGTAATTCTATAAGCTTGACATAAAAGAGAACACTTCAATGAATATGCATATTAATAAGTTCGAAAGCCTAAAAACTCAACTTGCCACTTTGAAGAAAACATTAGATGAAGATGAAGCCATTGCTATACTCCTTGCTAGTGTAAATCGAGATCCTTATGAAAATCTTATCTCTACTCTTAGCAATGTAACTAATTTGTCACAAAAAGATATTGAGCACTCTCATCTTGATGAAGAGAATAAATAGAAGAACAAGAATACAAAAGATGGTGTCCCATCATTTGGTGAAAACCTCTTATACACCAAAGGAGCTACTGGACCTAAAGGAAGAGGCTGAGGACTCAATGCCGACAACAAAGATGGGATGAGATGCCATTATTGTGGTAAGGGCCATATAGCCAATGAATGTTTCCACCATAAAAGAGAACAACATGTATAGAATGGTAACCATCATCAAAATCAATTCATGAATGAAGAAGATGCTTCTACTATCAACAAAAACTCTGACATATTGTTTTGAAGAAATTATATTTCCCATAGTGGATCTTATATTTTCCCATAGTGGAATTCTATTTTCCTTAGTGGATTTGCTTTGTAAAACAATACCCTTGCCAAAGATGTAAAGTTTCAAGCTTTAACTTGACTAGACTGCCTATGAGCTAGTCTCTTGGGCCATGTCATCATGTAGGGGGGCAAAAGCCAGCAAGTCTAGGAACTCATCATTTGAGGGGAGGTGTTGAGAATAGAAAAGTATGCTTGATATGTGTGCCCATAAGTGGCTTTGTATGCTTGAGATGACAAATGATGTATGCTCTAGGAAGAGATGTTCAGAATTCCATAAGCACAGTGAGGGAGAGTAGTACTATCTAGAAGCTATAAAGGCATGTACTTGACATTCATTTCAAAGTAATGGAACTATCAATTTGAGTCATTGCCAGTGTCATTGCCCATCTTACACAAGAATGTGTTTATGAGTCCAAGCTTCCATCTTGGAACCTAATTCACATGTGCAATAGTTAGTTTATCTAAGTCTATGTCATCATGACTTTGTATTCCTCTTGCATCCTCCATAGCTTCTGCCATGCTCTAGATCCATGCTTTTCACAAAGTAGCTATGTTTACGATTAAGCTTGATGAAAGTGAGATTTTGAATGTGTACAAAACTAGAAAGGGTCTCTTCTAGATTAATAGAGCACTTTCATCAAGTCCATGTAGTGATTCAATGTCATTTAGAATTCAATTTGAACACAATATCTTGTGGCTTGAAGATTTTGAAGTTGATATAGAGAATTTTGATATATTATATTAGGTTTTCCATCAAAATTTTGTGCATAGGTAATTAAGACCCAACAAGTAGGAGAAGAGCTATTTGTCAAGGGATTTAGAACCTACATGGTGGAATGGGACATAGCTAGGGATTTGAAGATACTCAAATGCATCTATAATGTGTCAAAACTCTAAATGTCCCTACTTATACATACCTTCGGTTGTAGAGTTGAATCCAAGCAATTAGAATATAGCTTTCTCTAGCCATGTCAAATACCCACACTTCAAGCCAATTTTAGAGATTCCTTTGGTCAATGCTCACACCTATACACTTCATCCACTTTGTAGAAGAAAAGCTTGTTCATCTTTGCATAGGGTTTACTTGGAAGCTAACGTCCTTGTCAACTAGAAAAGATGTTATAGCCAAGATTGAGCAAATTTTATCTTCAATTGGTTTGCACTAAGGTAATGTTGTCAACCAAATTTTCAAAAGTCCAAGGATGGAAATTGTGTCCCAAGAAACCATTTATTGGTGGGGGAAGACTAGAAGGTCCTTGGGTTTTTATGGAAAATTTGTTTGACGGCTCAACTATTAAATATAATTAATTAAAATCCATGCATAATGCAACCAAGTATCATGTTCACTATGGATAGTAAGGGGTGATCACAGTCATCCAAAAAATAAATGCACCCAACCAAGGAATATTGATAATTAATTATTAGGTTCTGGATGCAACCAAATGCAAGTTTCCAACTAACCCTCTATCCCTGAAATGTTCTCTCTTATCTCCCCTCACAAATAGGATGAGAGTCAAAGGATCCAAAGTGTCATGTGGCCCTCCTCCCTCTCTTTTTCTCTCCTTCAAGTGCACCTTCATAATGTTGAGGATTCGAAAATTCTTGATAACAAATTTGCACATGGTGATCCAATGCTATGGTTGCTACTTCTCCTAAATTAGTATTGGTGCATCTCCTCCCTCTTCTTAGCAGCTCTTTGCTTCTCTTCCTCTTGTCATTAGTGGATCTACTTCCTCGTCTGGAAACTTCTTCTCCCTTTATTTTCTTTTTCAATGGCAATGGATGGATGGTGTAGGTTGGGGTATGGGTGGTGATGGTGGACAAGGAAAGTTTGAGAAAGGGAGAGGTGAGAAGAGGGCTCTTGGCTAAAGGAGGATGTGGTTTGAATGGGTGGAAGGCTAGAGATTGTGGTGGATAGGGTAAAAGTGTTGAGAGAAGGAGGTTCAGAATAAATTGAAAAGGAAATGTATAGGGGTAAAATAGGCTAGTCATCAGAGGAGATAAGGTAGATTGATTATAATAGAGAGAGGGTTTGTGGTGCAGAAGAAAGGGTGATAAGAGTATTGACAAAGATGGACATGAGTACCCTAAAGATGTCTTATTCTTCAACCAAGAACTCTCATCCTTGAGATTGATTCACAAGATTACAATTGGTGGATCCATAGTAATGGACTACTATTGCCTTGTGCATTTACAACAACATAGATGCAACTCCAATGATTGAATGAGATAATATTTCCAAGACAATAAGCCATAGGTGATAAAATGATTAATACCATTTAGTCTTCCAAATCCCCAAGTTTGAGAATAACAATACTACAATTATAGGTACTGTTGGAGGTGTTCTCCAAGCCAAGACTGCCTTTTTTGGCTTTGTGATAGCTATGACAAGGATGCAGAGATACTAGTGATGTGGTACTAGTAGTGATGTGCTTTTGTGGGTTGCTGTTGGTGTGTCCCAGATCACAGGTGGTTGCTAGAAAATACCTTCTAGTGTACAAGCAACAATGCCACATAACATTTCCACCTAGGTAGGTGGATTCAATCTATAAAGTTATGTTCTAGGTTTCCATTGACTCAACAGAGGCGATAGTGACAATGAATAGAAAAGTTGGGAGCCATAGCAATGATGCAATAACCACGAATAGTAGTGGGAGAACCAAGTCAAGGAGCAAAATGCGAATCAATGGTGCTTGAGAGAAGGAACCCTAGGGGTCCACCTATAAGAAATCATTTATATAATATGTATTCAAAGGATATTAATAAATACCTTTTATTTACATGCTAAAATGCCTTAAAATGACCCCTCTCACTTTACTAAACTATCAAATTTTTTAATTGTAATTAAAAAATCCATTTTATAAATATAATCCTGGAAATTTTATTGAATATAATACCCTTTTTTAAAACCTCAAGTTGTATCTTACATATTCTATAAGGTGTACCCCTCACGGAAGGAGTGAGCAACGAGAAGTTATGATGAAGAGAAGGATTCCAAAAAATCAAGGCAAAGCATGCCTTTTGTTCATTTTAAAAACTATTTTTTGATAAAATATACACAATTCCTATAAATACCCATGTCTCGTGGCATGCTCTGTGTGTGTGTGTGTGTGTGTGTGCGTGCGTGCGCTTGTGCACACATGCATTGTGTGCATGTGAGTATCATTTTTCCTTCAAAAATTGAAACATACAAGACTATTGAAAAAATAATAGATTTAATTCAATAACTAATTCAAAGTAACACACTGAGATATAGAATTAAAATTATACAATATGAAGCTTAAATATTAATTTAAGTCAAGTTGAATTTTTAAATTAAAAATAAAGCTATGAAAATAAAATTACAATCAAAATCTCTAATATATACAAATTATACTTGAAAGAATTTATATAAATTGAATTTCCTTGTACTAAACAAAATAGAGGGAGAGAAAAAAATAATTGATTTTGTCAAAACTAGTCCCTAGGGATAGTTCTTTTGGGCTTGAGTAAGTGAAGAGTCTAGTTGTTACTTGCATCCATACAAAAGAAGCAGGTGACAACCTTGCCTTCTAATGCATATTATAAATGTTGTTACATAGAACCCAGTTTTGTCATCTAGTCAAACCTACAAAGACATAATAATGATACACTTGAACGAAAATGAGTACTAACGGAACAAGTTGGTCTTTGAATATTGCGGTAAGAGTATTAAATAAAGGCTCAAATGCTACTTATGTTTCATTATCATGTCATCTTGAAAATGTGCTTAAAGAGACACATTTTAAAATTTCTGTTGCACAATTTTAACATGCAACAAGTAGCCATCCACCTTTTAAGAATAGATTTGTATGACAAAAATTTAAGCAATGCCTCTTTAGACTGAGTAACAAAACATAAATATGATTTGAGCCTTACTTCAAGACTCTCCTCACTATATTCGAAGGCAAGCACATTCCTCACTATATTTGCAATAGTTGACGTTGATCACTTGGAAGTTCTCCTAGGCTCTCTAAGTACCTCATGCATTGTTACATCCAATGAAAAGAGTTTTGAAATAGACAAGATAGCATAATGAATACTAAAGAAGCTGAATCAAGAGTGAGAAAACTTGTCATTGGCAAAGATAGAGTCAAGGTTACAAAAATACTCATACTTAGATAATCACAAACTGTACTAGTCGGGATGCATATACACAAAAATTTTTGGCAATACAATCGAATATGAAACAAGGTTAGGTATGTAATTTTTTACTTCCAAGGCCATTTGTGATGAAGAATATCAAACAAATTAGAGTTAACGGTAAAGTGATAGAATTTTTCGGTGAGTCTTTCCATATCAAGGCTAGCTTCAAGCATTAAAGAGATTGTTTTCAATGAATTTAGCAATATTTTTCTTGATTTTCCTAACCTATAATGTTTGATGATTAGATTCTATGATTTGTCTCTAGAAGAGGCACAATGAGTATGTTGAGAATAGCAAATTATGCTTGATATGTGTGCCTATAAGTGGCTTTGTATGAAAGAGATGATAAATGATGTATGCTCCAGGAAGAGATATTTAGAATCCCATAAGCACAATGAGGGAGAGTGGTACTATCTAGAAACTATAAAGGCATGTACTTGATACTCATTTCAAAGTAATGGAACTATCAGTTTGAGTCATTGTCAGTGTCATTGTCCATCTTACACAAGAATGTGTTTATGAGTCCAAGCTTCCATCTTGGAACCTAATTCGCTTGTGTAATAATTAGTATATCTAAGTCTATGTCATTATGAGTTGTCTATTCATCTTCCATCCTCCATAGCTCTCGCCATGCTCTAGATCCATGCTTTTTACATGGTATCAAAGCTCAATAGCTGAGCATGCCCTAGCTCCATACACTGCTTCTCTAGTCCTTCTTCACCTCTAGTCATCTCTATCCAGCTCACATCCAGCTCATGACTCCATTTTCAAATTCACCTTTGGTCATCTCTATCTAGTTTACATCTAGCTCATGACTCCATTTTCAGCTTCACCTTCATCTTGACCTTGTGTCTATCATAGCTAGCCTCCTACACCCACCTCTATCTAAGCACTTAGATCTTTCAAACCATGGCATATCTCTTCAAGCTCTCTTTTGGATATCTCTGCCTTAACTCCCTCAGTAACTTCCTATCACATCAAAGCTTGACATTGGCCTCTCTCAGCCCCAACATTGTGAAAATTGTCACTCGTTGTCCTGATTGTGCCTGCATATTGTCATACCTACTGACCTTAGAGGAGGTAGTGTGAGCAAACTAAGGCACCTTAGCTCTTGCTCTCTTCAAGAACGTTGTTCCTCCAGCTCGAGGCACTCCTTCTTCTTACATTAGATGTCAACATTGTGCTTTGCAAGACTCGGCATTGCAGAAATATGTGAACAAATTTCGCACACAAGGATTCGGCGTGATCTAGCTTCCAGCACAAGGTGCAATTCTCTAAAATCTTTGTGGGGCATTTTAAGACCCCCAAGTGGGAAATCTTAGGCTAAAAGGGCTCCCCAAAATTCTCTCTCTATCTGTCACAATCTATGAAACCCTAATTGTCATCTATGTGGGCAACCATAGCCACAGGTTCAAAGCTACCTTTTCACTGCTTCTTCTCACTAAAGCTATTCAACAGTGATTTTAATCACTGAGCCACACTCTCTAAAGTTCACTGCACATCTAGAAGTGTATGAGGAAGCTCAGAAGTCATCCACAAAGATCGTGAGCAATCGACAAATAAGAAGGAGATCAAGCACTGACATCCAACACTAAGCTCATTGATACTCAACTAGTGTCAATTTGACATTAATCTTCTTATGTCTCTTGACACATTGAACTACAACTCTTTTGCTAGTTATTTGAAGCTTATCATCATGGTAGAGCTTGAGCAAATAGGCAAGTTCAATGGAGAAGGCTTTCATGCCTGGAAGGAGAAGACCATGTACCACCTTATGTGGAAGGACTTGTGGGACCTATTTGAGGAAGAGGAGGAGGAAGAAGAAAGTGAAGATGGAAAAATCCTTGGAAGGGTCCAACCAAAGCTTGAAGAACCAAAGTCCAAAGAGTGGAAAAAGATGAATAATAAAGCTCTAGGATTTATTGCATAGGGATTTCTTGATGATGTATTGCACCATATCTTTGGCATCAGAGATGCTAAAAAGGCTTGGGATGAGCTTGATATGATCTTTGGAAGTCAAGCCAAAAACTCTAAGGTCAAGTTCTTAATGTAATTCTATAAGGTTGACATAAAAGAGAACATTTCAATGAATATGCATATTAAAAAGTTCGAAAGCCTAAAAACTCAACTTGCCACTTTGAAGAAAACAATAGATGAAGATGAAGCCATTGCTATACTCCTTGCTAGTGTAAATCGGGATCCTAATGAAAATCTTATCTCTACTCTTAGCAATGTACCTAATTTTTCATAAAAAGATATTGAGCACTCTCATCTTGATGAAGAGAATAAATAGAAGAACAAGAATGCAAAAGATGGTGTCCCATCCTTTGGTGAAAACCTCTTATACACCAAAGGAGCTACTGGACCTAAAGGAAGAGGTTGAGGACTCAATGCCGACAACAAAGATTTAATGACATGCCATTATTGTGGTAAGGGCCATATAGCCAGTGAATGTTTCCACCATAAAAGAGCACAACATGCATAGAATGGTAACCATCATCAAAATCAATTCATGAATGAAGAAGATGCTTCTACTATCAACAAAAACTCTGACATATTGTTTTGGAGAAATTATATTTCCAATAGTGGATCTTATATTTTCCCATAGTGGAATTATGTTTCCCTTGGTGGATTTGCTTTGTAAAACAAAACCCTTGCCAAAGATGTAAAGTTTCAAGCTTTAACTTGACTAGACTACCTATGGGCTAGTCTCTTGGGCCATGTCATCATGTAGGGGGGCAAAAGCCAGCAAGTGTAGGAGCTCATCATTTGAGGGGGGGTGTTGAGAATAGAAAATGATGCTTGACATGTGTGCCCATAAGTGGCTTTGTATGCTTGAGATGACAAATGATGTATGCTCTAGGAAGAGATGTTCAGAATTCCATAAGCACAATGAGGGAGAGTGGTACTATCCAGAAGATATAAAGGCATGTACTTGACACTCATTTCAAAGTAATGGAACTATCAATTTGAGTCATTGCCAGTGTCATTGCCCATCTTACACAAGAATGTGTTTATGAGTCCAAGCTTCCATCTTGGAACCTAATTCACATGTGCAATAGTTAGTTTATCTAAGTCTATGTCATCATGAGTTTGTATTCATCTTCCATCCTCCATAGCTTCTGCCATGCTCCAGATCCATGCTTTTCACAAAGTAGCTATGTTTATGATTAAGCTTGATGAAAGTGAGATTTTGAATGTGTACAAAACTAGAAAGGGTCTCTTCTAGATTAATAGAGCACTTTCATCAAGTCCATGTAGTGATTCAATGTCATTTAGAATTCAATTTGAACACAATATCTTGTGGCTTGAAGATTTTGAAGTTGATATAGAGAATTTTGATATATTATATTAGGTTTTCCATCAAACTTTTGTGCATAGGTAATTAAGATCCAACAAGTAGGAGAAGAGCTATTTGTCAAGGGATTTAGAACCTACATGGTGGAATGGGACATAGCTAGGGATTTGAAGATACTCAAATGCATCTATAATGTGTCAAAACTCTAGATGTCCCTACTTATACATGCCTTCGGTTGTAGAGTTGAATCCAAGCAATTAGAATATAGCTTTCTCTAGCCATGTCAAATACCCACACTTCAAGCCAATTTTAGAGATTCCTTTGGTCAATGCTCACACCTATACACTTCATCCACTTTGTAGAAGAAAAGCTTGTTCATCTTTGCATAGGGTTTACTTGGAAGCTAACGTCCTTGTCAACTAGAAAAGATGTTATAGCCAAGATTGAGCAAATTTTATCTTCAATTGGTTTGCACTAAGGTAATGTTGTCAACCAAATTTTCAAAAGTCCAAGGATGGAAATTGTGTGCCAAGAAACCATTTATTGGTAGGGGAAGACTAGAAGGTTCTTGGGTTTTTATGGAAAATTTGTTTGAAGGCTCAATTATTAAATATAATTAATTAAAATCCATGCATAATGCAACCAAGTATCATGTTCACTATGGATAGTAAGGGTGTCAAGATTGTGGGAGAGAAGGAAGGAGTCTCACTTGTAGCTTTCTTGCTTGCACAATGGGGGAATACACACAAAGATGGAGGCTGAAAACAGTTTTCCTCTTCTTAGTTGTGTAAGCGAAAAAGAAGTCTCATACAAAGAAATAGAAGAACCCTATATATGGGTCTCAAACCAAAGACAACTAACTAAGGTGGCATACTAACTGAGCCATGAACTAGAGTAGATAAGGAAAGCTGTCATCTAGCTATTATTCATGGGTGGTGTACCAACCGCATCTACAACTGACAAGTCGGTGACATAAATGCACAACGGTCACCCTGGCATATCACGAGTGGAGCTCGATATCTCAACACTCCCCCTCGAGCTCAATCCCAATTCCTGCATACCAAGCAGGTCTCTGAACTTGCGCAGCTTCTCTGCGCCGCCCAATGCCTTCGTAAATATGTCAGCTACCTGATCCTCTGTGCTGACATAAACTAGATCAATAAGACCTAGTAAAACCCTCTCCTGCACATAGTGATAATGCATCTCAATGTGCTTTGTTCTAGCATGATAGACTGGGTTATTTGCCAAGTGTATACTGCTCATGTTGTCACAATAAATGACAATTGGCCCATCTGTAGGCTGATGCATATCATAAAGTAGCTTATGCAACCAAGCTACCTCACATGCAGCCATTGCTACACCCTTGTACTCGACCTCTGTGCTCGACAAGGCAATTGTAGGTTGTTTCTTGCTGCTCCAAGTGACTGCAGCACTCCCAAAAGAGAACACATATCCACTAGTAGATCATCTATCAGAAATACTACCAGGCCAATCAGCATCAGTGTATCCATGCAGCTGTATCTGAATCCCAGTCTCATAAAATAGTCCATATTGCAATGTGGACTTCACATACCTGAGTATGCATCTAGCCGCATCCAAATGCGGTTTCCTTGGAGCCTGCATAAACTGACTTACCAATCCAACAGAATAGCTCAAATCTGGCCTGGTAATAGTCATATAAATCAAACTTCCTACTATGTGTTTGTACATAGTAGGGTCTTCCAGAAGCTCACCTACATCTGTGCTCAGCTTCACATTCTGCTCCAAAGGAACTGAAATAGGCTTACAGCCTGTCATCCCATATTTGGATAGCATGTCCAATCCATACTGCCTCTGCAAGAGCTGTATCCCACTTGGTGATCTAATCACCTCAATGCCCAAGAAATAACGAAGCTCTCCCAAATCCTTCATCTCAAACTTCTGCTTCAATAGCATTTTCACATGAAGGATATCCTCATCACTGTCACCTGTCATAATCAAATCATCAACATAAATGACAAGTAGCATAATACATTTCTCTATTTTTCTTACATAAAGTGAGAAATCTACCTTGGAAATTAAAAGCCAATAGTGACAAGATACTGTCCTATCTTGTCAGACCATGCTCTAGGTGCTTGCTTCAAGCCATACAAGGCTTTCTTCAACCTGCAAACAAACTCAAGATGAACATCATGCACATAACCTGGTGGCTGCTCCATATAGACCTCTTCTTGCAAATCACCATGCAAGAAGGCATTCTTTACATCCATCTGATGTAAAGACCATCCCTTTGATGCAGCCATAGCAATGACTGCTCTTACGGTTGCCATCCTTGCAACCGGACTGAATGTTTCTTCATAGTCAATGCCATATGTTTGTGCATACCCCTTGACTACTAATCTTGCCTTGTATCTGTTCACAGAACCATCTGCATTGTGCTTCACCTTATAAACCCACTTACAGCCAATTGCATTCTTACCTTTACGCAAAGGTACCAATTCCCATGTAGCATTTGCTTCCAAGGCATCCATTTCTTCATCCATGGCTTTCTTCCATTTTTCTTTTTCCATGGCTTGCTCAAAAGAAGTGGGTTCTGGTTCCTGTATCACTTTGACCATATATGCATAGTGAATGGCTGTAAATCCATCATATTTCAGACTATCCACAGGATACCTAGCTCTCGTAGACCTGCGCAAAGTAGGTTCACTCCCAGGTGCTCTCAAAACATCCCTGGTCTTCCTTACTCCACGTGTAACAATAGAAGGAATACCCAACTCATCATCAATGCTCTGTTCTGAGCCACTGGATTCACCATCCACATAAGAGTGACCTGCATTCACATCAAACATGGGCTGATCAACCTTCTCTTTTTCTTTTCGTGATACCTGCATACCACTATCTGCATTGCTTTGAGAAGATTCTCCTGATCTCAATCTGCATGTCCATGGGGCGAAGAATGTGAACCACTGCTAGAGGACCCTCAAGGTCCACTAATATTTTGTGACTGCTGCTGTGAATTTTGTGCAACATTACCATTTTGTGCATCTACATCATCAATCACATTTACTGGTTTATACCAGCTACTCATCTCATCAAAAACAACATCTCTCTTCACGGTAAACTTACGAGTAGAAGGGTTATAGAATCTATACCCTTTTTGCTGCAGAGAGTAACCAATAAAGATGCACTTCTCAGCTTTTGGATCCAACTTGGATCTCAACTTATATGGCACATGTACATAGGCAATGCAACCAAAAATTTTCAAATGAGAAATATCTGGTTTCCTACCAGTATACCTCTCCTCTGGAGTCATCCCATGTATTGCTGTAGTGGGAGTCCTGCTCATTATATAGACTGTTGTAGCAACTGCTTCAACCCAGTACAAATGTGGCAAGTCTTTTTTGTTGAGCATGGCACGAGATACCTCTCCAATATGCCTGTTTTTCTTTTCTGCAATTCCATTTTGTTGTGGGGTATGACTGCATGAATATTGCTGCTTTATGCCATGCTCCTGTAGGAATCTTTCAAACTCATTTGAGAGGTACTCTCCCTCTCCATCTGACCTTAGGCATTTTATTTGCAGGCCTGTTTCTTTTTCAACCATAGCTTTAAGAGTTTGCCCAAAAACTTTACTTTTCTTTTTCATAAAATACACCCAAACTTTTCTGCTATAGTCATCAATAAAAGTTACAAAATAATGACAGCCTCCAAGAGATGCAGCTTTAGTAGTCCACATATCAGAGTGGATTAATTCCAATGGCTTCTTACTCTCTTGAACATGTCTAGGAAATGGTTTCCTTGCCTGTTTTCCAAACTGACAGGCTTCACATACCTTATGCATTTCTGCAACCTTGAATTTAGGCAATCTTGCAATAATGTTTTGGGCATGCATTGATTTAAGTCGCTGTACATTAACATGACCAATGTGTTTATGCCAGATATCAATATCTGCAACTACACCGGTCCCATGTGCAAACATTGCTGCACTCAATTCAGGCATGCCTGCATCCAATGTAAACATTCTGCCCTTCTTCTTTCCTTTTGCTATCAAGCGACCTTTATTTTTCATATCCTCAACAAAGCATCCATGAGGATTAAATCTGACCTGCAAGCCCTGCTCAACCATTTGACTAACATAAACCAGATTCTTGGTGATATTTAGGACATGAAATACATCGGACAGGTATTTCTTTTTCCCATCCTGCATAGACAAAGGAATTTTTCAAATTTGCACAATAGGATGTGCAGTATCATCGCCAGTCTCCACAAATCCTGGTTTTTCCATTTTCCTTGCATCCTCCATCCATTCTGCATGACCTATCATGTGGTTTGATGCACCTGAGTCAACATGCCACACATCACTGCTTTCTTCTACACTTGTCACAGAATTGTTCAAGTGCTGCACCATAAACAAATGCTCATTTCTGTCATCACCCTGTCTACTAGAAGATGCATAATTCCCTTGTTGCAATTTCCCATTCATGATGTCATTCTGCTTTTTATAGCAGTCTTTAGCCATATGACCCATTTTACCACAGTAGTAGCATTCAACATTGCTGTTTGCATTTTGGCCTCTTTGCCATCCACCACGACCTCTTTGGCTCCCCCTGCCTCTAGAGTTACCACGTCCTCCTCCATAGGACTGGTTTTCTTGAGTTTGCTGCATATTCTGATTTCTACCACAGCCTCCAAATCGGCCTCCTCTACCTCTGCCTCTACCTCTTCCATCATTTGAGTAGAAGACAGTTTCTTTTGAAGTTCCTCCTGAAGAAGATGCGCCACCATTTATCTGCGCCTCAGAAATTAGAAGAGCAATCAACTCCTCAAAATCAGGAAATCTTTCACGAACTGAAATGGATGTCCGAAACTGTGCATAATCCTTTCCTAGACCATTCAAGGTCACATAAACTATTTAAATTATCATTTTCCACTGGCGACCCAATGGAAGCAAGTGCATCTGCAATCTTCTTCACCTTCATGTCGTAGTCATTGATGCTTATATTTTCTCTTTGCACATTATGCAACTCTTGCTTGAGCTGCATTTTCCTGGCTTGCGTATTTGTGCTATACATTTTTGATAAAGTATCCCATGCCTCCTTTGGCGTACTTGTATCCTGAATATGCACAATCATAGAGTCTGAAATACTGATAGACAGCCAGTACACAACTTTCCTGGCTCTCTCATGCCATGCTTTGAATGCCTGCATTTGCTGTTGATTGGGAACATCAAGAAGAACTGGTTCTTCTTCATTTCCTGCAACAAATTTCCAATATCCTTTTTCCATAAGGAAATTCGTCATTCTAAACTTCCATACTTGGAAGTTGTTCTTGTCAATCTTTTCAGTTACAATCTGTGAAAGAGAATCAGACGCCATTACAGAATACTGCAAAAAATTCTGTCACTGCAGAGAACACAGCTTCAGCCTCACAAGGGCAAATCTGCAAAACTGACGAAAGTGGTATTTAACCACACAGTCACTTCCTAGTGATGATTTTGCATCAACAGGCACCAAGGATGATTCTGTAACGCCCAATGTCTCTGCGCACAGGCATACGATACAATTTCTATAGTAACTTTTCACCGACCTGTAGAACAGTGGGCTGCACAGCATAAAACTAGGCATTTTCCTGAGTGCATGCAGAAAACTTCCACCTCCAAAACAAGCCCCGAAATGGCCTCAAATAAAAAAAACAGGGTCGCCAAGGGCTAAAGCCCTTGCCCACAGCATATATTGCCCTCTTGCTTCACCGCGAAGGGCGTCTCAACCTGAGACAACGCACTCTTGCAATTTTCGACTGTGCTACCTGTAGAGATCTGCTCCCAAAACAGAAAATGAAAGCAACACTGGTCCTCTTACCAGAACACCGCAAGCTTGGCTTGCTTTCTTGAGCTCCTTACCACGAACAAGGCTCTGATACCATGTCAAGATTGTGGGAGAAAAGGAAGGAGTCTCACTTGTAGCTTTCTTGCTTGCACAATGGGGGAATACACACAAAGATGGAGGCTGAAAACAGTTTTCCTCTTCTTAGCTGTGTAAGCCAAAAAGAAGTCTCATACAAAGAAATAGAAGAACCCTATATATGGGTCTCAAACCAAAGACAACTAACTAAGGTGGCATACTAATTGAGCCACGAACTAGAGTAGATAAGGATAGCTGTCATCTAGCTATTATTCATGGGCGGTGTACCAACCTCATCTACAACTGACAAGTCGGTGACATAAATGCACAACGGTCACCCTAGCATATCACGAGTGGAGCTCGATATCTCAACAAAGGGGTGATCACAGTCATCCAAAAACTAAATGCACCCAACCAAGGAATATTGATAATTAATTATTAGGTTCTGGATGCAACCAAATGCAAGTTTCCAACCAACCCTCTATCCCTGAAATGTTCTCTCTTATCTCCCCTCACAAATAGGTTGAGAGTCAAAGGATCCAAAGTGTCATGTGGCCCTTCTCCCTCTCTTTTTTTCTCCTTCAAGAGCACCTTCATGATGTTGAGGATTGGAAAATTCTTGATAATAAATTTGCACATGGTGATCCAATGCTATGGTTGCTACTTCTCCTCAACTAGTCTTGGTGCATCTCCTCCCTCTTCTTAGTAGCTCTTTGCTTCTCTTCCTCTTATCATTAGTGGATCTACTTCCTCCTATGGAAACTTCTTCTCCCTATAGTTTCTTTTTCAATGGCAATGGATTGATGGTGTAGGTTGGGGTATGGGTGGTGATGGTGGACAAGGAAAGTTTGAGAAAGGGAGAGGTGAGAAGAGGGCTCTTGGCTAAAGGAGAATGTGGTTTGAATGGGTGGAAGGCTAGAGATTGTGGTGGATAGGGTAAAAGTGTTGAGAGAAGGAGGTTCAGAATATTTTGAAAAGGAAATGTATAGGGGTAAAATAGGCTAGTCATCAAAGGAGATAGGGTAGATTGATTACAGTGGTGGTTCAAGTAGAAGAAATAATAGAGAGAGGGTTTGTGGTGTAGAAGAAAGGGTGATAAGAGTATTGACAAAGGTGGACATGAGTACCCTAAAGATGTCTTATTCTTCAACCAAGAACTCTCATCCTTGAGATTGATTCACAAGATTACAATTGGTGGATCCATAGCAATGGACCACTATTGCCTTGTGCATTTACAACAACATAGATGCAACTCCAATGATTGAATGAGATAATATTTCCAAGACAATAAGCCATAGGTGATAAAATGATTAATACCATTTAGTCTTTCAAATCCCCAAGTTTGAGAATAATAATACTACAATTATAGGTACTGTTGGAGGTGTTCTCCAAGCCAAGACTACCTTTTTTGGCTTTGTGATAGCTACGATAAGGCTGCAGAGATACTAGTGATGTGGTACTAGTAGTGATGTGCTTTTGTGGGTTGCTGTTGGTGTGTCCCAAATCACAGGTGGTTGCTAGACAATACCTTCCAGTGTACAAGCAACAATGCCACATAACATTTCCACCTAGGTAGGTGGATTCAATCTATAAAGTTATGTTCTAGGTTTCCATTGACTCAACAGAGGCGATAGTGACAATGAATAGCAAAGTTGAGAGCCATAGCAATGATGCAATAACCACGAATAGTAGTGGGAGAACCAAGTCAAGGAGCAAAATGCGAATCAATGGTGCTTGAGAGAAGGAACCCTAGGGGTCCACCTATAAGAAATCATTTATATAATATGTATTCAAAGGATATTAATAAATACCTTTTATTTACATGCTAAAATGCCTTAAAATGACCCCTCTCACTTTACTAAACTAACAAATTTTTTAATTGTAATTAAAAAATCCATTTTATAAATATAATCCTGGAAATTTTACTAAATATAATATCCTTTTTTTTACCTCAAGTGGTATCTTACATATTCTATAAGGTGTACCCCTCACGGAAGGAGTGAGCAACTAGAAGTTATGATGAAGAAAAGGATTCCAAAAAATCAAGGCAAAGCACGCCTTTTATTCATTTTTAAAACTATTTTTTGATAAAATATACACAACACCTATAAATACCCATGTATCATGGCATGCTTTGTGTGTGTGTGTGTGTGTGTGTGTGTGTGTGTGTGTGTGTGTGTGTGTGAGTGAAATGGCTCACAATGATGTATAGATGCCTAGTACATTATAAAATTCTGAAAAGATAGGAGAGAGGGAGCTAAGCTCTTACAAGACACACAATACACATAGAATGCACGCAAGCTAGGAAGTTGAAAATCCTAGTCTTTCTTTTTTTTCTTCTTTACTATCTATAATAGTCTACCAAGAATAAGAAGAGAGTATAACATACATAATATACAAGCATTCCATAGTGTGAACATGCTAACTAGAAAGATGACTAGATACATATCATATAACTAGGATAGGTGGACCAATTAATGTCCTGTTATAAAGTATCATTGGAATGATATGCCGATAGAGGTACTAAGCATGCCAATGCTATGAATGCAAAAATTATCATTCAAAGACATGAGTCCCAACTTGTGTTGAGATTGACATCTCAACACTCCCCCTTTGTTTTGAGCATGGCAAGTGCCCTTTGAGAGTGAGGATATTGGTCTCACAACTTACAAGAGAAGAAGTTGAAAGAGAAATTGAACTAGAACTTGATTGCAATATAAATCTATTACAAGAGAACTTTATTACAAGATAATTCTCACAAGAGTGTGGCTTGATTACAAGACAAGACTTGATACAAGAGAAGACTGGAACAAGATAAGAACTGAAAGAGGACTTACCTCACAAGTGCTTCAAAATTGGTGGTGGCAAGACTAAAGGGCTTGTAGCCCAAGTCCCCGTTTTACAGTCAAATTGAGGAGCTATGGATTAGCCAAGAAGCATGAGAGTTGAGACTAACCACAATCTTGAGATGAAAAAGAGACAAGAGTGAAAGGACAAGGTACAATAACATTGGATTAAAAATGATAGTCAAGTACATTTCTTTATAGTTCCATGATGGTAGCACTCTTCCTCACTATGCCTAGGGAATTCAAGCACATTTTCCTAGTTGCTTGTATTTCCCTTGCCTAGATACTCCATACAAAGAGGCATGCAAATGGGTGTGATTGCCTAACTCTCAACAAATAGGGGCTCTTTGAAGATGTGAAGCTAGTTCCCATATTTGTTCACTAGCACCATAGCTCTTCCAATGCCTAGGGAGTCCACCTATAAGAAATCATCTATATAACGTGCGTTCAAAGGATATTAAGAAATACCCTTTATTTACATGCTATAAGGCCTTAAAATGACCCCTTTTACTTTACTAAACTTACGGATTTTTTTCAAATTGTAATTAAAAATCCCCTTTTGTAAATATAATCCTATAATCTTTACTAGATATAATACCCTTTCTTTTGAACTCATGTGGTATCTTACATGTTCTATAAGGTGGACTCCCCGAGTTCCAATGGACAAGTTACTATAATTTGCCTCTTGAAATTCTCGAATCAAAGATTTTGTCTACTTCATATTCTTGGTAATCTTCAATTACGATTAGAGGTGATGGCTTTGGTATTCTTTTGGGGATACTAGATATATAACATGGCTCCAAGTAGGATGGATTTTCTTACATAGGGGAAGTTGGAGATGATAGGTGGCTAGATTTACTTGGCCAAGAATCTTGAAGAGCCCAAGGCATTGATAATCCACTTTCTGGGATGGGTGAGAAGAACATATATCACATCGAAGAAGCCAAACTTGCTCTCCAATTTTGTATGATGGGTATTACTTGCAAAGCTTATCTACATTCTCTTATATTTCTCTTGAACTTGTTTGATTTATGCTTGTAACTCTTTATCAATATCAAAGAGGTGTTGAGCTAAGTTTGTAGCAGTTGGATTCTTCTCTTGTGATCTTACATGATTTTCTATCCTTGGGTGTTGACCATAATTAGCAAAGGATAGTGTGAATTGAGTGGAGTTATGGGAGGAATTATTATATGCAAACTTAGCAAGGGGATAATAGATCCACCCAATTGTCTTGATAATAGTTGATTGTGTATCTAAGGTATTTCTCCAAGACTTGATTCACTCTTTCTATTTGTCCATCACTCTATGGGTCATTGGTTGAAGAAAGATTCACTTGTACTCCCAAAAGTTTAAAGAGGATTCTCCAAAACCCAAATATAAACTAGGGGCCGCAATCACAGACAATATCATTAGGTAACATGTGGTGCCAATATACATGTTTTAAGAAGAACCTTGCTATCACTTCCCCATTGATACTCTTGGTTGTTGGGATAAAGTGTGCCATTTTTGTGAATCGATCAACCACCACCAAGATGGAATCGTACCCTCTAGAAGAAGGTAGTTTGACAATGAAGTGTATGGATAAAGATGACCATGGCTTACTTGGAATAGGTAGTGGTTAAAAAGTTCCATGAGGTGAATGACGAAGGATTTTAGTTTGATTGCATGTGTCACAAGAATATACAAAGTCCTTGAGTAGTTTCCACATTTTGGGCCACCAAAAATCCCTTAAAACGAGCTCAATGTCTTGTTAACCCCAAAATGCCCTATTGAGGGAAGATCATGTTTATTTTTTAGTATATCTACTTACAAAGGATTGGGACGAATATATAGGAGTCCTTAATAATAAAGCAACCCATTAATACCTTGGAAATCCCTTTGAGTTTGTTCTTGGGCTTGATTTAATTGCCTTCGTATGTCCTTGGAAAATAAGTCTTTTGTAATTTCGTTCTTAACCTTTTATAAGAATCCAAAGTCTTCTAAGGATTTGCTAATAACTACCCTTAACTTCAATTTCTCAAGTTTCAAGATTATGGAATTTTGTTGGTCATAGGATTCATCACCTTCTTTTGGTGCTAGGTAGGATCTTTGAGGTAAAGAATCTAGCTTCCCTTATTGGTGGCTAGTACTATAGGTAATGACAAAGTCAAATATAGATAGAAAACCACTTCAACTTACTTGATGACAATTCAACACGTGAGAAGTCATTAAATATTCTATATTCTTATGATTCACATAGTTAATGATATTATGAGGGGCACCTTCAAGTAGGTGTTGCCAGGTTTCCAAGGAGTCCATAATTGCTAGAAGTTCTTTATCATGAATTTCATAGTTGATTTCTCTAGTAGAGAATTTTCTTGGGTGGAAAGCTACTTGATGAACTCAATTATCATCACTGATCTAGAATAGAATAGATCCAAGTGCAAAATTTGAGGTATCTATCTCCATGATAAAGGGCTTTGATGGATCTGCATGGATGAGAATGGGTGCTGAGGTAAAGGCTTACTTTAATCTTGAAAAGCTTGTTCAACCTTTTGATCCCACATAAACTTGTCCTTTCTCGATAGGTTAGTTAGAGAGGTAGTAATATCAAAGTCATCCTTAATAAAGATTCGATAAAAATTTGCAAATTCTAATAAGCATTGAACACATCACATAAATGAATGTGTCTCCCATTTTCTAGAATAGTCCTTATCTTCTTAAGATCCATATAAATTCCCTTCTAAAAAATAACATACCCTAAAAACTCAACTTTAGTTTGATGGAAAGAACACTTGTTGAGCTTTGCATACAAGCCTACTTCTCGCAATTTATTTAAGGCTATTTTGATATGATACTCATTCTCCTCTTTGCTCTTGGAAAAGATCAAGATGTCATTCAAATAGATCACAATAGAGTAATCCAAGTATTCTCAAAAGATATCATTCATCATATGTTAAAAAATGACTGGTGATGCCAAATGAAATGACAATATATTCAAAATTGCCATACCTTGTGTGAAAAGTCATTTTCCATTCATCACCTTTATCTTGAAAAGATTGTAAGCTCTACAAAGATCTATCATGGTGAATTCAAACTTGGGCTTTCCAAGTCACTCAAGGAGTTCCAAAATCAAGGAAAGAGGTAGCAATTCTTGATAGTAATCTTATTGAGCCCTCTATAATCCACACACATATAGAGGGATCCATCTTTTTCTTAACTAATAGAATTGGAGCACCCGCTAGAGATTTTAAATAATGTATGAATCATTTGGTAATATTCTCGTCAATATATTTCCTAAGCTCTGCTAATTCATCTTGAGATAGCTTATATATGGGACTGAAAGGAAGTTGAGCTCCTTCTTTTGTAAATCTATTGCACAATCTTAAGGTTGGCGTTCTGATAACATATCTGCATTCTTCTTTTCAAACACATCCTTGAACTCTACATATTGAGCTAGAAGTGTGTCCTAGCTTTCATTCTTTGGCTTCTCCATTGAAATTTCATAAATAAAAAATGATGGACTCTTCTTTGCTTGATGCACGAATTCATGTGCCCTAATATATATTGGTTAAGAATTTTTCCCTTTATTATTTTTCATTGTCCTTGGCTCAATTGTTCTAGATCCCTAATTGATATTAGGGTTATGTAATTCTTGCAAGGATATCCCAATAACAACAGGACTATTTGGGCAACACATGATGTTAAAGAATATATTTGATATAAAACTCCTTAGGGTAACTTTTATGGGCCGAGTCTCATACTTGACATCTCTTGAAGCAAGAGGCTGGCCATCAATTACTTCTGTACATATTGGCTTTTCTTTCCTTAGAAGTTGTATGCCATATTGCTTTGCAAATTTCTTGTCCATGAAGCATGTTACATTGGACCTGCAAATAGAAGGAGACCTTCTCTTGGGTTTCTTGAAGCTTTGTCCAACCACAAGGTCTCTGCTGACGTTAGATGTTACGTTTCCTAATAGTGATGGAGTATTAGTGTCATGAAGTCTCATCCATCCTTTGTAAGGACAATATTTATCTATGTGTCTTGACTAGCCACAATATATGCATAATGCATTAATGTACCACCTTTGTTTTTGTTGAGCTGACAATGGCTTGAACCACATCATAATAATTTGCATAGGGTGTGCCTTAGATACTTGGTCTTCTTGGGCAGTTGGGTTTTCAAAAGTCTTCATCATTCTTGAATTTAAAGCGGCTCCTTAATATCTTTCTTGCCTTCTCTCAAATAGGTGGTTGACACCTCGAGTAAGTTACTCTGATATCCCCATTACTTAGTTTATTTAATGTGCGTATACATTTCAAAGAAAATTGATTTATTATTAAACTGACTCTCATTATGAAGATAATAATAATTATTAATGATTTATTACATACTAGTTCATGGAAGAAAGACTTGGGAGACCCTCCCAAGACTAGCTTATTAAAACTATGTTTATAGTATAGAACAACAAAAACAACTAGCCTAGTGGATAGTCACTTGGCAGTTAAGTACACTTGGGTAACAACACTACAGGGATGGGTGACCTCTCGAGAAGATTTTTCTACAAGCTAGTGGGAGCTTCTCGCGCACAACCAACGGCACCAATGAAGCCTTCATAGCCCGTTGCCAAGTATGCCAAGGCCAAGATGCCAAGGTCTATGCCTTGGTCATCGTCTTAGCCACTGCCTAAGTCGTAAGCCTTGGAGACGACACGCCACACGATGCATGCTCATAGATTTGTAAATTTTTATCTTCGTGCTACAAAAATGGAGCTTCCTCTTTGACATAATCAATGATGTCATCAAAAGCGCTAAAAGAAAGTGTTCTCTCTTTGCCATCGATGATGTCATCAAAAAACGCTAAAAAGCAAGGCTCCTCTCTTTTACCCCCTTCAAAAACTATAATTTGAGGGCTTGCAGATGACCAGGAAGGGGGAACAAGAGCAATCTTGATGAGAATGAGATGGTGATTGAGAAGGAGGAGACTCTATTCCATGAGGCAAAGAGACATCATTCCATTCAACCCAAGGAAGGGAATGCATAGAAGGTCTCTCATCCTCTTCTACTCTAATACGAGAAGACAAGACACTAAAGAACTTTATCCTATTCTATCAATATAGTTAGAAGTCATACCTCTACTCTCGTCCCTATTCCATCAACTAGAGAGAGAGAAGTATTACTCTCCATGGGGCAAGAAGAACCATCGGTGAGGCCTACATCATTGAATCCCACAATTATCATCATCATCATCGAGAGTGTTATACCCTTGCCAACCGGTATTACTACTATGTTCTTCTTCGTCTTCTACAAATCATATTTCCTTCATGGCCCTGAAGAAAAAGAATTCAAAAGCAGAAATCGTGAATGACTCTACTAACATGGAAAAAATAGTTGGAGTTGCGAGCACGGGAGTCACTAACAAAGTCATGGGTGCGTACAAGAACCCTTTACCAATCGTGATATCACAGGTTTTTCTAAAAAATTCTATACATATTCAATAGAAATAAGATAAGTCTCTTGAGAAATATTGTGATCTTAGAGTATTCACTTGGTAAATTATTAGAACATCTTATAGGCTAAAAACTATTAGGGGAACTATCAAAACCTAGAACTTAAGAGAAATCATAGGGAATTTTAATATTAACCCCATAGAAAAGAAGACTAGTGAATTCATGACAAATTTACTAAGAACGAAACCCTGAAGAAACTAGCCAAGGATATAGTTTTAATCTAGAAGCTCTAATAGAAGTTTTTTTTAAAAAAAATGAAAAATAACTCTAAGTTAAAGAAACTGACTTAAGGTCAAGAAACTTGGTTACAAGAATAAACCTTAAGCTGGGAAGTTAGAGACCCTAAAATCTAGATACCCTTGGTTAAATTCCAAGGGGAATAGTTCATTATGTGAAATTCAAGTGTCGCTTGCTACTAGATTAATCATCACTTGAAAATTGTGTGATTGATCGAAGTAATAATTTCTTGAGGACATCAATCTTATTTGTGATTTTCTAGATTAGATCTTGATTGAATTAAGTATTGGAACAAACAAAAATTAAGGAGCCCTATACCTCCCCCAATGATAGGTGCTGAATCCCCCATACCAAGAGGGGATGTTTTTACCACCATAGAAGCATGGACCGGCTTCGATGGTGAGAGGTCTCCCAATAAGGATCATATTAAGTAGGAGGTGGATAGGGTGCAAGGGGGGTCTAGCTAATAAATCCTTTATGCACCTAGAAACTACTTGGTCCTATTATGTATGGCCCAAGTTCTACTTGGGACACCTAAAAATGCTAGCCAGGGTTCGGGAAATAATTTTTGAGGAAGAGGAAGTAAATCCTTTTCATTATCATCTAAGAAGGAAGTATCCCCCATCGAGACGGTATCTTATACATATATTTAACAAATATAACTATATTTTGAGAAATTTGAAGAGGATTTATTTCCTTCTTCCAAAGAATTGAGAAGGATTTTTGTCAAAGTGAACAAGTTTTAGGTTGAAGCGAACCTGTCTTTTCTTGAACCTTGATGCTAGCTATAGGTGGATTTGATCTTGGTGATGTGCAAATGTGCCGGATGAGGCAGCACGTGAAATTGTAATTTTTCTCCTGTATAGGCGGGAGAACACACATTATGGAACATAATCAATGAATTTTTTAAATTCTGATTGTATGTCCATGAGTAAATTACACAAACAAACAACTGCACATAAAATGATTCTTTGTAATTAACAAATATGTTTTTATATGTTTCATGTAATGTGGTAGGTGATTAGATAACTAAGAACTTCCATAGAGGGAAGCGGGTGGATGGATTTCTGACAAATCCAATCCTATGGTAGGGTGGTCTCGGTTAGCCGAGAGATTTCCCCAAAAACAAATGCTAGGAAGAAACTCTAGGAAGGGACAATTCGCTAACTTACCTAGGGTTTGGTCTCGGAACCCGAATTGTAAATTATCTTAGGGGAAAGGTATGATAGTTATGCCAGAGCACTACAAGGGATTTCATAAATCCTTAGTCTACTACTAGAAAAAAGTGTTTTACTCCATGAACCAAGGGTAATGATAGTCGCTCCTTCTAGATAAGAAGCCTCTCAAAGGACACCTCTGAATATGAGCTAGTTTTTGATAGGTGACTGTTAGGTCAATTAGGAACCTTCAAGTTGGTCCTCCGTGGGTAATGGTAGGATGCTCCCCCTGCGGGGTAGACCTAGGGTTATAGAGCCGATCATTCTGGTTAGAGTACGGATGGCGACGACTGGAAGGTAAACTCTAGGCGACTACTAAAATGTTACTTGTCACGTAATAAAGGAGGGTACATTACAATTACTCATGAATATATGTGTGCATCACATGGGTTCAAAATAATGTAATTTTAAATACCATTTTTATACATTTTTTACATATAGAAGGGTGTTACATAGAGGGACTATTTACAAATTGAATAGAAAAGGGTTATGTTTTATTCAAGAAAAGTTCACAAATAAGGATATTTATAAATAGGCCTTGAACGCACGTGATGTAGAGGATATACATATAGTAATTTCCTAAGGTTGGCACATTCAATTGCTTGGGAGATCAATTCACTAAGTGTATATACTTTTAGCATGGTGAGCAAAAGATCTTTAGCATCAACTTTCGATTCCCAACAAAATCCACTAATAAAATAATCCTCATGCCATGTTAAATCACATGTGAGTTGCCAAAATTTTGCTTTTGCATAGACCAAGATAGGTTTTGACCCTTTGTGCATAGATTTCTAACCTTTATTTTAGCTACTCTTGCTCTATCTACTTCTCCAAATGTGGCATCAAACTCTTGCACAAAGGCCTTAAAATGATATAACAATGAGGATTCCTTCTCAAACAAGGGGCAAACCAAGAGAAAGCTTGTGGGAGCTTTCGCTCAACCGCCAAGATCCACGGATCGCTTATTGTTTCAAGCGTTCCAAACCGAGCACTAATGGCTACCTCTCACATAGCCAATGCGCCATCCATATCTACAGGTGTAGTGAGCTTACCTCCATGCCGATCGAGTTACCTCCTCTCCCACGCACTCCGGTAGCTCCACGATCCAAGTGCAAGCTTCAAGCGAGCTCCATCCTCAAGCTCCACGCTCCAAGCTCCATCGTTGCGTGCAATACAAGGGAAGAGAAGAAGAGAGAAGAAGAGAGGAGAAGATGGAGAGCTTCTCCTCCCCGGTCCCTCATCCTCACACACTCACTTCCTCACACTCTCACACTCCCTCTCTCAAGCACAAGCTCAAGCAAGCAAGAAGAAGAAGAAGAAGAAGAAGAAGAAGAAGAAGAAGAAGAAAAAGAGAGCCACTTTTGGCCACACACAAGAATAAGCTTCTCATTCACTTTTCAACTTTATATACAAAGCCCTAAATCCCTTTTGGGCGGTCATCCCCTTATCCCCTTTTTTACATGGCCGGCCGTGGCCTAGGCCATTTTTCCCATTGTCCTCCTATCTTTGTAGCTTCCTTCATACCGCCCATCTACCTTTACAAATTACATGGGTGAGAGCCTGGTGCTCCTTAAATTAAATCATGATACGCTTGTGCTTTTTTACAAAAGTATTGACTTGCACTTTTCCTTATGCGTCTTTCTCCCTTATTTGGGACTTTTCTGTGCTTCTTGTGTTTCTAGATTTTCCTTGTGCGCCTTTGTCTTCCGTTTCACTTTTCCTTGGGCTTTTTCTTCTCCTTAGCTTTTCCAGATTTTCCACCTTGTTCATCTGACTGTTAACATTACCCCCTCCTAGACGAGTGCCAATCCCATGGCACTCACCATCGTAGGTAGCAGGCTTTGGCATGCACTGAAGACATGGGTGGAAGGGACATCGGTGGTTGCCATGGAGGAGTGTTGGTGGTGGTGTGGAGGAAGGTTGTTGGGGGCATGTTGGTGGCCTAGGTGGCTGGTGGTAGGGTTGTTGGAGTTGGTGATAGGGTTGTTCTTTGTTGGATATTGCACTGATGGCCAGCACAAGTGTTGGTTTGTTGGGGATTCTGTACATGACAATTCTTGGCGGGCTTGCAGGATGATAAAGGATAAGAATTCAGAGTTGGGTGTCGATGAAGAAAGAACGACATTTTCGCTGGAGTCTTCAATACCTGCAATTGAAAATCTCTCATAGGTGGCCTCTCCCTAGGGGTAGTGCTAGTCTTCTCTATCGTGCACAAGACATAGTTCAATTAGTTTGGGAGACAGGTTGAACTCTAAGTGAGCTGAGAGTATTGTCATGCACTTGATGACCCAAACTATGTATATATTTCATTGCAGATATTATGTGAGTGCTCGTGCTTACTTAGATATTACACAGTTAGAAGGCGGTCTCTCCCTGGGGTAGTGCTAGTCTTCTCTATCGTGCAGAAGACATAGTTCAATTAGTTTGGGAGACAGGTAGAACTCTAAGTGAGCTGAGAGTATTGTCATGCACTTGAGGATCCAAAATGTGTATATATTTCGTTGCAAATATTATGTGAATGCTTGTGCATACTTAGATATTACATAGTTAGAAGACCGCAGGCTGGTTTCTTATAACAATGTGTGGATGAAGCAAAGTTGTCCATGTTGAGAGGAAGTACACATGAAGGTGTATGAGACATCATTTGCATTGTGACTGCACGACGTAGCATAATTCGACACAGGGACACCGCACTTTCGGTAGCTAGGAGCTAGTGGACTTGCTTGATGAGGACGGTGTACTTTTCATGGCCATTTGTGCGGTGCTTACCACAATTGAATGTAATGGTATTAAGGTAAAGTGCAAGGGGGAATCGTGCGAATGGGTTAGGGTGACAGGTCTAACCATAGGCGAGACAAGCTCCCTAGGTATGTCCTGCCCTTGATGTGCCCTGAACAATTGTGGGTGATACTAAAGGGCTAGGGGACTAGGGACGGAGCTAGCTGACCAAGGTCACTGGATGTGCCTAATTTGAGGACCCCTAGGTGATGTGTGTGATCGTGGGTGCTTCGTATATATTTTTTTCTTTTCTTTTCTTTTTTCCTTTTTCGTTTCTTTTTCTCGTGCTTTGGTTTTCTTTTTTTCTTTTTTTGGACTTGCCTGAGTACAACCATTGCAATATATTGAGGCTATCAGCCTTTCAATGGGTTGGGGAATGTTAAGCTTTGAAGGCTCAAGAAATGGATATTACAATGATGATTGTGCCCTAGCCTCGTTGTTAGAGAAGCAGTCGTTGAGATGGGGAGATACACTTGAGATATTGCAACCCTCTTTGGAACGTGCGATATTGGTACAATTGGGGTAACAGCTGCCATGAGTGCCCGACGCAGAGTGTAACCTAGAAAGAGGAAGTGGTTAAGATCATGCTTTGGGCCATGCGATGTGGACACTCGCACGGGTGATTTTTGCTTTCGGCATCATGGCTTTATCGCAGCTCTTTGTGGGGTTGGTGGTCTTGTGGTGACTTGGGCATTGAATGCTTTCACACAAAGACCTGTGTCATCCTGCATCCACTTGTCACTTCATGAGAGTACATGCACGGCATATGCCGCAACTATAATAAACTAGTTCGATGCAAGGAGATATCACTTATCTGAATTCCATGGTGTTGACTTAGATACTTATCACTTGCGCTTGATTAGCTTTTTTTTTTGCTAAAGATATGAAATATATTAAATAAAAATATGAAAAGTTTGTATAATCGGGGAACATGTCAGTACTTAACCATTTAAAGACAAAAAGTCATGGCTAGGTAGCATTTGATAAGCCTTTTATACAACATGGGGCTACTCTATTTGTACAAGGTAGGGCAAGTCTGGGTGGTTGGGCGACTAAGGCTATGCTGGTGAGGGGCTCTTGTGAGGTTAGGTAGGAAAAATGTCAGCTGGGACCCAGATGGTATAGTCCCTGGCCGCAATTGCTTCCAAGATGCTTTTAAACAATGCGTCAAATTCCTGCTTGTCCCGAGCTGCCCTCTCCTCTTTCTAGCACTTGGTGCCTGAGCGTTTGATGGGAGGCTATACGGCTGGTGTTGCCACACCCCGTGTGCTCCCTTGATCCCTCGTCTTCTTGGCTTGGAGGGTTTTTGGCCTGCGTATTGGGCAGTATCGTTTAGAGCCTCTTTTCGGCACGTACCTCTTTAGAGTAGGCACGTAGCGTTTTGGTGGGGGTGCTTGTGCTGCATGCTCCCTTCGATGGCGAATAGCGTCCTTGCAAGCCAGCTACATTGGGTGCTCCATGTCGGCTACCATAGGGAGACCTGCAATATGCGAACCGAGGATTAGGCCTTGAGGCAGGATAAAACTGTTCGCATGGGAGGGATTATACAGTGGGTTATCAAGTGCACATGACGAGAAGGGGAGAGGTGAGGCATGCAATGTTTGTTATAGAGGGATGGCCCCCATGATGATGTTCATTTGGCCTCCAGCCATTAGCAGATCTTGGCTCATGCTAAGTTGTGTGGATTGGTTGTCATGGAGTGGGGCAGGGCTCATCCTCGGAAGGATAAACCGGAAAGGGGGGAAGGTGTATAGAAAGGGACGGTACCCTATCTACACCATAAGAGATGTTGGTCAAGGCTTCATATATCAGTAATGAGGGTTGCATGCCCTCCCCTTGGAAGCGGGAATGGTCACACAACTTCTAAATGTGTGGTGAGAGGAGGACTTAAGGAGCTTAGCTTGCCAAACCCAACTCTTCTCCCTGCACTTGACTATCATTGCTTGTGTGTGTTGATATTGTCTATACATGGTCACAAAATTCATTGTTTATTGATGTACATATTTACAAATCCATGTCACTTCATGAGGATAAAAGCCAATTGTAGAACTCCAGATTTCACTGGAGTGTGGCACATGCATCCAGTACTCGTGATAGCTTACTCAATACCGATAGATATTTTGCAACATCGAGTAGCACGGAACCTTGTCCGAGTCTACTGGCAACATGTAACTCCTTCTTAGTGAGAACCTTATCAGACAGAGAGTTCTCTTGGCTAGTTTCAGCTAAGTCTGTACCCCGAATGGATGTCAGCTCGAAAGGAACTTGGTGCCACATAGGTTGGGTCTCTTTGAGACCGCCATTTGGCCAATCGCTCCTCTGAGATTGTCATGATCCGGGCTCCTAGTTCAGCCATTGCAATGCGGTTTTCACACTAACTTTGTTCAAATTGACTTTGACCCTTTGATTGTTGCTTTAGTTGCTCTATGTCTAAGAGATTTGGTTAGCAGAGCACATCATTGAATGTTACAGTTAAGCGTAGTTCGTCGGCTTCCTCGTCAGAGATGAGTTGCATGGGTTCATGCAGGAGCATATTATAGTGCTAGTCAAGATGTTCTTGCTCTTCCCAAGATAAGGTAAATGGCAAGTATTCTTCAAGCTGCTCTTTAGGGAATGCGCCCATATCTGCCAGAACATAGACACGTGCGAACACTTTGAGCTTAGCATCCAACTCGGTTAAGCATTCTGTGACACTTTTATGTTCAACGAGGGCTTGCTCGGTTGCTATCTGATACAAGGTTCTAAGAGTTTGCCTAGGTTTTAGCATAGCTGGGGGCTTAGGCCTAGATGAGCAAGATTAGTCAACTCTAGGATTGCTTATTCTCTTTGGATTTCCATGTTTCTCCCGAGGCTTTGTTATTGCGTCATGGTTCTCCTTAGATGTGACTGGTATAAATTTGTCACCCTGTTGTGACAGCGTTGTATCCACTCTTGATTGGTCAATGTGAGTTCTGTTGTCGATGGATTGAGTGTTGCAAGCAATCATTGATGGTAACGATTGCTTTGATTTTTCAGAGCACACGGATGTGTCTAAGGTTTCACCGCTATTAGAAGAGGCATCAATGGGGTCATTGGTGGATGGAATCGATGCTTTATTTTTCAGCTCTCCATCACTCTTGGTGTCAATGTTCTTGGGGTCCACAACCACCTGTAACTGATGTTGTTTTTGCTATTTTCTCCTCTTTTTCTTGGTCAGTGAAGGTGCATATCTCAACGACTCAGGACCCTAGACTAGGTCAACCATTGATGTGCTTGGTTGGGCCTCAGCATTCTCTTTCTCTAGTGTGTCCTTATGGGGCGTAGCCGTGGCCTGCTTAATAGCCTTGCTAGGTTGTGAGGGTACACTTGCCTCCCTTTTTGGAGAGTCTAGCTCTTCCCTCCTATTTAACTCCTCCAGCCTAGACTTTAGGCACTTTGGAAGTGCTGGAGTTGTCAATGAAGTTGGTTGTGACACCTCCTCCACAGGTAAACTACTAAGGATGCGTTCGGCAAGGGGCATTGTCACGACCAAGGGCTGTGACTGCTGTGATCTCTGATTGGAAGTAGTAACAGCTAGTTTAGTGGACTTGCTACTATTAGTGGATTGCGGTGCCAAGTCCTTAGGTCAATTGGAAGTGGTCATGTCTTTTGTTACCCTTAGAGCATTCACTTGCATAGATCGAGTATCAGTTAAGCTAGCCTCGTTGGATCGCATAGGCATATCCTTAGGTTGAGAGCTAAGGGTGGTGTCGTGTCCTACCTCTTGGACATTTGGAAGCTTTGATGTAGGTAGAGATTGGAATTGAGTAGCCGCACTTGACGAGTGTTGTGCTTCCTATGTCCGTTTAGGGGAAGAGGGTGTAGGATACTTGGGACTCCTAAGTGGCTTTGACACTGGCTGGGAGATTTGCTCGTGGCTGTTAGATGATTTTGCTATTTGCTTTATTGAGCATTTAACCTTTCCATGAGCAATGTTGAGCCTATGATGCCTGCTATCCTCTTGGGGAATCAAAGGCTCCTTGGGCACTAGTGGCTTTTCGTATCCTCAACGATTACATCTGATATCTGCTTGTCAAGCACGCTAGGCTGAGGATCTACCCTCCGATTGATCTCGTTTGGTTTCTTGATTTCAACCATGAGGGGCTCAGTCACTCCATTGTTGTTGACTTGAGACTTGGTTTTTCATTTAGATCTCCTCCTACGCTTCTTTGCTCTTGATACAATCTAGCCTTCAGTCGACAAGGGAGGTTTAGCAAGGGGTTTTGGTACCCAAATCCACCGGTTACTTGCGTAATACCCTTGAGCACATAGCAATGCTTTGGATATCTATCGTGGCGTTGTGCTGACCCTCCATCAATGCCTTTGTATATAAGGCTTGGGATTCTTTTGGGGTCTTCTATAATATTTGTAAGTCCAAAGCCCATCCTTGGCATTGTCTCTTGACCTTTTTGTTTCAGGCATGGCCTCACTTACTGTTTGGCCTGTGCCTATATCAACTCTTCCAACAAGTCCTTGCTCTCGTTAGCAGGCTTGACTGTTATATCAGCACTCTCCTTGCCTTTCCCTTGAGGTTCGATGAGGTCACCCTTGCTAAAGGTTGTGACTATCCTAACACCCGGTAGTGTCAGGTGTATCCTCTATGCTACATAGTCGGCCTCATACTTGGTCGCCCTTTTGAAGGGTCTTCCTAGGAGGGTTTCCTTCCCGTAATTAGCACTATTTGGAGGAACATGAAATAGGATAGGCAAGCTCTCAGTTTCAATTGTCGCAAGGATTTTGCACTTCCCCATGAGTGCTTGTGGGTGTCCCCCGTAAGGGCTAAGAGTTGCATTAATTGGTGTGAGCTCTAGTTGGCCTAGTAGGGTCCATGATTCATAGGTCAAGATATTAAAATCTGCTCCTTCATCAATCAGAGCATCGATAGTATGCTCTCTTTTTGCGGTGAGTTTGACCCTAAGATAAGCAAGTAGTGCTATGCCTTCATCTTTCAGGTCTTGGCTTGTAAATTTAAGCCTTCTGACAAATGCCCTTGAGTCCCCAACTGCACTACCAGATGTGGATTCTCCATTGATGTCTTGGATCGTCAGTGCAGTGCTATTCAAGGAGCATCTATTATCAAGACTGTCATATCTAGTCCTCCTCGCAGTTGCAGCTTGATGTTGTTGATTTCTGCTTTGACTAGATGCAGTCTATATGCAGTACATATGTGTTTTTGTAGTGTGGCCTTTTTGCCCTTGTTGGCTAGATTGGCCCATTGATGTTCTAGGGTCTCTGTTTCTCTCTATTCGGGCAGGAGCTTTTGGTTGCTCTTTTGCAAGTGAGAATCCATGCTCATGTAGAGCCATTGCTACACTAGGGTCCAATTTGGAGGACTTGTCATTACGCGCATTTTCTCTCCAACCTACTTGGGGGAGGTGCGGAGGCCCCCTTTGTAGGGGTTGGGGGGGGGGGGAGGGGCAGCCCCCCCTGGCCCGCAGGGCCATTACTGTAAACACCATGCACAATTTGGAGGACCATTTATAGCCAAATTTTAAACTACTTTCTCTAAGTTTCAGTCTTAGTGATGGATCTGTGATGTGCCTTTAGCTCTACGTAGCCTTTGGGATCAATTTCGGGGTTTAGATGCGTCAAAATTTGTGTTTTAGATACCTATCCGATTTTGATAGTTTTTTGTCCGATCTCAAATGTCCGATTTTCAGGAGTCCAATTATCAGAATCGGACGTCCAATTTTAGGTTGGTTCGATCAACCCAATGGTCCAATTTTGGTCACATCCAATTTCTGGAATCGGATGTCCGATTTTGACAGGCGTCCAATTCTGAGCCCGATTCTGAGCCGTCCGATTCCTTGTGTCCGATTTCCAGGGTCTGAGTGTCCGATTTTCAAAATCAAACGGTCAAGTGTCCGATCGGTCAGGCAAAAGTGTTACGATTCTGGGACTCAGACCCAGACAACGTGGTCCGACTGCGCCAACGACGGCCCGCGGGTTGCACCGCACGATGAATCAAACCCAACACCTACTCTACGAAATCGTCCACCACCTTCCAGATAGGTACAAAACACTACAAGAAAATGCCAGACTTACCTGGAATCAATGTGGCGCTCGAATCGATCGGCACTTCAGAGGTCTCCCCATGCTCTCTCTCACTTTCTCCCTGGCTCTCAAGCTCACTCTCTTCTCAGAAGACAGGATGTCAAATGTGGTCTTTCCTGGTTCCCTGGGCCTCTTATTGCCCCATCCCAGCCTACTGTAACCTTAGAAATTAATCTCTCATACTCTTCCAGCCATAAATCTGAATGTGTGCCCCTATTTCCCTATTTCAACCTGTTATACAACAACAGAAAACCCTACAGTTTGCTCCAATGTTTTGCTCCTATCCTTCCTAAATGCAAGAAAAAATTATAAGAAAAATACCTACACTACTCCATCATGCTTTCCCAAGTCCAAAACAACAAAAACCTACTTGCTAAGGAGATCAAATACCACTTCAAACTCCCTCGCTTCCTACCTATCTACCTCAAGTACCGATTCGGGGAAAACCCTACTTCAATGCTCGAATTGAAGCGTGCAAGCGCTCAAGGCTTGAATCGGTTAGTCCCGGCAATGGAACCAAAATGTGGGAGCTTTCGCTCAACCACCAAGACCCACGGACCACTTATTGTTTCAAGTGTTCCAAGCCAAGCACTAATGGCTACCTCTCACATAGCCAACGTGCCATCCATATCTATGGGTGTAGTAAGCTTACCTCCATGCCGATCGAGTTACCTCCTCTTCCGCGCACTCTGGTAGCTCCACGATCCAAGTGCAAGCTTCAAGAGAGCTCCATCCTCAAGCGCCACGCTCCAAGCTCCATTGCCACGAGCAAGACAAGGGAACAGAAGAAGAGAGAAGAAGAGAGGAAAAGATGGAGAGCTTCTCCTCCCTGTTTACCGCAGCATTGAGGAACGAAAAATGGAGTAGAAGTGCGGGAGAAATGGAAGGAGACAACCAAGAAGGCACAGAACAAAGAAAGGAAAAGGCGTCCGGGACGGAGGTGAGACTCTGAAAATCTGAATGATGGTGTCGCCTCGAGAAAAGAAAAGAGTAAAAGCGTGCCATTAAATATGAAGGCGCTTTCGAATCCTTGTAAAAAGAGCGCCGGGCTCACTCCCATGCCAATTGTATGCATTAGTGGGAACGGGATAAGTTAGAATGGTGGGAAATAGGAAAAGAGGGCCTAGGCTAATGGCCGGCCATGTAAAAAGTAGGGATGACTGCCCAAAAAGTAGGGCATGTATATAAAGTTCAAAAGTGAATGAGAAGTTCATTCTTGGGTGTGGCTAAATCTTATTCTTCTTCTTCTCTTGCTTCTTACCTTCTTTCTTGTGCTTGAGTGAGGGATTGAGGGAGTGTGAGGGAGTGAGGGAGTGAGGAAGTTAGTGTGTATGAGTGAGGGATCATGGAGAAGAAGCTCCCCATCTTCTCTCTTCATCTTTCTTTCCCTTCTTCTCTTCTCTCGTCTCGCGCGGCTATGGAGGATGGAGCTTGATGGAGAGGGATTGAGGTTGCTTGAGCTTGCCACAAGGATCGTGGAGCTATCGAAGTGTGAGAGAGAGGAGGGAACTCGATCGAGCATCAAGGTAAGCTCACTACACCCACAAGGTAGGCATTGCGTGTCGGCTATATGAGAGGTGGCCATGGCTGCTTGGCTTGAAACGCTTGATCAATAATCGGTCTGTAGGTCTCGGGGTAGAGCTCTGTAGCTCCCCTACATTTTGGTTCCATTGTCGGGATAGATGGAATCGAGCCTTGAGCACCACGCGTATCGTATCGAGCATGGCAATAGGGTTTGCAACCTGAATCGATGCTCGAGATAGTTAGGAGGACTAGGAGGTTTTAATCGTTGGAGCAAGTAAGTATTTTGATTTGCTGCTGAATGTAGAGTAGGACCATCTGTCTTTATTTCTATTTCTGTTTTCTGTTGCAATAGGTTAAGGGTAGGATAGGAAAAAAGAAGGGAACAGAAGGGCTCTGCTGTTACTGGAGACAGGGAAGTTGGGGTGCAGATCCATACATCTGGCTGGTGGAGTGTATAAGATTAGTCTCTGAGTCTACAACAGACTGAGGGAGGTAATAAGGGGCACAATAGACTAGGGTGCCCACATTTGACACCCTGTTTTTTGAGAGGACTGTGAGACTGGGAGCTCGGGAGAGAGCGAGAGAGCTGCGAGAGATCGTGAAGTGCTGACCGATCAAGCACCCCATCGCTTCGAGGTATGCCAGACGTTTTCCTCTATTGCTCGCATTGATTTGGAAAGTACGGCACGATTTGATAGAGTAGGCATTGACCTAAAGGCATCATGTGCAACTTGCGGGCCATCGGCTGCACCATCGGACCAGTCCGTCCGATCCCCAGAATCGAACCGTTCGATTGCGAGAGTTAGACCGTCTGATTTCGAGTGTCGGACCGTCCGATTTCCATAATCGGACCAATTGAAAATCAAACCAGTTGAATCCGACTCTTAGAATCGGACCAGCCCACCAAGTCGGGCCACGTGTCCGAGTCCCAAACTTAAGCCACTCAATCCATTGCAGTGGTCGGACCACCCCCCGTCCACCCCCCGTCTGACTAAGGGAAGCCGGACCAAAGACTAGACTTGCACATCCGATTCCCAGAATCGAACCAAGCCCATCTGATTCCCAGAATTGGACCAAGCCCGTCCGATTCCCAGAATCGGACTAGCCCGTCCGATTCCCAGACTCGGACAAAGCACTAGAGCTTGAATAGAAGGCGATTCACCTAGGCCATAGTCCTGGGTATCCTGGTCACATCTCTGACCCCCCAGGGAATCCAGTGTGATCTTGGAAGCTGGATACCAGATAAGGTGACCGAAGATTCACCCTGAATAGCTAGACATCGCGCAACCATAATTTGGAATTGGATGCGACGTTCGACGACCAGCCAACCAACTAACCAACCCTGAAGCAGGATATGGACTGCAGCAAGGTCTTTCTATAAGACTTTAGATTGGCCAGGACCTACATCAAAAGCCACATTAGGCCACAACCGTAGGCAGTGGAGTGGAGCCTGCATCAGGCATTTAGTGCATCCTCACCTCACCTTCTGATTTCATCACCTAGGGTGCACTACAAGGAAAGGAAAAGCCTACTTCCACACTGAGCACTAGAAAGTACTCAGCACAAGTTGTGGATAAGATTTATGACGGTTTTTAGTAACAAGGAGCTCAATAGGAAACATAATAATATCAAGGAACCCACTACTAGGAGAAGACCCCAAAGCATATCAGGCTACTAGGGAACTCCATCTGTAGGGCCCTGAGAGGACACGAAGATCTAGAGGACCGCAACATAGAGAATCAAACGCTACCAGAGCTACTCAAGTTGATCGACGACCTAGTGAAACAGGAAGCGGAAGCAATGTCAGGATCCCAAGGCGGACCAGGAGAGGATAGACTAGACTTGGGAATTCCCAGTCATGGTGCAAGAGTTAGTCAACGAGTATGACTTGCTGGCCAGGATGGTAGTTCAAGGTATGCCAGACTAGGAGAGGAAGTGGTAGCGACCCTAGAAGAGGAACAAAAGGAAATCAAAAGGGCGTTAGAGAGCATGATCGCCTATAATCACGAGAAAAAGGCTAGGAAACTCCAACAAGACGTGAATATGTATGAGGCCCTGTTGGCCCTGGCTGGAGCAACAAAGGCTAGGAAACTCCAACAAGACGTGGATATATACGAGGCCCGGCGCATGCTGGTCCTGGGTGGAGCAGAAAAGCCAGGACCAAATGCGGAGAGAGAGCGGGAAATGGAGGCTGACTTGTCATTAAGTGAGCTTGTAGCCAGGTGGCTCATGGACAACACATTCGCTGAGCAGGGTGCGACAGCCTTAGCCACAGCCTTACTCTCAAGATTAGGGGTCACACAAGGGGCAAAGGGGCAATCTAGGATCTCTATAGTGGCGAAACAACTGGACAAGTACGAATCCAGCAACGACCCATATAGCTTGGTGGAGCAGTTTGAACAGGTTTGTGAAGCAAACGGCCTTATAGACCCTACACAACGCTCCCAAGCTTTTGGGCTATGCTTAGGTGACAAGGGGAGGGTGTGGTACACCAGCCTGGATGCAGTCGAGCACGGGAAAATTTCCCATCTTAAGGACCACTCCACTTGATGAATGTCAACCAGAGAGAAAAGGAGGACGTAAGAGACTACGTCACACATGTACGTAGCCTCTTCAAGAGGATCCTGGCCAATGAGTGACCTAACGAAAAGGTTGTGTCTATAGTGTTCATAAATGGAATCCGTAGCAAGGAACTCTACAAGGCCTTGGCTAGTAACTCCACACTACACAGAGACGTGCTGGCTAGGGTTTTTGATGAAGCAATAAGGGTAGACGACAGATGAGGGAGCGAAGCATGAGGAACGCCAGTCGGGATGGTGCAGGTGAGAGGGCTTCAGAGCGGTCAATGACATTGGGTGAGAGAGAGAGCTCTAGCGCGCAAGATAAGGGAAAGGGAGTCGACCAAGGCCAGGACTTGGCTGAGGTGAGAATGGAGCTTGCGCGTTTGCAAGAACAAATAAGGAAGCCTACGCGAGCCCACGTGCAGTGTATACACTGTGGTGAAAACCACTTCCCAGCCGAGTGTCAAGATCCTAGATCTAGACCGTGTTCAAACTGTGGTAGGTTCGGACATGACGCATTGCACTGCAGATTGCCCAGGAGGTTTCCGTATGCGCAGCAATGCAACCCTCCTTACCTAGGCAACAGGCCATCTAACTTCCTTGATAGGGGAGCCCAGCTGGCACTCCTAGCACCAAACGACACGAGACCAGTCATCCCTAGGCTAGAGATGAACCCAACAGGCATACCCAAACAACCAAGACCCTACGTAACCCAACCACCGAGTGACGCTCCCGTTCATTATGTGGAGGAACCTAGTGAAGAAGAGAGCTACGTAAACCCATACATCTCCTATGACGGCAAAGGAAATCTAGTCCTGATGGACTATTGACCAATGTCGATGATGGCGCTAGGCAGAGGAAGAGGTAAAAGCTTTGGAGGACCAAGACAAGACCCAATCTCATGTTGGACTTGTGATCATCCAGGCCATATATCATCACACTGTCCAGAAAGGAAACAGGCAAATCAGGACAAGGCTGACCTTAGGTGCGCCAAATGTGGGATCATGCACTTGTTTCCTGACTGCCCTAGGCAGAAACCATCAGCCAGCCTGGCCAACGTGCCCTTTGTGGCCTTGGGGCTATTTGGTGTAGAGACCTTTGGCGGAGAGGACACACCCATCCTGCTGCATGTCATGATGCAAGTGCAAACAAGACAAACATGCGTCTCATTGCCTGAGCCAAGTAACTTGGATGCAGCCTCACTGGGAAAGAAAAGCCAGAGGAGAAGGAGAAAGAGAGCAGATGCAAGGATCACTCTTATGACTGAGGAAGATACAACCTTAGTGGCGGAAAGAGGGGTCATAGACGCCGAGGCAGAGACCTCTGCCCCCAAGATGGCGGAACTAGGTAGTGCCAAGGTGGGAGAATACCCTCATCCCAAGCGGCAACTCGAGGCTATCGCCAAGGTAAAGGAGTGGGTCAAGGATGCCCAAGAACACCTTAAAGATGTAGAATCCATATTGGAGGACCTTTTTAGTGCAAGCACACCTGATTTGCCATTGCGGCCTCAATCGGGGAATGCACTAACACCACGAGATTGACTCTACCTTCCCAGGCTTTGCCCAAGAGCCAAGGAATCTTCAATTCAGTCTTGCAATGGATGGTGTGAACCCATTCGGTCTGCGCTCAACTTCTTACAGTGTGTGGCCTATAGTCCTTGTCAAGTACAATATCCCTCCATGGCTTTCTACGAAGAAAGGACATCTCATCCTTAGCTTGCTCGTCCCAAGCCGCTACAAAGTAAAAAATATGGACGTGTATCTTCGTCCATTAGTCAATGAGCTTAAGATTTTGTGGGAGGAGGGGGTTACTGTGCAAGATGTGAGTGGCGCGATGGTCGGCGGTCAGCCAATATTTGAGCCATTCTCATGTGGACGATGCATGACTTTTCGGGATTGGGAGAGTGCTTAGGTGAGCAGGCCTCCATTCTCGCTAGTAATATCTATATTTTATCTCGTTCAATCAAGTATTCACTAGGTTGTGGTGTTGGAACATGTTTGGTTACCTCAGATTATCATGCATGTCCATTGTGCGGGCCACAGTTAGACTCCTGAAGGTCACGAACCATGAAGAAGATGGTATATCAAGGACACATTTCTTTCTTGCCGGAGGATCATGAACTCAAGGAAGGTTTCCTTGGACGACCTCCAACATGTATGAACGATGCAAGCTGGTACGAGTTGAAAATGGTCCGCCATATTGGACCCACTTACAGGTCAACCACTTGTTGGATCCCATGCATATTTTCAAGAATGTGGGCAGCTTATTATGGGACCACATCACAGGAAAGAGAGACACTATAGGGGCACGAATGGATTTCAAGGAGGTAGGTAAGATGGAGGCGCTTTGGCCGCAGTCGAGTGCTGATGGTTGCGTGCAGCTTCCTCGCACTCCTTGGGTTTTGTCCACTAAAGAAGAGTGCATTGTGAAGAAAGTAATCAAGTCTATCCGCACTCTAACAGGTATGATGTGTTCTCTCAGGTCCGTAATTTCTAAAGACAACTAATTAGCAGGGCTAAAATCCCATGACTGGCATAAGATATGTCAGGTTTGTACTACGAATGGATTGTAATTAGCGTGGGCATTTTGCTATTTGGAATGTAGCCATTATTCATAATGCTTTCTCATTTGTGGCAGTTTGTACTACCAATCGCGATCGCAAGATGTCTTACTCCAGAAATACGCGGGGCCATTTACAAGTTGTCGACTTTGGTGCAATGGATCTCACAGAAGGAGATTAAGATGTCCTCTATTGAATCCGCAAGGCGGGGAGCAGTGGAGACGGTCTGTCTCTTTGAGAAATACCTGCCCACCAGCATGCTCACGATACAAATCCACCTTCTTGTGCATCTTGTGGATGAAGTGGAGATTGCTGGACCTATCCATACGCGATGGATGTTCTTCTTGGAGCGCTTCATGAAAACCCTGAACGGCTTTGTGCGACAACGAGCTTAGCCAAAAGGTAGCATGGCCGAAGGTTGGTTGGTGTTTGAGGCACTAGTGCATATTTCACAATGGCTACCAATGGTGGAACTAGACAATGAAATGCTATGGTCGCTGAAGGACGATGATAGACTGACTGGAGATGTGGTGGTTGGAAATGGGGTAGAAAAAAGAATGGATGCCTCAATGGAAGAGAAGGTGAATCGCTTTTGTATGTTGCACCATGCCTCTATGGAGACGTGGCTTGCCAAGTACCAGATCGTTAGGCAAGATCAAGGGGAAGCGCGAGCTGAATTCCATCGTAGTACACGTCATCAACCAATTCGATATCCCAAAGGCATGGAGGAGATGCCGCGGTTTATGTCAACACGATGGTTCCATGTAGCTTTGACCGCAGCATCTCGCTAAGGGACAGAGGTCTCAATGGAGGAGTGGGAATTCTCGAGGGGATGTAGTCCAAAGGTGATGAGGGGTTTCAAGTTTGTTGTATCTAAATTTTATATGTGGCATCTAATTTGAGTGTTTCATTGTACAATACAAAATATATAGTGCAGCTTGGTCACGCAGACGGCATTTTTGCATGAAGCGTATTGAAAAAATGCACTCCACAATGGATTGTGGTATCATGGCAAGGTTCGAGCAAGAGAGCCGGCGACGAGCAACGGATCCAAACACGGTTGTGGATGAGATGGAGTATTTTGGGAACTTGCAAAGTATTATTACGGTGGATTACCATAGTGTTGAGATGACAAGCTCAACACATGCGGACATTGATGATGGACTGCCTGGTTAGATGGGTCCACACGTCTACACTTAGCACGTCGGTGGTCATTATGACTCTCACATGGCCACTGACTCATTGCTTATTATATTCAAGTTGTTACACCTATTTACAATTGGCATAGTTATAGCGCCAATCAACTAGTGTAGTTGGTTCATGGTTTATGTCACAATGGTTTAAACTCTCTTGTACATGTTTGTGAATAGGTAATCTTCTATCAAAACCCCCGACAACCTCAATGGTGGTATGTTATACCTTCAACTCCTCGAAGTGCGAGAGTATATGATCAAAGCGATGTTCCGAGCATAGATAAAGATAATATGCAAATAGAGGGGTCAATATTGCAAGGGGTGGAGGCCATCGAAAGCTTGGAGCCAGCATCGGCTAACAATGACGGAAATACAGGAGTCCAAGAATTCTTTGAGAACGAGGCGGACTCATTCTTTTGTGGTGACATGTCTATCGACCTTCCAGTGTAAGCGGAGTTGTGTCAAGAGATTAACATGGGACCATAGGATATTTCATACTCGGAGCATCCACTTACTCAATTCGTTGACCAATCGCTTATAAGGGTACATAAGATGTGCATTTTAAGTGAGATTTTTTTTAAATGATTTATATTGCTGTGCTTTGTATGATTTAAATTGCTTATTCTAACATCTAATTTTTTTGTCTATGTAGGTGACATTTTCAGGATGAGTCGAGGGATGAGCGATGAGGGGTTACAGGACATCTTCGCATGCATGTCTCCAGACCAGATCACCAAATTCAGAGAGATGGCAGACCAGGAGCTATCTCGGTCTTCATTAGGGCACTCTGCTAGATCTGCTTCAGGTCGATCGGATGCTTCGACTTCGAGCAGACGATCTCGATGCTCATAACTTGGGCCAGAGGGAGGGAGTGCATCGGGATTGGGGGAATGCTGCAAAGATACAGAGGCAGTGAGCCCGCAGTCGACACGGGATACAGGTGCGACTCCTCGCTCTCATGGCTCAGGTGGATGCTGTGGAGACACGGACACGGTGTCTTCGTCTTGTCGTTCAACTGGAGCTACGTCATCTCCAGGATTTGTTACACCTGTGGAGACGTCTACTCTAGTTACTCCGGCTTTTGCGTAGCCATCAACAGGTGGTATTCCTGTGGGTGCCACTCCGAGAGATATTACCCCCGTCAGTACACCAGATGCACAGGGGTCTCTTGGATATGCTGAGGAGCGTGGATGCAGATGGGAGAGGACCCATCTTAGGCAGACTCCTGGGGGTTATGGATATCTAGTCGATAGTAGGTCAGGAGCCATCATCATGAATGATGAGGGGAGGAGGGTGATGGCTCGCATGAGAGAGTTGTGCCAATAAGTTTTTCGGCACAATGTCTTGAATCATTGGAAGAACATATCGGAGGGGAGCAAGGACTACGTAGTAGCATCCTTGCATGAGGAGTTTCTGGTGCCAGCCATAGTAGATAGATTCTCTACGGGCTAGATGATGGATTGTATACGTGCATACATGTCACACAGACGATCTGACGTACGCAAGGCAATCAAGAGTGGGGCTGCAAAGCCCGAGTGGTTAGATGCAGATGACTGGCGCCGACTGAGGGAGGAGGCTACAGAATCTCCAGGACGTTGGAGTCAGCAACGTGAGGCGGCGATGGCACGACTCGAGGCCAGAGTGGTCCATCATCTTGGGAGTGGCGGCCACAGGACATAATTTGAGGACTTTGTAAGTTTTTCTTTTGTTTTGCTTGTTTATTTTTTTGAAATATTCTTTGTACTGACAATCATGTTTCTAACAGTTAGCATTTTGTTTTCTTTGCAGGAACCGACTGGCCTTGAGACTCGATATGTAGAGAGGCATGGTCTCAGGGCATTGGTCGACCGATTGTATAGATGCGGTGGCCTTGTAAGTCACTCATCTTTCTTGTCCGTAGTTACCATGAGATATTTGAATGCATTATTGTATGGTGGACTGATGTGTTGTTTCTTTTTTTGCAGAGTCCATTCGATGCTCCTTTGCGGCGAGACGAGCTTTCGGGGGACGAGAATGCATAGCTCGCCCTTGGATCCCTAGAGCTCACACACCTTTATTTTTGAGTCGCCTGATCTATGTAGAAATTTTCTATGTATTAGTGATATCCTGTCATGATTGTACCAATCGCTTTTTATGAGATCATGTATTTATTTCATATATTAGTTTTATGATTTCAGTATACATTCTTTTTGTTTGCAAGCGCATTGTACACATAGTGCAGAAAACTATTTTGTATGGCTCTTATAAAGCACACAGTGCTATATGTGGCAGGGGAGCTTGTTGCCCTACCACAAAATTTTTTTAATCCATGTTACCGTCGCTATTAGCGTCGCAAATTTTACTGCTCGTGTCGCTATTATGCGTCGTTATGCACGTCGCAAACCGTCGCTATCCGCGTTGGTAAATGCGATGCTGATAGCGACACCAATACCGACGCTGATAGCGATGCCAATACTGACTATTTTATGGCATCGCCAATAACCACACTTTTTGTGACAACAGGGGCAAATTTTGTTGTTTGCGTTTTCGTCACTTTAAACGTCGGTATAAGGCCTATATCTTGTAGTGTTCCCTTATTCTATTGTCATAGTAAGAATAAAGAACAAAGTGATAGTGATGGGCAGCTGCCACCTATAGTAAGTACAAGATAAATATAGGGGGCTAGGCGATAGAGGCGGCTTTTAATCCTAGACAACCTTCCACTTAAAGATAAATGTACTTAAGGGGTTATTTATAGATTGAATAGAAAATTATTATATTTTATTCATTAAAAAATAACACATAAAGATATTTATAAATAGGCCTTGAACGCACGTGATGTAGAGGATACACATATAGTAACTTCCCTGAGACATCAAGCTGTCCACTATGGATGCATATAGGATATTGGCCATCTCCACCCCCTCATTATCTGACTGGGGATAATTTACCTAACTCACCTTCATATGAGAAGGTAAAGGGGTGCCAATTGACTTACCATCTTGCATATGGAATTGCTTAAATACTTTGTGAGTGTACTTTGTATGTGATGATAAGTAGAGGAGTCCCTTAGAATGATTATGTGTAATGTATATATCAAGAATCTAAGTAGCATGCCCCATGTCCTTCATCTCAAATATCTTCTTAAGCTAAGTCTTCAAAGCATCCAACTTAGCATGATCACTTCCAATACTCAACATGACAGTAATATATATAGCACCAAAATGATATGGCTACCAGCATGGGTCTTCTTTACACAAATCCATATTACTATGGAAATACCAATGTGAATGCATAAACACATTAAAGTTATGATATCATTTTTTCAATGCCTACTCAAGCCCATAAAGACTCTTCCTCAACTTGCATACTAGGAATTCCCTACCCTTGTCCATAAAGCCCTTAGGATACTGCATAAAGATGTCCTCTTGTACGTCCCCATGTAAGAAAGTTGTCTTAACATCCATTTGATACAAGTACAAACCCATCTATACAACCAAGGACAAAACCAAGTGAAGGGTATTCATCTTCATTACAAGGGATAATATCTCATCAAAATCAACTACCTTTTCTTGTTAATCACCTTTGCACTGCCGCATAACCTCCTCATAAGTAAGGGGCTCACCAAAATCTATCATCATGACATAATGCATAGAGAGCTCATAACGATCAAGAGGACAAGAGACTCTAGTAGAGTGACATCTCAAGATTAGCTGGGGGGGGGGGGGGGGAGGGGTTCTATATACCATGTCCTCTTTATCCAAGATCATGATGGTGCACAACAAGTGGATCCTTGGCCACTACATTAGCAACAACTTGCAAACTATTTAACTAGAGTTGGTTGTATGTAATAGGAGGCTCCTCTTGAAACATCACTCTACAAATCTCTATCATAGGCTCTAGTTACTTATGCATGTTACCCTCATGAAATACAACATCATGGCTATGGATAACCTTCTGAGCTTGCAGATCCCAAAGGCAATGGCACATCTCACCTCCATCACTCCCGAGGAATTCACTATATGTATACCCTCTTCATCACATGTGTTCAAGTCTTATTTATAAATATCCTTCATCATGCCGTGCATTCAAGACCTATAAGTATACCCTCTTCATCACGTGCGTTCAAGACCTATTTATAAATATCCTTATTCATGGGTTTTTTCTTAATAAAACATAGCCCTTTTCTATTCAATCTGTAAGAAACCCCTTTATACGAGACCCTTTGGTATGTAAAAAATGTGCAAAAAATAGTATTTTAAAAATCATGTATGTATCAATTTATGATTGACCTTCCGAGCCATCACTATATCCAAGAAAGATGCATTTGATAGACTTTGGATTCAGCTTGTTGTGTTTGTCTTTGGGAATATGGCATAATGCCACACATCCAAAGATTCACAAATGGGCATATGAGGAAGGTTTACCAAACCATACCTCCTTTGCAACTCAATCACTAAGAGCAGTGCACAAGGATCGATTAATCAAGTGAATGGTAATAGTGATTGCCTCAATGCAAAATGTATGTGGTGAGCCTATTTGACTAAGTATACTGTGGACTCTTTCATGAATAGTCCTATTTATGCACTCTATAATACCATTTTCTTATGGGATGTAAGGAGTGGTCAATTGATGCTTTAATACTCTTCTCATCAAAAAATTGCTCAAAAACACATGAGACATATTCACCCCATTGTCAGATCTTAGGCATTCTAGCATATGCCCAAATTGATTCTCAACCATAGAGCAAGAAAGTGTTTAAAAGTAGGCCAAACTTCCAACTTCTCCTTCATGGGATAGACCTAGACTTTAAGCAAATAATCATCAATGAATGTAACAAAATACTTTGCACCACCCAAGGACTAACATGGCAAGGGACCACAAATATCCAAATGAACAAGAGTCAAAGGCTCACTTGTGTGTATTATGCCAAAATATTTATGTGTGTTATGGGTTTGTTTGCCATATAAATAATGATCTATCTACCATATAGACCATGATCACATGAATCAAAACATGAAAAGTCTAGGGATAGAAGATATTGCAAACAAGTTAAGAATTTCATTCATTTGAGAGACATATGTCTAAGATGGCAATATGCAAAAGAGATATATGTGGAGGATCAATCATAGCCAAAACACAATTAGTATTGTTAGATAAATCTAACAAATAAAGATTGCCAATCTTGGCACCTCTAGCTATTAACAATATTTTGTGAAGGCTAAAGTCAAGAAAGGTTAAAGGCAAAGTCAAAGTATAAGTGCCAGATTTATTTGATTTTGGATTATTATTTTTGAAGCTTCATTGTATTATTTTTGGACACTTATATTATTCGTTATATCATGGATATCATATTATATCTATGTACATATTATTTTGTGAGAGTCAAGCTCACTCCCATGCACATTGTATTATCAACCATAGTTGTATTTGTCGCACTTGCAATTGTTGTGTGAGTTACACACATGGATTTGTGATTATATTAGTGTAGAATAGATTCATCTATGCTAAGGTATTGGCATTTTTCAAAGAAGGACCAACAAAGTGAGTAAGACCCCCAAAAGAGGACATAAATTCTAATTCATAGTAGTAGAAACCCTAAAATATAAAAGGGGCACAAACCTTAAAACATAAACGGGGTGCCACCCTAGTTACAACCCTAACCCTAATCTTGGTCTATATAAGGGTGTGAGGTCTCAATTTACTTTACTCTTTTTGTATATTCATGCCTTATAGAAGCTCTATTAATGTAACAATTAAAGCTTTCTATTCTCTTCTTTCATTCTATCATCTTGCTTCCATTGTTGAGAGTGACTAAGAGCGAGTAAGTGAGAGATGTGTTGAGTAAGAAACTAAGAAAAGGTGAAGCTTAGTATTATCTTCTTGCTTTTCATCTTCTTCTCTATTAGCTTTTGACTTGTTGGTGTGCTTGGCAATGGATATAAGGAGCAATGTCATCGAATTGTGCTACTTGGGTTTTGGAACTATCTTCAAGAATTTAAGCTTTTGGACTACAATACCAAAAGATAAGTTAGTGAGTTCGTTACACATCTAAGCTAGTCTTGTATTCTTACTTTCTTGGTTTGGAGAGAAGGATGCATAGTTAGTTAGAGTGGAGTATTTAGAGACAAGGTGAGAGACTATCGCTAAAGCGAGTGAGTTGCAACTTCTGAAACAATACAAGTTTGTCCAATGTATTGATTGTTGTGCATTTCCTCCAACATTTTGATCCTATTGTTGGGACCAAGGAAAGTGCAACCACCAAGGCTCTCCCACTCCTACAATATGGTGGAATAGGAGACTTGTCTACTTGAGTAAGTGGGATTGATGGGGTATTGATTGTCCATCCTTGTAAACTTACATACTTTAAAACACATACAGCTAGTTTTGGAAGGCCAAGTTAGGAGAAATTGGTTCATTGGATTGAGATTGGAAATATTATATTTGTTAGACTAGATGAGAATATAAAACTCAAACTCAAAAATAGAATAAAGCTAAAAAAACAACACAAAAATGCAAAAATGTAAAATGCAAAACTCAAAGCTCAAACGTTTCTTACTTAAACAAACTACATAACATTATTATGGGTTAAAAATACATCATGCTTGTCATGCTTGTTGGGTTGGGTGTGCATTGAAGTGGCCATAACTCAAAAACACAAATAATATAAAAAATGCAAAATGCATAACACAAAAACACAAATAATATAAAACTCAAAGCTCAAATGTTTCTTACTTAAACAAACTACATGACATTATTATGGGTTGAAAATACATCATGCTTGTCATGCTTGTTGGGTTGGGTGTGCATTGAAGTGACCATAACAAAAAAACACAAATAATATAAAATGCAAAATGCAAAGCTCAAAACTCAAAACTCAACTCTTCTTGCTTGAATAATTCGTATAACACTATTGTAGATGCAACTTTTTTATTATGGAGGATTGATAATGAGAGCATTGAAGGAAGAAGTGTTAAAGGTGGTGATAGTCAACAACATTTAAAGCTAGAGTCACTAATGGTGCATTAAGGAGCCAACGAGCGTAGATGCAATAACTAGTATGACACATGGGCGTAGAGAATGTCTCATGATAAAGGCTAGCTAGTATGACACATGGGAGAAGACAATGTCTCACTACAGGTAGTGGCCTATATAAAGAAAGGGAGAAAATCATCCTTATTTGAGCATACGCATAGCCATAGAGGTTAAGCAACAAAGGGTCCTCTTACTCCATGCCATATACTTCCTAAGATGTTTTGCCAAAGTCATCTTTGACTAGTATCCTACGTGCTCTCGCAATAGACCTTATATTATACGGTTCCCTAGTCCTTGTGTTTGGTAGTAGTACTGCCTTGGTCATTGTATCTTAGAGTCGTCTAGTTTCCTTTTGTTTCCAAAGAACTATATCAAGACCATTTGATCCCTAATTGATGTATTGATTCTAACTTTAGCAAAATATATATTAGATTGAGTCTTGAGTACATTTACTGTTTTATCCTTGTGCTATGAATACATATTTCTCTACAACCTAATCATTGTATATCAAAAGTGATGCTAGTGTCTGTCTATGTTAGCTTTGAGGATGCTTGTCATCACTTCTATCACGACTATGCTTAGGCATCAATCACACATGGTGACCACGATTACCATTCCTCTATGCACTGATCTGAATGCATATGTGTTAGTATGGTCTGGCCTGAGGTAGTTTTAGTGTTAGGCCATACATGGTGGTCCCAACTAGACACATTGCCAAACAATACCAATACCACCTTCTAAGACTATTATATTCCTTAGTGAGGACATATCCGAAGCACATAAATCTTCTCCAAAAATTCGAAAGCATCATTCGCAATCCACTCCTTTTATTGGGAGAAAACTTGGCATTTTTATATTTTTTTCCCATTACACCATCAAACCTAACAAATTGTTTCCCAGATTCACTCAAGCTGGTAGGTGTTCCATCAATAGTCACAACTCCACTTGTCCTTTTTATCCCAATGATACACCAATCTAGCATATCCCTCCCAAATTTTTTTGGATCTTCTAATAAAGATCCAAATGCTTTTATCAAACAATTTGGAATGGCATACACATTCAATTACCCTAATCAGGTTAATGAAGCCTATAAAGTCACCATATTTGAATCCTTGGTATGGAAGAAGGATGCAACCTGGTTAGCAACAAAGTATGGTTGGCCATCATGGAATGAAGCCCTAAATGCTCTCCCTATTTGATTCCATCTAGACCAAATGAATACAAAAAAACTTGAAAGATTCTACCATCTGAAGCAAGGTGATAGATCAGTCTAGGCATACATTGCCAAGTTCACAATACTTAACAGTTGCATTGATCCAAATGTGCAACCAAAAGATGAAATATTGAATACCCTATATATTCAAGGGTTAAATAAACATATTTAGAAAGCATTCACTTCCAATGATCTATCTGATGTAATAGCATTGACCCATTTTATAAGAAAGCTCTTAGGTTAGAGCAGTTCCTGTCAAAAGAAAAGTTCCTGCCATGAACATGAAAGAAAATTGTGGAAAACACCAAGAAGAATGACATAAAAAACCTCTAGTGCACACAATGTTATAATCCTAGACATATCCAAGTTAAATGCAATGTGAACCTGGTGCAACATTTGCAACATGGCCATGCACAACATTGAGTACTACTGGCACAATGGAAAGTATCGGATGGCATGCCCCAGGCAATGGCAAGGGACTAGAGCAAACACCTTTGGCCAATGGAAAACTCTGCAGGCTAGTCCGGTTCCTACATTAGTCATGGAGTATACCAATCAAGGACTACCCACAATTCAACAATGGCCATGGTAGGCATTATAGAGGTGAAAGAGGTTGAGGGACTTTTCGGCACTTTGTTAAACATTACTTCTCTTGCATACAAGATGGATACTAGTGAGTTGCGTGTCCATATTCCCAAGCATATGATGCTCAGAAAAGACAAGTACAAGGCCCAACACATATGCTAGGTGCCAATACAGTGGAGATCAGTAAAATTATCCAACCAGAGGTACATGTGATCACCCAATCTAGCAAGACCTATAAGGATACCATGTTGCATCTCACAGGTCCTTCATAGGCCGACAAGGAGAAAGTTCGCCACTAGATGGTAGGATGGAACTGCAAGAAAAATGGTGGCCATGAAATATTTGGTCCCAAGGTTGATTTTGGAGGTTAAACCCAGCAATCAGCTTGACAGCTCCAAGCAGCCGCAGTCTACTTGGCATATCCCACCTACTCAAGGATTATAGTAGTCTACAAAGAGTCACTTCCACCCAATATGAAAATCCCAACTCCCAACTTGATCATCAATCTGGAGTCTGTGAAGTTCAAAACCACTGCTAGATTTAGCACAAAGAACAACAAAACCACCACAAGAGAAAAACAAACAAGTTGCATGAGAAGACTTGTAACCTAGTGGAGAGAAGAATCTAAGCAATAGCCTTGGAAGTCAATAATAAAAGTTGCTAGAAACTCATCCTAGAAATAAGCAGAAAAATCTGATTTTGGATACCCATTCTAGCAAAGCTCACAAGAAGAATCAGGAGGATCAATCCTAATAAAGGCTAAGTAAAACCCTAGATGCTAACCCTGAAGGTAGTGGAAGTCAGAAGGAGGTTAAACCCATAGCAGTAAAAGGGAACATGCCAAGCACTTCAACTATTGTGGACTCATCTAAGCATCAATTGGATGGAGACCTATCAATATCATTATTCCACGAGGTGATTTACTAAACCTAGTTATGGCTTTCAAACATCCTCCCTTAAAGTTGATTCAACTTGAATACCTGATATTGCCAAAATCGGAATTAGCGGCCATGATAGCCCATGCTTTGAGGGAAACAATTAACAAGAGCCAACAATAGCAAGTTCTAGTAGGCCCCCTAACTAATTCGACCTTACAATGGATCAGGGATACATATAATCACATTGGCACAACTTGCCAATAACTAGGATTGATGGAATGGAAATCAATGGAAATCAACACCCTTCCTAGTGAGGATGGTCAACCATTAGTGAATACGATCTTTGGACATTATCAAGTTGGTACTTCTAGAAATTTCCATAGTCCAATTTCTAATTTCCTTAGTAGTCTTAAATATGGAGAATACTGGTGAAGATCATCACCAGCTATTGGAAAGGCTTTGGTTAGCCAATCAAGACTCAGTCATAACTAGGATAAGGATAAACTAACTATCAGAATAAATCAGTACAAGGTAATGGTCTTCTTGACCAATGTTGCCCCACCCACCCCACACTGCTGACCAATTGTCGTTGAAACAATCAACATGATTGAGGGCCTAAGTGACAATGGAGAAGAGGAGCTTATGAAGGCTAATGTCAACTTGCAACCCTAGTGTCTCATTAATGTTCTCCAAATCAGTGAACAATACATGCAATCCTAGAGTGTACAACCTCAAGTCCTAGAAGAACAACAACAAGACAACAATTTAGATAGTTCAAGAACTTAGAGCCCAGACTACATAGAAAGTGATAGCAACACTGACCAAATTATTGACGTTGACATCAGTGAAATCTTGAATCAAGAGTGTGAGTTTGAAGTGTAGATGTAGAAAGCAACAAGATTAAAAGAAGTGAGTTGGGCACAATCTATATCTAAGTCAAACCAATCAAGCTAAATTGCAACCACCCTTTTTTCAACAACTCATCAGCTTGCTGATCGAATTCAAGGATGTGTTTGCATTTGACTATTCATATCTAAAAAGGTCTAGATCCTTGTTTCTATTAGCATTGGATTCCTTTGAAATCGGATGGTGTTCCAGTCTAAATGCAATGCTATAGAATGAACCTCACATGGCTAACAGGTCAAAGAGGAGTTGTATCAACTCTACTGAGAGTAGGGTTCATCACTCACATAGATCAAAAGCTCCAAATATGTGCGGGTTATCAAAAGCTTAACACAACCACCATCATGGATCCCTTTCCTATACCTTACCTGAATACCATACTAGATGAAGTCATTGACCATGAGATATACTCCTTTCTTGATGGTTTCAATGGATACAATCAAGTGCACCTTGCTCTTGAAGACCAAGATAAAACCACTTTCATTACTACATGGGGAGTATATGTATGCATAGTGATGTGGTTGGTCTCTCAAGAATGCTCCAGCCTTCTTTTAGAGAGACATGTAGGAGATCTTTGGGCCCTACCTCATGGATTTCGTGAGGGTCTTCTTGGATGATTTTAGTGTCTTTGGAAAGTCCACACTTCATTTGATGCACCTTTGGCTTTGCCTCACTAGATGTCGAGAGGTAAGTTTAAGTTTGAATCCACTCAAATATGTATTTACTGTTAATGTTGGTATTTCGCTAGGCCACATCATTTTGCAAAATGGCATCACTCTCGACCACATCAAAGTGCAACAAGTATGACGGCTTAAATATTGGATTTGCCATTTGCATTACTCCATTTTTAGGCTCCGCCATCTGCATCTTTCAACATATCTTGCTATTTCACTCAACAAATTGGCGCATGTGGCCAAATCAACATATCAATGGCATGAAGAAGCCAACTTGGCATTCCATGCCTCAAGCTCTTACTCTCAAAAGCTTCTATTATGATTCCACCAAATTGGGAAAAGACCTTCCATGCATTTATAAATGTATCTGACATTGATATTGGAAGCATGCTTATGTAGCAAGATACTAATGGTTGATTCAAACCTATGTTCGATGCTAGCATAAGATTATCAAATGCTAAGAAGAATTATTCCGTAACCAAAAGAGAGTGTCTTGGTATGATCTACTCCATCAAGAAATATTGATATTATTTGCTAGGACATGCTTTTGTTTTTCATGTGGATCAATCAATGCTAGTCTACTTGGTCAAGTACCAAAATGTCTCTAGGTGACTTGCCTAATGGATTCTCATGCTGTAAGAATTTGAAAATACATTCATCCATCATCTCGAAGCCCAACACATCATTGTGGATTTCCCTATCTACCTTGATTTTGAAGAACCGCCAAAACTGGTATCGAATATGACTTCCCGAATACCCAGTTGTTTGCCATAGAAGTGAATGCACACAACCCAAAGCCAACCAACCCTCCATGATTGTGGTATGAAAAACTGATGATTTTCCTTGAAACTAAAGTACCTTTGCCTCACCTCTAAAAGGACTAAGGAAAATGACTAGCTCTCTACTTATAGTGGCCGACCATGCATGGCAATGTGTACAACTAGGTTCAACACTATGATTCATGTCGAAGACTAGGCTAGCAGCCTGGAGCTAGAGATCGCTTGTCACCTTTGCCAATCCTACTTCTAGGAAATTTTCAAAAGTTCAAACAAGACTTAGTCAGTCCCATGTCTCGGGCTATAGTATACATAAGAAACAAGTATATCTTGATGGCAAGAAATTATTGCACCAAATGGATCGAAGCATGGACCTTGCCTGACAACATGGTGAAGTCAATTGCCAAATGCCTCTTTAAGGATATCCTCACAAGATATGGCACTCCAATCAAACTTGTTGATGACCAAGATACATATTTTGTAAATAAGTTAATCAAGGACCTCACATAATTCTTTTTTATTATACATAAGAAATCCTCTCCTCAATCTGATGCTCTCTCCCTCAAACACTAGCACTAAATCCATGCCCTCCTAAGTGCCGAGTCCTAGAACAAACTCAAACTAGAAGGAGCCCATGCCCACCTCATCAAGACCACTTTCAAATGGGGCCCAGCTATACTAGCAAATCTGATTTGGTGCTATTTACTTGGAGAAGCTCATGGCATAGCTCATCTACCATAACATTCCATAATCATCCCTCTAGACTTGCATTGACTTGTAGCACCAATAGCACCACCTCTAGTACAATCCCCTCTTTCTACTCTTCCATCCACCTAGAGGCCCAGCAACACCTCGTAACTTTGGCCCCCACCCACCTCACCCTCTACTACCTCCTCTTCCACCACCAACCCTTCTAGCCCCACCTTAGCTACTCAACTAGTTCCAGCTTGATTATGCACTCGACACAAAGCATGATGGTAATGTCAATAAGTAACTTCATGGGTCCAAGTCCATTGTGTGTGCCAATGTTAAAGGTGGCTACATTCAATGGCATTTAAAGCTAGAGTGGCTAGTGGTGCATTAAGGAGCCGATGAGTGCAAATGCAGAAGAGGCTACCTAGCATAGCACATGGGCGGAGAGAATGTCCCATTGTAGGTAGCGTCCTATATAAATGAAGGGAGCGAATCAATGTTGTTTGATCATACACATAGCTATAGAGGTTAAGCAACAAAGGGTCCTCTTACTCCATGCTGCCATATGTGAGTTGACTCCCGATGTTGTAACGAAATCCAAACGTGTGGGTGGATTGACTTATCGGATTCCTGTTGAAGTCATACCTGCAAAAGGAAAATCTTTGGCTATTAGATGGTTATTGATTGCGTGTCGAAAATGTTGAGGTTGAAGTATGGCTTTAAGATTGAGTGATGAATCAATGGATGTTGCCAGAAATTCTGGTAGTGTGGTACGAAAGAGGGAAGAAACTCATAGGATGGCAGAAGGTTTTGCTCATTTCCTAACGTCTAAGATTTGTTTCAATCCACGAAGAAAAAGGTAGAAATAGCCCTGTAGCTATCGAGGAAAGCAGGTACGCAAAAAAGGCCATTTAGCCATAGCAATATTATATTGTAGAACACTCGCACTATCCGAGGTAATAGATATGTAAATAAACCCTATATCCTTCTTGAGTCTTTCTACTGAAGTCATCTTTGATTAGCATCCTAGGTGCTCTTGCAGCAGAGCTTATATTGTACTATCCCCCAGTCCTTGTGTTTGGTAGTAGTAGTGCCTTAGTCATTGTATCATACAGTCATCTAGTTCCCTTTTGTTTCTAGAGAACTGTGTCATGACCATTTGGTCCCTCATTGATGTATTAATTCTGAATTCAGAAATATACATATTAGATTCAGTCTTGAGTACATTTGTTATTTGATTGATTTGCTATGAAGAATACATATCACTCTATAACCCGGGTATTCTATGTCAAAAGTGATATCAATGTCTATTTGTGTCAACATTGAGTATGCCCACCATCATCATTTCTGTGGTGGATGTGCTTGGACACCTTGGGGGGTCTAGCTATAAGAAATCATCCATATAATGTGCATTCAAAGGATATTAAGAAATACCCTTTTTTCTAGGATCTATGCATGCACATGCACACTTATGTGCATACACACCCATAGCTTGTGGTTTTTTGGAATTGCACGATATTGAATTGAATTGCATGAGTTTCAAATCTAGATCTGCATGCTATAATGTCACTGGTTTAACCATGCCTTGTTTTGAGGGGGAGAAGAGAGGAGAAAGAAAGTTATATTAACATCCTTTCAAAGACCTCAAAGTATGAGACAAAAAGACACTTCAATGGTGTACAAGACAAAGAGACACATTGAGGTTATGGTTACAATCCACTCGTATTACCGTCAGCATAAAAAGTTCCACTTTGGGATTCCTTATATCACAAAAAGAAAACCAATTGCAAAAATGATAAAATTTGTTAAAGCCATCATGACCTTTAAAAAAATGGATACTACTAGGGCTTTCTAAGCCCCTTTATGATGGATTTTTTTGCCTTCGTGAGCTTTCCATTTTCCATCTTCTATAGCCACTTTTATCTTGGTAATTCACTTAATCATCCTTTTAGCTATGATGATCATAAGTTCATTTGTGATCCACATTTTGGTTCCCTTGAAAGATTTGGACTATTTTAATAGTTCAACTTTATCTTCAATGTTTCCAAAATCCAAAGTTGATTATTCTTTTTTTGGTGATTTTTCACAATTACATCCACATTTTGGTTCCCTTGAAAGATTTGGATTGTTTTATTAGCTCAACTTTATCTTCAATGTTTCCAAAATCCAAAGTTGATTATTCTCTTTTTTGGTGATTTTCCACAATTACATCCATTTAAACCCTTTTCTTTCAAAATTGGCCTTGATTTAGTCTTTAGTTTGTAGCCTGTGAGTATCATGGTGCTCCTCATCATCTCTATCCTCATGTTTCTTCATGCCATTTCACACACACACACACACACACACACACACACACACACAAGCACAAGCATGGATTTTTTATTGGGGGTAAAGGTGTTTGTGCCTACACTACTCATGTATTACTATAGTGATAGTACTTGCACACATGTACACTGCAGGTGGTGGGCACTCATCACTATCACTTCATTCTTTATTCTTTCAGTGGCATTTGAATAAGGAGAGGTCGATCACACATTGTGAATGTTGGAGTTTCCACATTATGAGTCTCTTGCTTCTTCCACTATAGCTCTTGCTTTCGCTCATGAGACCCTACAACATGCCTATTGGATGTATCTTTCTCTGACACATTGAGTTTGATATTTCTTCATACTAGTTGCATGCTCATTTGCTACTAGTGGCTTGTACATATCCCTCTTCTTGTAGGATATACCTAGATATTGTAGTTTGGATTTTATCGGTTGATTGCTCACACTTAGCTTTGGTTTTTACTATTGCCATTATTTTTAGCTTGCTATAATTGCATGTTTATGCATCTTTTTGAATGATGCATTTGCTTGACAACCTTGGCAATTAGTGGAAAGCCCTACCCTTTGCTATTTCTTCTCTATTAGACATTGTATTGGCTTTGGTTTTGGACTATTTTTATGTCATTTATAACAACCCTTTTGTCTTGGATTGTGATTTCATATCTTACATCATGGTTGGTAGGTTAAATGCTAATGCTATCTTTAACATTGAGAAGTTGTATGTGGCACCAATATAGCTATTAGAAGGCACAAATTTGGCAAGTTCTTAAGCTATTAAGACATGAGGGTGTAAAGATCGAACACTTTGATGTAGAGGATTGAGCTGAATAGATGAGTTATGTAAATCTATAATCATTTTGTCACTCTTTAAGCAAGTCTATTGTAATATTATCTCTGACGAGCAAACCACCTGACGATTATGGAATGAGATTTGTCATGTCTATGATAAGAAAGGCTCTGTCTCTCAGATGTATTGATGAAGCAACTCATGGACCTTAGTATGAAGGAGGGGACCTCCATGTCCACCCACTTGAATGAGTTTCATTCTATTTTCTACTACTTATCTTCGCAAGGAATTGAATTTAAGTACAATCGTGCTCTCTTATTCTTTTTGATTCATTGCCTAAAGTCATGCGACACCTTTATACAAGATGATCTCTTGAATGAAGGGGTTAACAAATAGAATATAGATGGTTCCCACACTTCTCAAGCTTTGACAATTAGAGACAATAATGATCAGAGAGGTAATGACCATTGTGGAGCAACTCTCAAAAGTCTCATTCTTAATCACATGGACAATCTTGTAGTAAGTCTCATGGCTATAGGTCTGCATTGACTTGTCACACCATTGTGGAAAGCAAGGTCATATTCAGTCACAGTGCCATAAAATGTGTGATGACAAGCACAAGGAAAAGGGAAAGGATAAAGTACAAGAAAAGAATTATGATCACAACATTATCCCTAGCAAGTCTAGTATCAAGATCAAAGAGATTAATATATGTAGATTGATTCTAATGATGACTACATACTTGCATCTTCTTCTCTTTTGATGTTTCATAGTTGACTAATGCCTCGTGTACCTACGCTCAATGTTATCTACTTGATTTAGGGGTTTCATTTTATGTCACCCCTCATCAAGAATAGCTCCACTCCTATCGCAATATAACATGAGTATATTTACTTTGCATTATATACGCCATATTTTGGCTTTGACCAAAAGCTTGCTTTTAACTAGATAGTTGGATGATGTAAGTTATATCATATCTTTTGGTGATTCCTCATGGAAGCTTACCTGTGGGAATCTTGTCTTGGCATGAGATGCCAAGTCTAGCACTCTTTATCTCTTACTTGTATCTAGGTTTATTGATTATATTTTGGCATGAGTACAATACGACATGTAATGTCATGGCATTGTCACCTTGGAAACATCTCATTAAAGGAAATGAAAATGCTTACTCGTTTGTAGTATCTTTCGCTCCTTGACTGTAACTGTTTTGATTCTTGTGATCATTGTCTTTATGGCAGGCAAGCTCATAATTTACATAAGTCTAGCCTTATGTACATGGGTGAGCCTCTGGCTCTTGTTTATTTTTATGTCTGTGGACCTATGTCCTACAAGTCTTTGGGTGGTACAAAGTATTTTGTTATTTTCATTGATGCCAAATATTCACATAAGGTTTGAGTATATCCCATAAAGTAGAAAATGGATGTATTGGCTACCTTTCGACATTGGTTTGCTCTTGTCGCCTCTAGCTCTTGTTTATTTTGATGTTTGTGGACTTATATCCTGTAAGTCTTTGCGTGGCACAATGTATTTGGTTATTTTCATTTATGTCGATTATTCACATAAGATCTAGATATATCCCATAAAGCAAAAAATGGATGTATTGGCTATCTTTCAACATTGGCTTGCTCTTGTTGAGAACTTGTCTAGGTATAGGTTGAAATACCTAAGTTCCAATAATGGGGGTGAATATGTCTCTAAAGCCTTTGAGCATTTTTGTGATGAGAGAGATATTAAGAATTAGTTGATCGCCCCATACATCCCACTCCAAAATGGTATGGTCGAGCTCATAAATAGGATGATCCAAGAGTAAGTTCATAGTATGCTTAGCCAAGGAGGCTTACTGTAGCACTTTTGGGCTAAGGCAATTACTACTATCATGCATTTGATTAATCAATCCCCATATATACTCTTTACTTTCAAGTTATAGAGAAGGCATAGTTTGAAAAACATATATCATATGCTCATTTGCATGCCTTTGGTTGTGAGGCTTTCTACCATGTTTCCAAAAAAAGCACAGCAAGCTAGATCATAAGTCCATGAAACACATATTTCTTTGTTATTGGTATGCATGTGAGATAGGCTATTGCTCATGGGATTTGCAAGCCTACAAGGTCATCCACAGCCATGATGTTATTTTCCATGAGGAGAAAATGCATAAGTAGTTTGAGCAAGTCATTGAGGTATATAGGGTGATCTTTTAGGAGGATCCTCATATTACTACATAACCACCTAGAGAAATTGTAGAAGTGATGATACTCCAATGGCATGGACCATGATGTTAGACAGAATGTACAAGCCCCACAGCCTATTTTACACTGGTCTACTAGAGATAAATATCAACTTGAGCAGTTTGTCCCCTCCATGGATTATGTTATGGTGACAATCGCTAGTGAGCCTCTCACCTATGATGAGGCCATGCATAGAGATAATAGTCACTCTTGGGAAAGAACATGCAGTAAAATTTTGATTCCTTACAAAAATAGTAATATGTGAGATTTGGTTTCTTTTCTTAGTGAAAAGCATGGTTGGCTATGCAAGTGGGTATACAAATTGAAGAGTATCCTTGGATGCCTCAAGCGAGCCTATAAGGCTAGATTGGTTGCTAAGGGTTTTAAGTAGAAGTATGGTATCTATTTCAATGAATTCTTCTCTCTTGTAGTCAAGATGACTATCCTATGCTTAGTTTTTGCCTTGGTTGTATAGCTAGATCAAGACATCTATCAAAGGGATGTCAAGACGGCTTTCTTACATGGTGACTTGCATGATGAGATTTATATACAGCAACCTGAGGGCTTTGAGAACAAAGTTAGACAACACCTATGAAAAGCCTCACATATTCTTAGGATGCACATCAAGCATGATCTCTCTAAGGGACTCCTTTACTTATCACAAAAGGAGCACATCCAAAAGACCCTTGAGTATTTTTGTATGTAGGATGTTAAGCCTATTGGATGCCCTTTACCTTCTCATGTGAAGGTTAGTCAGGTTGATTATCCATAATCTAATGAGTAAAATGCCAAGATGGCTAAGATACCTTATGCATCTCCAATGGACTGTTTGATGTATGCCATGATAGCCACTCAAATTGACATAGCATTCACAATGGAAGTTGTAGTATGCTATATGGCTATTCCTAGCAAGTCGCATTGGGATACCTGAAAGGGTATCATGAGGTACCTTAAGGGCACTATTATAGATATGTTATGGTGGTCAGGATATAGGAGTTGTGGGGTATACTAACTCTGATTATGCAAGATATGCAGATAGTAGGAAGTCCACCTCTCTAGCTATGTCTTCACCTTTGCTGAAGGTATTATTTCTTAAATGTCCAGGGTGCAGTAATGGCATGGCCCTATCCACTACAAAGGTAGGGTATGTTGTAGCCCAACTAGGGCTTGTAAGGAGGCTTGTAAAATATTACACGGCGCAGCGAACAGAATCTGAGAAAGAGATAGAGAGTACACAACAGATAAGAGGAGAATCAGTAAAATTCTTTAACTCCAAACAACTGATACAAAGATGGCTCTGTCCACCCGTGCGCTTCCACTAAATGAAGCTTAGATGGCGATCTAGACAGAAGATAGGTGAAGAGCTTAAGGCTAGCTGGAACAACAACTCTGACTGGGTGAAAGATGAGTGTAAGATGGCTGCAAAGGGGTTTAGCTTTTATAGCCCGCGAAGGTCGTTAGGTCGGCCTGCTGACCGACCTACCATATGAGCCTCCACTAGTCGGCCAGGGAATATTCCAGGGAATATTCCCTTTACCATCGGGCCGGGGGCGCTGCCCCCGGACCCCTGCCAGGGGGGCCGCTGGCCCCCCTGGGACCCCCCAGCCAGGGGCCGCTTCCGCGGCCCCCGGACCCCACAATAGGGGCCCCTTTTAACTCCCTTACCACGCAACTCAATGCAATGTGCCTCGAGTTGCTACCAGCTTAACCACTCCGTCTAACCCAAAGATTAGACCCACAACAGTCACCTTTTTGCCATCCGGTCACATAGACCTCATCTGATATACAAGTCAGGACTCAACCAATGTCCGGGCTCACATTTGGCTTCTCCTCATAATGGGGGCCTTACAACTTTGAGCACCATGGATCATTGGTAGCACCTAATGAGGGTGGGGCATTGATCATATCTAACACCCCCCCTCAATGTCCACCCATAGGTGAACTATCTCCTCGGCCCAATGCCGAGTCTCTGAAGATGAACTTGAAGCAGATCCTTCGTAAGTGCTTTGGTGAAGATATCTGCTCCATTCTCCTCTGTTGGACAGTAGACCAATTCCACTATCCCATCCTCCATCAAATCACGCACATAGTGATACTGGATCTCTATATGTTTGGTGCGTGCATGAAACACTGGATTTTTGGCAATGGCGATGCAACTCTGATTGTCACATCTCAGCACAGTTGGTTCTTCATCCTGCACTCCCATATGCCATAGAATCCTTCTCAACCATACGGCCTCACATGCAGCAAAACAAGCTGCCTTGTACTCTGCTTCGGTAGAAGACAATGCCACTGTTGGTTGCTTCTTACTAATCCAAGAGAAAATTCCTGAACCCAAAGAGAAACAATAACCAGAAACTGACTTCCTGGAATCAATGTCTCCTGCCCAATCTGAGTCACAGTTCCCCACAAGAGAAGTTCCGAAACTGTATGTGATACCATAGTCAAGAGTTTTCTTCAAGTATCTGAGCACCCGCATCCCAGCCTTCCAATGACTCTCATGAGGTTTGTTTGAGAACCTGCTCAAAACACCAACAGCAAAACTGATATCTGGTCTGGTGTTACACAAGTAGATTAGACTGCCGACCAACCTCCTATACCTCCCAATGTCTGCTAGTGCTGATGTATCCTCAACGGATAACTTTACATTCCCCTCCATAGGTGTAGCTATCTCCTTGCACTCGGTCATGCCAAATGCCTTCAAGATCTCCCATGCATACTTCTTCTGAGAGATGAAGATCTTTCCTGGCTCTTGCCAGACTTCAATCCCCAAACAATAGTGCAGCAAGCCCAAGTCTGTCATTTCAAACTCAAAACTCAAAGCCTTTCGAGTTTGGTTGATCATATCTTCATAGTCACCTGTAATAAGAAGGTCGTCCACATATAGGACAATCACTACAGACTTTTTACCATCCCTGTAAACATACAAGTTAGCATCTGAGGCACATCTTTTGAAGTTTAGGTTTAAAAAGAACCTATCTATCCGCTGGTACCATGCTCTGGGGGCTTGTTTCAGCCCATACAATGCCTTCTTCAGTTTACACACTTTGTTCTCAGAATGGGGGGCCTCAAACCCTGGTGGCTGAGCCACGTACACCTCCTCCTTGAGGTCACCATTTAAGAACGCTGACTTAACATCCATTTGGTACACTGGCCACTTCTTGTGGGCAGCCACTGCAAGTACCGTGCGAATAGTGGTCATTCTGGCAGTTGGGGCAAATGACTCTTGAAAATCAAACCCTTCAACTTGTGAAAATCCTTGGGCAACCAGTCTAGCTTTGTACTTTTCTAAGGTACCATCAGCCTTGTACTTTACCTTCCAGATCCACTTGGTGCCAATAATCTTCCGCTTTGCTGGCCGATCCACTAGCTCCCAAGTGTCATTCTTCATTATGCTGTCATACTCCGCCTGCATAGCAGCCTTCCATGATGGATCTGCAAGTGCTTCTTCTAAGTCAGTTGGCTCCTTTACTTCTCTCATAATCTCAACCATCAAGGCCATGTTGACTATGTGAGCAGAAGCCCTCCTTTGCTCCTCTATTCTCTGAGACCTCCTTGGTCCGTCTGCCTTCTCCTCAACAGATGCAGGCATAGGATTATTGTGGTCATAGAGCTGCTTCACCCAGCGCGGCAATGGCTTTTCCGGTGGGGTGATGTCAGGTTGGTGAACTTTTTCCTCATCATCTGAAGATGATGCTTCCTCCTCCTTAAGGATAGGGATAGCTCTCGGGACAGGTTCATAGTGGACTACTTCTTCGCTTGATGATAAAGTGGAAGACCTTGCCTTCTCCTCCTCCACTGTATGCGGCTCCTCCTTGAACACCACATCACGGCTCGCGATGATCTTCTTTGCCTCTTGGTCATATAACTTGTAAGCCTTCTGCTCATCACTATAACCCAAGAAGATACATTTTCTGCTTTTTGGTTGTAACTTGTTTCTCTTCTCATCTGGAACATGTGCATAACATTCACATCCAAAAATTCTGAAATGTGAAACAGATGGTTTCTTACCAGTGTAAGCCTCATGAGGTGTTTTTCCCTTGAGAGCCTTTGTGTAGCTCCGATTTAGAATGTAGACTGCAGTATTAACAGCTTCAGCCCAAAAATGGTTAGGCAATCCCTTGCCCTTTAGCATGCATCTTGCCATCTCCACAATGGTGCGATTCCTGCGTTCCACAACACCGTTCTGCTGAGGTGTGTGAGGCGTTGTCAATTGACGCTTGATACCTTTGCTCTTGCAAAAGCTTTCAAACTCCTTTGAGTTGAACTCACCACCACCATCTGTTCTAAATTTCTTCACACTTTTCCCTGTTTCATTCTCAACAAGTATTAGCCATTCTTTAAACTTACCAAAAGCTTGAGCCTTATCACGAAGGAAGTACACCCACATCTTCCTACTGTAGTCGTCGACAATCAACATAAAATAAGAAGATCCCCCCAAGGCCTGTGTAGGCATCTTACCACACAAGTCAGCATGCACCAACTCTAGAGGAGCATGTGCTCTATTATTGCTTTCTTGTGGAAATGCCTTTCTCTGTTGCTTGCCCATCATACAAGCTTCACATGGTTCCTTCAATTCAGTTATTGTAGGTAGGTGAGCAACCATACCTTGCTTTTGCATCTCCTTCAATACTGCAAATCCGATGTGTCCAAACCTTTCATGCCAAAGCTTACTTGTGCCCACTCCAGCGGTGGCTGTAAGAGCACTTAGCTCATACAGGTTGTTCCTCCTTTCTCCTTTGCCAACAATTGTGCCAGCACTATCAATAATTTCTGCACCTGTCTTCTTGAACCTCACTTCATGACCAAGATCAGTTATGGCAGCAACTGATAAGAGATTTCTTCTGATTTCGGGAACATACAACACATTTGAAAGCTTTTTGACTTCACCATTTGCAGCAACAAAAGAAATAGTACCTGTGCCCGCAGCAGGGCATTTAGCATCATTTCCAACCGTCACAGTGATGGATTCTTGTAGAGGCTGCATAGAACTGTATAGACCTTTCTTGTTGGTCATGTGACGGGAGGCCCCACTATCCAACACCCAAGAGTCAGTGGTAGATTCTTCTTGCGCCGAGGAGCACACTTCCTCAATGGTCGCCATGAATAATTCCAACTCTGCTTCAGCCGTATTGGCTGTCTCTTTCCCTTTACTTTTAAGGGTACCATTCTTTTCATCTGCCTTCTTGACACGACAATCTGCAATTGCATGTCCTTTCTTCTTACAGTAGAAGCACTCTCCTTGAAACTTCTTCTTGCCGCCCTTCTTTTTTTTTGTCACCATCATTTTTGGTGGAGGAAACACCTTTGCCTTTTGCATTGGTAGAGAATGCAGCATCTCCATTGTTGCTTCCTTCTCGGGCTTTCAGCCTCAACTCCTCCTCCATTAATAATGCACAAAACTCCTCAAAAGTCAAAGCTTGAGGTCTCACCTGAGTATTAAGGGCAGTTACTAGTCCATCAAACTTTTGTGGACAAATCCGAAGACACCTCCGAGCTAGCTCTTCGCTAGTCTTTTGTATCCCAGCGCCAGCCATCTGGTCGCGCAGATTCTTAATCCGAGTGATGAATGCTTCAACCGTCTCTCCTTCAGCAAACTTCTCCGCTGCTAGTTGATTCTCCAAGTTTTGAATCCTTGTTTGGTTTCGTGTTTCATACTGACTCCTTAGTACATTCCAAGCCTCTGACGCTTTGGTTGTATGCTGAATCAGAGTCAAAACACTGTCAGAACAGCTTGTAACTAAGGCACACAATGCATCTGCATTCCTTCGTTTCCAAGCTCGTAGAAGATCTGCATTCGGAGGAATCATCACACTAGGATTTGATGGGTCGGGGGTAGGCTGTGGTTCTGCGTCAGTCCCCAGCACAGTCTCCAGAAGCTCATAAGAATCAAGGATAGTAGTAATTTTGAACTTCCACAAGGTGTAGTTTGTACCATCTAACTTGCCTTCGCTGAAGGTTGGTGGACGAATCCTCAGTGTTTGAATAGCCGGTACAGCAGCACCACCTCCTGCACCGCTTCCTGATGCGCCAGAACTGCTTCCCGGAGTCGACATCGTTTCTCTTTGCTGTTGAAGCCTTGGCCTCTTGCACTCTCTCCGATCTCTAGAGCCCCCTGGGCTCTGATACCATGTAAAATATTACACGGCGCAGCGAACAGAATCTGAGAAAGAGATAGAGAGTACACAACAGATAAGAGGAGAATCAGTAAAATTCTTTAACTCCAAACAACTGATACAAAGATGGCTCTGTCCACCCGTGCGCTTCCACTAAATGAAGCTTAGATGGCGATCTAGACAGAAGATAGGTGAAGAGCTTAAGGCTAGCTGGAACAACAACTCTGACTGGGTGAAAGATGAGTGTAAGATGGCTGCAAAGGGGTTTAGCTTTTATAGCCCGCGAAGGTCGTTAGGTCGGCCTGCTGACCGACCTACCATATGAGCCTCCACTAGTCGGCCAGGGAATATTCCAGGGAATATTCCCTTTACCATCGGGCCGGGGGCGCTGCCCCCGGACCCCTGCCAGGGGGGCCGCTGGCCCCCCTGGGACCCCCCAGCCAGGGGCCGCTTCCGCGGCCCCCGGACCCCACAATAGGGGCCCCTTTTAACTCCCTTACCACGCAACTCAATGCAATGTGCCTCGAGTTGCTACCAGCTTAACCACTCCGTCTAACCCAAAGATTAGACCCACAACAGTCACCTTTTTGCCATCCGGTCACATAGACCTCATCTGATATACAAGTCAGGACTCAACCAATGTCCGGGCTCACATTTGGCTTCTCCTCATAATGGGGGCCTTACAACTTTGAGCACCATGGATCATTGGTAGCACCTAATGAGGGTGGGGCATTGATCATATCTAACAAGGCTATGTGGTGAAACTTGTATTTTAGACTTTGGAAAGTGTGGCGATTTGTTCTCTAAACCAAATATATCCTACAATTGATTGGAAAATATTTTTTATAAAAATAATAAAGTAATAAAATTTATAAAGTGTTATTTTTGAACTCAAGATGATAAAGTTTTCTTAATAATAACGTAGAAAAAACATTGAATGAAATATAATTCAACCAATGACCATGTTATTGCAAAGAAAATAGTACAACTAAAGCAAGGTAAATCAAGTCAATACACATTGATTAAAGCTCAACTTTCTTGTGAGAAAATACCTATAAATAATTCATTGATGAGCCACAGTGCAACATTCACTTGGATTGTCTATACAAAAGCTTCACCATTTAGGTTGATTACACAAAGAGCAACTTGATCTTGCCATCCATCGATACTAGGAACTTCATCATTTTCATGTAGTTTTGTTAATGATGATGATGATACTGATGTTGACCCTATGTTGATATCCGATTGATTTCGTCAAGTATTGATTGATATCCAATATGCCAAAGCTCGGTCATACGGAAAGTTCTCTACTTATGAGTACTGATGGGAAACATACAATCTCATGTAAGTATCCATTTGTACTTAACTTGTTGCGCACCTTGTTTTTTAAAAATGCCATAATACTAAATATTATTTCATTCTCCTGTTGTTTGAGCCAAGCCAACAAGTTTTAAATATTTCGGCATACGATCTTGGAGAACTTGACTCATGCTCAACCTATTCCATAATCAAGTAACTGCACTTGATTTTGTAGGCTCTACAAGTTTTGTAAATTGATGCCACATGGTCTCTCCAAAGCATTGTGGTTGTTGCAAAAGTTCATCTCCATCTATTACTGAGAAGGTTGCATTAGACCCTTGTAATTGTAACATCTTTCCAAAGTGATCTTTAAGAACATGAACTCTTTTCTTGAAATTTGCTTGAAGAGCATGCATGTCTTGCTAATGGTTCCAAAATTGTAGATAAACTATTGACATTGCCTCCAATAGTTCATCTCTTGGAAACCATTCTCTTATTTCATGTGACACAGACCGTGCAACTTGTGCTAATGTGAATTTAACACTTTCCACTACATTATTAAAAGCTTCCATCTTTACAGGCTGTCTTCTAACAAGCCGTCCTCGAACTCGCTTCTTCCTAGAGACATAAAGATGTACCAACCTTGAATGTACTTTGATGCATACTATACCATTTCTGTTTATCTTTAAAAAGCTCTTGCTAGGTTCTGATTGAAAGTTCATGATCTCATGCCATTTTTTAAATCTCTCCTCATGCAAAGGATGATTCATATCTGCATAAAAATAATCTAATGCCAAGCATATCATCTTTCGAATATTGCTATATTTAGTCATATACATTGTTCTCTTTTCAGCAAGCTTCACAAGGATATTAAGCTCCGTAAGTAGAGGAATAATTCTTATAAAACAAAGATACAAAATATTAGATATCAAACTTAGAAAAAAAGTACAAGCACTATATTTACTCCAAAAACATTGAAATACCTATCAATGTAAGTAATATCTCTAAATCTATCAAAGCTATTGAAAGCTCCAATGCTTTGTCAGTCTCCTTCAACTTCTAAGCTACCAATCTATCCATGAGTCCTACTAAAGATGGGTACTCCTCTAATAAAGGCGCTATAGAAGTTTGTATGCAGACAAAATTCTTGAGCGATGACCTTGCATAACTGTTGCTCCATCAACTCCCACACAGATTAGTTTTTTTAAAATTGCAGCCCTTGATAATTGCAACATACTCATTAAGCTTTCTTTAACTAATAAGAATAGGTTCTCTACTATGGCATATTTTTGCATTTTGTTTATTGTAATAAAATATGCATTATAAACATGATTTTTCACAATATAAACAATGATGCAAATCCAACTACTATTATCTCTAAATGTGGCCTCATCTAGCGAGAGAGAGAGCAAAAAATTACAAGATTTGATTTTTTCTCTCAAATCTTGCTTGACAACCTCATCTAACGCTTCTGCCAAATCCCATCCACTACTGCGTGATCAATGTGATTGTGGAAAATTATCAATAGGAAATTGTGACAAGAGTTCCTTATACTCGAGATAGTCCACCATTGGTCTTCCTCGCCTTAAGATATAAAAAATAGTCTACACGTAAAAAAGCCATTACAATTTGATATTACACACAATACAAAACATATTATGAATATATTAATATTTTAAATGATAAAAAATTACCTTCAATTATAGGATTTTAATTTACAATGTCTTATCTTGCACTTTTTCGAACATGTTGTTAATTGATAACTTCTCACGTTGTGCTTGCTCAAGCAAATGTTTCTCATATAGTCTTGCATTCTTTAGATGTACACACTCCTCACTAGACTTCCATCTTAGTTGACTTACTTCTTGCCCATCAACAATGGTTTTTTCATATACCTTGCATGCATGCTTCTCTATAGTGTCAATTTTGAGCTGAAGTGTGTAATCAGTTCCCTTTTTCCATGAGCAATAATACATCGAGCCTTTCTTGGAGTAGAATCATCTGCTAGTATAACTGGCTCAATGAATGGAAATTTACTAACCCAATCTAGTTGAAATGTACGCTTTGCAAGGCTCCAAATTCTTTTGTTTTTCTTCTCACTAGCTTGTGTGCTTTTCAAGGAACTTGACATCTCTTCTTCATTTGCTTGTATAGGTTGACATGGTGCATTTTGTATAGTTGGTATAACTTGTATTTCAACTACTCCAACACTAGTAGTAGCACAAATTTGTTGATCTTTTGCTATTTGATATGGTGTTTCAAACTCACTATTTGCTTCATTTCCAAGAATAGATGTATTTGGTTGATTTGTTGATGTCTGTGAATCATTAATAACATTTGTGGTTGCAGGGATATTTAACAAATGGCAAAAAAATGCTACAATATCTCCCTTTGAAACTTCACAAATTTTTTGTTTCTTTAATCTACCCATGCCTGCAAAAAAACACATAAAACAATACCTAAGATTTATTTCCTTCACAATGCTACTACAAAATTATATCAACTTTGAAAGAATACCAATTGCACATAAATCCAAATATAACTTGAAAATCAAAGGAACATACAAACCATTACCACTTAACTACGACTCACAAAAGATTGGTTTCAAGCTTTTAGATTAAAGTAACTTTTTTGCAAGAAACAACACACACACACACACACACACACACACGCACGCACGATCACATTTTATACCAATTGCGCATAAATCCAAATATGGCTTGGAATTTAAAGAAACATATAAACCATTAACAACTTAACCACGACCCATAAAAGATTGTTTTCACGCCTTTAGATTAAATCGCCTTGTTTGCAACAAGGAACAATACCCTTAAATGTGTGCACATACACATTCTTGTGAATTTTGTACCAGTTGCACATAAAACCAAATATAGCTTGAAATTGAAAGAAACATATAGACCATTACCAACTTAACTACGACCCATAAAAGATAGGTTTCAAGCTTTTAGATTAAAGCATCTTATTTGCAAGGAATAATACACACACACACACACACACATGCATGTACATATACATCGTTGCACGTCTTAAAAGACCTCACTAAATATTGACACTAGTTCAATGGAGATAAAATGTGATATGGTTAATAATTTGATATCCAAGTTTATCATGGAATTAATCACAAAGTAGCTATCAAAGGTTCATAAAAATCTCTTAGGGGTTCTAGTGACTATGAAATTTTCTAAGTGTTATCTTTATTAAGTGCATTATGATAAGCATTGTGGTCTATGATGTAAATATCAAGATATGATTATTCGCACTCATAAACCTCACATATGCATTAGAATACGCACGAGTCACTAGTGTTTCACAATTTGCTAATAACTAGAAACAAATTATAGACATAAAATCTTCACCATGATATAAAACATGGCACAACACAAATAGTGAATTTCAAAACTTGAAAAAACTATCAATCATACAAAACAAATCGTGAACGAGACATAGACATGAAATATTTGAATAATTACTCCTAAAAATTAAAGCACTTAACTAACTTAATGTAAGAAAGCAATCAACCATGGAATGAAATCTAACTGAAATTGAAAATTAACTAAGCAACAACAAAGAATTAAAAAGTATATTGCACCAGGACATCCTCATCATGTATTAATGGTTGGGGATTCAAGAATACATGACGGCCATGGCTGAGTGCTTCATAGGCTAAGAAGAAGCTAACTCCAAGAAGATGGAAAAGCCAAGATTATTGAATGATCAAAAGATGTCTTGCCTTTGGCCTCTAGTCCCTTTTGTTCTAACCCTCTTTCCAAACTTAAGGGCTGTTCACACATGTACACGTAGGCTAGGGCTGAATTTACAAAGGCTGGAATTAATCCAAGGTGCAAATATTAATGTTGTATTTTCCTTCATGACAAACCATCCCGTCCTGAAGATGGTTTTGTCCTCAAAACCAAGAAGTAATGGACTAAATCCAAGTCAAGGATGATAGTTATCATGTCCATTCATCTTCCAAGTGATAAGAAAGCACTGTCCATGAAAAGAAGACCTTTTTGCATGCCAAACTGTGAGAAAACTGGCTGTTGCCCAAACAGGGCTGATTCACTAAAACTGCCATAACTTTTGATATATTGGTCCAAATGAGGCGTATGAGGTGTAGAAACGAAGTATACACTGCCAAGCATCACCCCATAACATCAAAATCAAATTTTGATGAAGTGAGGACAGTTTTATTGTCTGCAGAAATTTCATACAGCAAGCTGTCTCTGCACAGTCACTACATACTGCATCATATATCATCCTGTAATAACCAAGGAAAGTTACTGACATAAGTGGATGGTTGCCAAGAAGACTCTTCAATGGGCAAATTCTTCCACTTAATGAGATACTCAATGAGAGTACGATTTCTGAGAACTTTCTCTCTCTTTCCAATAATGCTTTCAGGTTCATATATGATCAGTCCTGCCTCATCCAATGGTGGTAACTCTTCTAATACTTGTACATCGGGCCCAACATACTTCTTCAGCTGTGAAATATGGAATACATCATGTATTCTAGTAGAAGATGGTAGCTGAAGTTTATAAGCAAGCTCTCCAATTTTGTCCAAGATCAAGTATGGCCCATAAAACCTATGAGCAAGCTTATTGTTCCCACCCTTTAATGAAGCATAATACGTCTTGGGCACTTTGAGAAATACCCAATCTCCAACCTTGAAGTCTAAATGTCTTCTTTTCTCATCTGCATAGACCTTCATTACCTCTTGTGCTTTCCTTATGATGTCCTTGCATTGCCTCATGAGCAATTCCATTCTTTCCAACTCTTCCTTTGCTTGTGGGTTGATGTCTTCATGGAATAAAACTGATGGAAGTTGGACTTTATACCCATAAAGAGCTTCAAACGGAGACATCCCAATGCTCATGTGGTGCGTGTTATTATAGCAAAATTCAGCAAGGTGGATCCAACGGTCCCATGAAGCTTGTGTGTCATGACAATAATGCCTAAGGTACACTTCCACCCAATGATTGACTCTCTCCGTTTGCCCATCAGTCTGAGGGTGAAAGGCCGTGCTAAGAGTGAGGAAAGTACCCATAGATGAGAATAGAATTTTCCAGAAGTTGCCCATAAACTTTGAATCACGGTCTGATACTATTCTCATAGGCATACCATGTAGTTTGAACACACCTTCCATAAATTGCTCGGCGACTTGCCTTGTTGAAAATTGGACTTTAGTTGGAATAAAGTGGGCTGATTTGGTCAATCTATCAACTACCACATAGATACTGTTCCATCTATGACTGGTAGTAGGCAATCCCATTATGAAATCCATGGAAATATCTGTCCATTTGCCCGTAGGTATGGGTAAAGGCCGAAGTAAGCCGGCTGGTAATAGAGTGGAATCCTTATTTTGCTGACACTCCAAGCACTGAGATACATACTCTTTAACATCTTTCCATAGACCTTTCCAATAGAAGCTTTGATGAACTCTATCAAACGTCTTGAAAAGGCCCAAGTGACCAGCCATTGGCGATGAATGCATCTCTTGAAGCACCTTCAGCTTGAATTTACTGTTGGGAATCAAGTACACTTTACCCTTAAACCATAAGAGGCCATTATGCACTTTAAAATTAGAAAATTCAGCATCACACCCTTGCTGTAATTTCTGTAAAATATGGGCGGCATGCTCATCAAGCACATATTCCTCTTGAATGTCTTCAATCCAATCCTTATAGATGGTAGACACAGTAGATAGACTGCATGCCCACATTCTTGATAACACATCAGCCACCACATTATCCTTGCCAGCCATGTATGATATTTCAAAATCATATGATTGCAAAGTGGCCAACCATCTCTTTTGCTTGGGAGAAAGATTGGGCTGCGAGAGAAAATATCTCAAGACCCTATGATCGCTTTTGACTTTGAAGTGTGTCCCATAGAGGTAGTGGTGCCATTTCTTGATTGCATGTAAGATAGCAAGCATCTCCTACTCATAAACATGCATCTCTCTCTCTTTGTCATCAAATTTTCTGCTCTCAAATGCAATGACACCATGCTCCTGTACCAAAACTGCCCCCAAACCTCTACCACTGGCATCTGCATAAATGGTAAAAGTCTTGGAGAAGTCAGGGCAAACTAGTATGGCTGCTGAAACAAGCAATTGCTTCAGCTCATTAAAGCTCTTATCAGCGATCTCATCCCAGAATAAGGCCTCCTTTTTCAGCCGATCGGTAAGAGGAGCTGCAACATGAGCATAGTTCTTCATAAACCATCGGTAAAAGGATGACAAACCAAGGAAACCTCTTAATGAAGTGGCATTGGTTGGCGTAGGCCATTCTTTGACGCACTGAACCTTCTTAGGATCCACTTTGATTCCATCTTCTCCCACTATATGACCCAAGTACTCAACTTCCTTTGTCATAAAAGAGCATTTAGTGGCCTTGGCAAACAGTTTGTGTATCCTCAATATGTCAAAGACCTCTTTTACATGCTGCAAATGGTCTTCTTTATTCTTGCTATAGATCAAAATGTCATCAAAGAATACCAAAACTGTTTTAAAGAGCAATGGCTGAAGTATCTTATTCATGAGAGATTGGAATGTGGCTGGAGCATTTGATAACCCAAAAGGCATAACCATAAACTGGTAAAGACCCCTCTCCGTCCTGAAGGCTGTTTTAAATTCATCCCCTTCCTTCATGCGTATTTGATGATATCCCGATCTCAAGTCAATTTTGGAGAACACCTTGGCATCCTTCAATTCATCTAAGAGATCATCTATTCTAGGTATTGGATACCTATTCTTGATAGTGACCTTGTTGAGATCGCGGTAATCAATGCACATTCGAAAGAAGCCATCTTTCTTCTTCACAAGAAGGACTGGAGAAGCAAAAGGTGATTGGCTTGCCTTAATGAGACCCATTTCCAAAAGCTATTTGACTTGGCGTTCTACCTCTTCTCTTTCCACTTTGGAGAGGCGATATGGTGGTTTGTTGATGGGCTTTGTATTGGGCAGCAAGTCAATGGGATGATCCACTTCTCTTTTGGGAGGAAGAGAGGTAGGTGGCTGAAAAATATCATCATATTCTTTAAGCAATTTACAAAGACATGGGTCCATATTGTTGGTAGGAGAAGAGGGTTGATCCTCTTCAATCTTGGAAAGAAGAATGGTGAACATACATGCCTTTGCATTTATCTCTTTCTTAACCTCCTTGGGGCTGATCATCTCCATTCTTTTCTTTTCAACTCCATGTAGTGTAACTTGTTGTCCACACCATTCAAACTCCATTTCCATGTTGTTGAGATCCATGCTAAATCTGCCCAAAGATTTCAACCAATTGCAGCCAAGTATTATATCAATGGGACCCATTTCTAATGCAATTAGGCTCACCGATGTAGTGCACAATGGGGAAAGGGTGATAGGTACATCTGGACAGCATTGATTGCTCTTCTCAAAATTTCCATTTGCCACTTGGATTTTGAGTGATGTAGGCATTTCATGCGTATTCAATTTCAGCCCATTGAGTGACTTAGCATTAATGAAGCTATGTGTACTTCCCGTATCAATGAATATATGAGCGGTCCTTCCCTTGATTTGACCTTTAAGGCATAGGGTATTATCCCCTCTTGAACCACTCCATGCATCACTTGATATGGCACATAGCGATGGATGTAAATCAGTCCATGAATCATCCAAATAATGACCGCCCGGGTCGAAAGGAAACCAATCCATGGACATTCTCTTCATTTTCATGCGCCTCTTCTTGAGTTGTTGTGACATCAAGCTGAGCCAAGCTTTCTTCAATAGATTCAATATCGGAATCATCCTCGATGATCATGCTAATCTTCATATTTTTGGCCTTGCATTTGGACTTATGATCGGGTGACCATTTCTCTCCACATTTGAAGCATAGTCCTTTAGCATACATATCTTTGAGCTTGTCATTCGATACATAATTGCCTTGAGTAGGGGCTGAAGTTTTGGCACTTATATCAGTCCTCTTTCCATCAAATCTATTTTCAGCATTAGGTCTGAAATTATTGCTTTGTTTTGACCCAAAAACAGTAGGAAAAGTGGGTATCTTGTTGTAGGTATTGCTGAAAGTATTTGATGGCTTTCCAATATGCTGAAAATCAGTTTTAGCATGCCCATAATGGCCTGATGTCCTTGGGAACTGCGTAGACTGAAAAGAATGCCCCGTTTTTGGCTGAAAACCCTTGTATTTCTACCCATAATGTTCAGCCAATTGAATGGCAGCTTGTAGGGATGTAGGATTCATGGCTCCAACTTCGGAAGAAAGAGTAGGTTCCAAACCAAATATGTATTTATTCAACTTGGCACTATCGGAGACCCCATGAACATACATCAAAAGGTTCAAAAACTAATTTGAGTACTCTCTAACCGAGAGACCACGTTGCTCAAGTACATACCACTTCTTCTCTAACCGCTCTTTTTCAATAGGGGAAACAAAGACTTCAATCATAGCATTTTTCAATGCATCCCAAGACAAGAAGTCATGTCCCATCCTCGCCATATATCTCCACCAAGTGTGAGCATAGCCTTCTAGATGAAGGGCTGCAAATTTTACTTTGGCATTCTCGGGCCTTGGGTAAAGGGAAAAATACATCTCTAACTTGTCAAACCACTCCTCCAACTCTGTGGGTGAAGGGTTCTCTCCCTTGAAGTTTGAGATAATTGTTTTCTCCTTGTACTCTCTCTCATATTGAGGAGGTTGTCCATTATGGTGCTGCTGCCCACTATGGTGTTGTGGCCCAAAAGAATTGCCAAAAGATCCTTGCCTAGGATATTCATTATTTCCCTACCCTTGTGCATAAGGAGTTTGCTGTCCATAATGCATACCATGACTTTGTGGCTGGAAATAATGTCCTTGAGGCTGAAAGTATGTGTTGCTCACATTGGGAGGTTGTCCATGGTACCCTTGAGGTTGTCCATGCATAGGTGAGTTGAAAGGTGGTTGCTGCCGATTATTTTGCTGATTCCAACCATGATTTGACATGGGACTTGGCCTATTGGGCTGCACTTGAGTAGAGAAATTATGTTGTGGCTGTCCATAAGCATTTGGGGCTGAATTCACATGTCCATGTGGCTGCCCATAAGAGTTTGGGGCTGAATTCACATGTCCATGTGGCTGCCCATAAGAGTTTGGGGCTGAATTAACATGCCCTTGCTCATAGCCACCAACATTTGCTTGAGGGTAAAATTGCTTGTAGAAAGAGTTGCACCCATGGATGTCTTCATCATGCTTTGAGTTTGTTTGCACTCTCTCTTGAGGATCTTGCCCATGTGGCTGAAAGTGACCCTTTTGTTGATGGAATTGTGGCTAAAGTGAAGTGGGCTGAACAAAATCCTTAGCTTTAGATGACTCTCCAACTTCAAATTGACCTACCACCTTAGGAGTAGGTGGTTTAGGTGGTTCTTCAGCCATATGAGGATGTGGGACATTAAAACCAGCTGTAGGCAACATTTTCTCACAAAGAAGTGCTACAAGCTTGTCAATACCCAACCTCATACCCTCGAAGCCTGATTTCATATCCTTTATGTCATTTGACAATTGTTGAAAACTGTTTGAATTCATTGAGATATGAGACATCTCTATGGGTTGATTGGTAGGGGAGTGGGTGGAACTTGCATCGACCTCTTCGTTCTCATAGTGCATTCGGTAAATGGCATCTTGAGAAGTGTCATGTTCACCCCTTTCCTATTGATATTCCCTCAATTCTTCATTGATAGTATCCAAAACAGGGTCTCTCTTCTTATTCCTAGCCATGGGTTGATTTCTGTCCTGAATTTCCTGCAGTAGAAAAACTTGATTATCTTCACTTATAGAGCTCCAAATTATGAGGTCTTTGGCTCTGTTCGAAGCTTGAAGAGTCCTCTATCCAACGAGCTATCAAGTGCAGAAAATGGATGAGTACAGAAATTTCTGTAAGTGATTTTCTGTTGCTGTCTGAAAATTCCTGCAGGCAGTGAATACCCTGTTCTAGTCAATTAATGACTTGTACCATCAATACCAAGCATGTACCAACTTCATAAACCTGTAGGAGAGTCTCATACATCTGCCCATACTGAAAATGACCTCTATAATCAGTAAAATGGCTGTCTAACTCAATGTAGACTGCAATCTTTAATGAGGGTATGCATACATACTCTGTCCCAAACTTTAATGCTGAACCATAGTGTCTTTACCATAGGATGCATACATTTTACTGCAGCCATATGTCTTCGTACATTTGCCATACATTCTCCCATGCATTCTTTCAACATACATTTGCATTGTCCATACATTTGCCTTCCAAAACTGTCATGCATTTGCCTTCCAAAACTGTCATACATTTGCCTTCCAAAACTGCCATACATTTACCTTCCTTGAATGCATTTGCCTTCATACATTGATACTTTCCATGAGTACCATACATTTGCCAATACATCCATGAGTACCATACATTTGCCAATATCTCAAGAACTCACTGCCCATAAACTTATGCTGTAGGCTGATTTCAAGTGCCTTTGAGATTTGTACCTGCACCTAAACTTGAAAATGCGTGGGATCCGAGACCCGAGGGGTTTGCAAAGTTCCCTCTCGGGTCGGGTTGCGCTCCCCTTCAGGGTCCTCGTCGGTAGGGGAGGGTCACCTCTCTTTTGTCCTACCAACTCGCCCGGCATCCACTTTTCCTCGTGGGCATGTACATGGCAAGTGAATTCTAGCTCTAAAAATCAGTATGATATGCATGGAATAGGAAGGAAATACAATTGCCTTTCATTTTCCCTTTCATGATATGCAAGATTGGAATTGAAAAGGCTGAAATGTAAATGAGAAATGGAGAGGTATTTACCTCAGCAGTGACTCATTGCTTACAAAGCTTTTCTCACTTACCAATTGGGTAATGATTTTCTTATGATCAAGAGGCAAAATAGGCAATCAATTTCATGTCAAGGTTAGGCAATAAAGATTGAGTAATGAAGCTCATGAAATTACTGATTTCAGTGAATGAAAGTAGATGGGTAATGCTCATTCATTATGGAAGAGTTTGAGACATTTAGAGATGGCCATTTCAGTAAATTGAAGAGGTTTAGTAAAGACAATGACTGACATAACCTATAGGCTTCATGTAATGCATTAGGCTATGAATGAAAGCTTCATTAATCCTCTTATTTCTCTTCAACAATTGGAAATGAGATCAGCAATTGGATGTAAAGAGAAATTAAGAATGATTAGAGTACCTCATTTGATTGATTGGAGAAGAGCATTGTTGATGGAATGACCTTCAATCCATAATGCTTGACATAGGTGAGTTGAGCTTGATAATCCTTCAAAAATCAATCCAAGAGATCTTCAATCTTCAAGAATAATCCCTTCCTTGATAAGATTCAGCTTCATTAATCCCATGAAAGCTCCATGAATGCTCCAATTTGCTCCAAATGAGGGTTGATGAAGACCGATTACCTTCTCTACTTGAAGTAGGTTGCAATAGGTAATAGAGAGGGCTTCAATGTGTCCAAGAGATCTTGAAATTTGAGAGGGAATGCCAAAATTTAATGGCATAAAAGCTTCATGCTGTCCATTGAATACCTAGACCTCCATTGGCTTCAATCTCCTTCAATGTCGGTCCAATGTTGATGGATTCTTGAGGGGAAATAGTTGAGGAAGCTTCAGAGATGCTTTGCCCACAAAAGCCCCATGATTTGCTTCAAAAATTTCAGGAATCTTTGATGCTGTCCCAAACTGCCATAGCTAGGGTTTTGAAGAAGAGGGAAAACTCCAAAGTGGTAAGAATCTTGAAGAAGCTTGTGAGAGACCTCTTGCCTAGGGTTAGAAGGATCATTAGCAATGCTCAAAGGCCATCATATTTCTGAATTTTCCACGTAGTAGGGGAGTGTGTGCAGGCGGTGCAAACAGCATGAGGACATACTCATGTATGAAAAGTCCAAGACAATGCTAAGTAGCTACATTAGCTACTCCAAATGAAGCTCCTGAAGCAGTGAAGAAGGTCATGTAATCCATTCTCATGATAGGAGTGAGAGAGAGAAGATCTGATCTTGTCTTGGCCATGGATTCTTGTGGACAGCTTGAAGAAAAAGAGAAGAAACCCTTGTTTCATGAAAAGTAACTCTAACTTTTCCCTCCTCTTAGTCCTGTAACCATTAGTTTGTCCACTCACCCCAATTTTTGGCTCAAATCTTGGTCATGACCTGCTATTTTGGATGGAGCCCGCCATTTTTTCCATTAGTAATGCCAAGAATCACCATCTTCATCCCTATTTGTAGCAGACCTTCACATGTAACTCCGGTTTGAAGCCTTCATGTCCTGTCAAGTCCTGTCACTCAAATTCCTAACTATGGTTTGCTCTCCCTAGCCTAGAAAATTGAATCTAGTACTTGAAAATGACTTCTGCAAGGATCTAAGCTACTGCTCTGATACCAATGTAAGAAAGCAATCAACCATGGAATGAAATCTAACTGAAATTGAAAATTAACTAAGCAACAACAAAGAATTAACAAGTCTATTGCACCAGGACATCCTCATCATGTATTAATGGTTGGGGATTCAAGAATACATGATGGCCATGGCTGAGTGCTTCATAGGCTAAGAAGAAGCTAACTCCAAGAAGATGGAAAAGCCAAGATTATTGAATGATCAAAAGATGTCTTGCCTTTGGCCTCTAGTCCCTTTTGTTCTAACCCTCTTTCCAAACTTAAGGGTTGTTCACACATGTACACGTAGGCTAGGGCTGAATTTACAAAGGCTGGAATTAATCCAAGGTGCAAATATTAATGTTGTATTTTCCTTCATGACACTTAATCCATAGGCACAAATTATGAGTCCCATTCCATGGAGTATAGAGTTTTACAAAGTTTCCAATCTTTTGGATTCACAAGTCATGGAAACTCCAAAAATTAATAGATTGTTTTACAAAATGCAAGTAGAGATTGTAAGAGTCAGGTTACTTAAAAGAGATGAGTTAAGATAGGACCAAGCTCTACAAGGGGTCTCTGTGCCTTTGTTTGATCAATCCCACACTCTACCCTCAAAAAGTCATCGAGGTTTGCAAAGGATATACATGTAGCCTTGACATCTACCAACATGCAATCACTTGCCTTTAACTCTATCAAATGCATGATCACTTCATCTAGGGCATCCCTTGGCTTCTTACACAACCACAAGTTTTGGCCTAGGTGCCAAAACTCAACAAGAAGATAGATGATGAGCTAGCCAATTGTATACACATTTGACTCCTTACTATACGTACACTGGCACAATGGGTCATAGATCTTAGGTGCAATCCAAGGTCTTCTTCTCCTTTCTGTCGACGCTCATCTATGAGGTGCACAGGATCATTTGGACCACCACAGTTGGTTTTTGATATTGTCATGCCAAAAATAAGCATTAGACCCCAATCTATGATGTCAACCCTAGGGATGTTTTCTTTGGTAAAGTCTAGTACCATATTCTTAGCATGCAAATATGAATGGATGATGCCAGCACTATGCACGACCTTCATTCCATTCACTAGTGCATGAATAATGTTCGGCATATTATTGATTATGCCCACAATCCTATCTTTCTCCTTTGCATTGGGCACCTTGTCAAGATTAGGGCTAAATCCCACTAATGGCTTGCACAAGCGCTCGATTGGTCTTCTATATCTACATTCCTTGAAAGGACCCCACATCAATACATCATTCAATGTACCACCACTGAATAAGGGGAAGACTGTAACCCAAGGGAGCTCAAAAGTGAAGGCAATGCATCGCACAATCGATGCATTGACATTTTGCATCCCACTCTCCACTTGAAACTGTTTTAACTTGGCATTATTAGAGCCCTTGTACATTTTGGCACAAAATTTCAAACTCAAAGGAAAATAACTGATATTATCTATTATGGCTTCCATACACTGCCTGAAGGAGCCTTCACCGATGTCTCTACCTAGCTTGATTGCATCAAAAGAAATGTCAATTGTTGGCACACATTGGTGATTCCTCAATGTCTGCCACATAGTTCTTGCCCCCGACGAATCATCTTGCTGTCTAGGACTAGGACTTGCACCTATTGTAGTCTTCAAACACTTTGGCAGAGAAGAGGAACCAGACAAATCCTTCGCCCACTTTGAACGTGCCACCTCTCCCCCTAGTTTGTGATGACAAAGGAAAAAAAGTTTTAAGCATGGCACTCAAGACCTTGCCTCCCAATCGTAAGTTAGAGTGCATCACTTGAATATAAACATTTGATATACAATCCTTGATTAAAAACAAAATTACATGATATCAATCATGAGTTATACTAGTGTTGTATATAGACTTCAATTGAGTTAAAATTGCATGTATCATTTAGACATTGAAGAATGAAGATGCAACATAGATTGCATCAAGTTGTTTTCTCATGAAGCATAAATACACAAAAAGATTGCTAGAATTTTAAAGATCTACACACGTGAGGACTCTTTATGGTCGAGTGTACACGACCTAAATGTAGCAATGCCCATCCCATCAAGCAACACCAAACGACTAGTGTGTTTGGACATTACGTAGCTGAAAACAGAACCAAATGCCCATCACTTATTTATTCATTTATAGCCCATCAGGACACTATCTAGCCAAATTCATGACCAAGTGCCCATCCATACCCAAGGGGGAAGGGAGGGTGTCACAATGCAAAATGACACATCTATGCCAAGTTCACAACACAATGCCAAGTCAATTGTAACATTGTTGTCAAAAGACACTTATTTACCGACTTCACAACTAAGTGCCTACTTAACAAGAACCTTTCAGCCCTACACACAAACACACCCATCATGAGACAAGTATCATGACATGTATACATCGAATACACGACACATGCCAATCCACATATCTCACAAGAGACTACAAAATACATATACACAAAGACTCAAAGATACAAATAATGCATGGCAAGAGACTTATCTCATGACACACACGCATGCCAATCAACGACCCCTTGCTACACGTGCGTGTGAAGAGTATACACCTAATTCACATAGTGAGTGATAGGAGAGATGGCCTCTCCTATCACACACGTGGATGTGTGCACACATACATACATGCACACGTTGTGACAAGAAAGGACTATCTCATGACATGCATACGCCGAATTCACGACACATGTCAATCAATGGGCCTCTCTTGCCACACACACCATACCACCTACTTTCCAATATTTTTTTAATGGTATTCTTGAAAACAATTGGCATGTGATAAGGTATCCTACTGTCAATGGTAAACACCACCTCACATTACTATTAAGTCCCAATCCAATCCCTATGCGGTTTGCTTCAAAATGCTTGTGTGTACTTAAAGTTGTTTCAAGAATCCCTTACCTTTGAACAGTCTAGAACGAATTTGTGCTAACAATACTTTTTCTTAAATGAAATTGGTTGCAAACATAAAGCAAAAAGTGTGAGCTACAATCCACCTAAGCGAGATGCATGACTTCATGCAAATAAATAACACCATATCTTCGTGTAAATAAAGAACCCTAAGACCACACAATGATGCAACATCCATAGAGAGTATGGCTTAGATTATAATATACAAAAAAGTGAAGTAAGCCAACAATAGAATAAATTGTCATGCTTTCTCTGAAATACATGGCTAAGGTGTTGACACACATGGCACCAGTTTTGACATAGTCGTGGTTTGGAGATTTTTTTTTGTTAGCCAGTGAGTTGCATCCTTTTTCCTATATACACATGTTGCTAAATGGTGATTAGCTAGTGTTTTCATCTCTTATTTCATTTTATAGGACTAGATATAGGCTCACTTCAACAAGTTCTTATTCATGATCAAAAAGTTGTGTGGAGACCATTCCAATAGTGTGCTCCAAGCTAAAGTACATGCCATACATACGTGAGTGAAGAGTACTTGCACACACACAAGTTATTTAAGTATATGTATATATACATTTCCATTCATCATTTTCAAAATTGCAAAAAATTACCAACCTTAGCTTGTTGCTAATGCAAACATTTCTTTTTGTTATATTATCAAAGGCGACCTCAGTCGGTCCCCCCTTTTTCCCTTCGATCAAGAGGGCCTCGTCAACATCGCCCTTGCCAACGACATCCAGCTCGACACGACAGCCTCCTCAACATCACCCATGCAGCTCAGCACAGCATCCCATTCCATGTGCTCTCCAGGGCCTCCTCGCCACCTAGGCGATGGCCGGCATGCTACGACCAGTGCCAGACCTGCGACCTGCACGGCATCCCATTCCTTGTGCTCTCACTCGCCACAGGCCTCAGTCGCCACCTGGGCCTCGCTCGCCGCCACAGGGCTTCACTCCCATTAGTCATCCAGGGCCTCACTCGCAACCTGGGCGGTGGCCTGCGACCAGTGCAAGACCTGCGACCTACATGGCATTCCATTCCCTGTGCTCTCCAGGGCCTCACTTGCTACTTGGGTCGATGGCCTGCGACCAGTGCCAGACTTGCGATCAATGATCAATACGCGCTCTCGTGGTGCCCATTTTGCCACCTGCCTACTGCTACGAGACCAGTGACTAGTATGCAATGAAAATCTGAGCGCCAGAGCTACGACTAGTGACCAGTACGCAGGGAGAGAGGGAGACGATCTGCCACCTGGAGCGAGAGAGAGAGAGAGTGTGTGTGTGTGTGTGTGTGTGTGATAGATAGAGACTCACTTGGAGAGAGAGAGAGAGTGTGTGTGTGTGTGTGATAGATAGAGACTCACTTGCTGCTGTCTCGGGCTGAGCTGCCTGGGAGCGATGAAGAGATTGCTGCTGCTATCTGGAGTACAAATTCTAGCCCTTGACCCGCATTGCTAGCTATAAAAGTCTTCAACATCTCTTGCTGGACTTATCACCTACAAGCCTTTTTCTTTTGTGTCAAATTTATCCTTCCCTCATCCACAAGTGACTTATAATCAAAAAGTAATACCACCCCGTATACAAATGTCATTAAAAAAGGTAATACCGAAGTACCTCTATCTTGTTGATATGCTTGGAAAACTAGCTACATCTATTTTAGTCCCTAGACCATGTAGTGACTCGTGAGTTTCACTTGCACCATGTACTACAAATGCTTGTGTTCACACAACTATCACCATAGCATAGAGCATGAATCTCGATCCTACTAAGGTGTTGCTTAACTTAGCTTGAAGTATGTGCATAAGAAGGCAGTTCCCTAGTACTCCACAAAAGTTTGTCTCAATCCAAATGGCCAATGTGGAAAAATGATGGACATCCTTCCTAAAAATCAAGGCCTCATGTGCTTGCTTGTGAACCACATGCCTATACATATTGAAGGATACTCCCATGCAATTGATAGTCGTGATGAGTCGTACTAAAGATGTTGCCTAAGAAGAACGCTAGAGCACTTAGGCTTATCCCTAGTTGTGCACTTGCCACAAAAATTTAGAATCAATCCCAAGTCAATGAAATCAAATAAAAATCAAGTTTCAATGCCCATTTTAGAGTAAATCGTATATGTATTGAGTTGATAGTGCCTGTAGGGATTGTCAAATCATGAGCATTGTAGAGTAGCAATCTTCTACCAAAACAATTCAATCAAATCTAACTCAATGCAACAACGTCTCTCTTCTCTCCATCATTCTCTCATGTAACCTAGTCTACACCGAGAATTAGAGCATCGGCCCCTCTTGTATAAAACCCTACTCAAGAAGGAGTTGCATATAGCTAACCACCTTGAGAATCCCAACCTCTTGACCGACATTGTTACTTATCATTGTGTGTTAGCAGCTCGAACATTTGATTTGGATCCTCTTGCTAAGTTAGGTGGGACCTCCTAAGAGATGCTCCATATCAATTTTACTTCAATTCTGTCAAAGCTAAGCATCTAAGAGAGACTATCACATTTATTTAGGATGAAAATAGATGCACCTTTACTGATGACTAGGATATGCTAATGTTTTCCACAAGCATCTCTAAGTGCTAATTGAAGTTGAGCCCAAGAGTGTTGTTGATTGGTCCTAGTGTGTTGCTAAAATCTTGGATGAGGAAATGGAGAGAGTCCTTGGCACCTTGCTGAAATTAGCCTGCTCTTGGATAAACCATTCATTAAAGGAGAGGTATTATTTGTGCTCAAGTCTATGAAGAGGAAAGTCCCTTAGCATTTATGGGTTTTAGGTAGAGTTCTGCCTTGCTTTGCAACTTTCAAGATGCATGCTTCAAAGATTTGACTAGCTCAAGTTATTGGACCATGAGTACCTCTAATCTTTTGGTTCTAAGAATTGTGTATATGTATGTATGAAAAGAGAAGATGTAATGGTGAGTAATATGTGTGTGTGGAGGGGTGTGTGTGAATCATGTGTATGAGTATGTAAAGAAGGAGCAAGGATAAGTAGTATGTGACATGTGTCTATGTATGTACTATGTGTATGAGTATATATGTACATGTGACGAATGTTTCTATATATATCCCATAACTTATAAGTATTGTGGTAAATTTAATATATTTCTTTCAATATTTTTTTAGCATGAATGAAAAAAGAGCCTTCAAAATCTCGATAAACCTTAGAAAACTAAAAAAAAAAGCGAAAAAAAAGTATAGCCGTTTGGCAACATACAGCTACTAAAATCATCTATGCAACTGACCAAAGTCTTATAGACCTGCTCACTAAAAGTATCTCAATAGAAGATTTTGCCTTTCTTAGGAAGTTGATGGGCATTAAATGAGATTATATATTTTCTTATCCTATTTTACTTTATATACATTTATACTTTGTCACCTCTTTTTCTTGTTTTCTCCTCACTAGGCACACATTCGCCTTTAAGTAAGAGGTTATTGGGGGTAAAGGTGCCTAAGCCTATGCCGCTTATGTATCACTACACTAATAGGTGCCTAAGCCTATGCCGCTTATGTTTTCTCCTCACTAGGCACACATTCACCTTTAAGTAAGAGGTTATTGGGGGTAAAGGTGCCTAAGCCTATGCCGCTTATGTATCACTACACTAATAGTACCCGCACACCTATACATTGCTGAGATGTTTGCAATCACACCTACTTCAGTCTCTTTGGAAGGAGTAATGAGGGCTCATGACTAGAATCCCATAAGCATAGTAAGAGAAGTGCTACCATCCAATTTCCTATAAAGCATTGTACTTGCTCTCTTTTCTAATGTAATGTCATAGTACTTTTGTCTTTCAGTAAAGTTTCTATGTCATTATCAGTCTATACACAAGATTGTGTTTATGAGTCCAAGCTTCCATCTTGGAACCTAATTCACTTGTGTAATAGTCAATCATGTCAGTGTCTTCATGAACTCACTCTTTCTCTTCCAACCTCCATAGCTTCTGCCTCAAGCCATGTTCTAGATCCATGTTTTTACATGGTATCAGAGTCATGGTCAGCATGGCATACATTATTTTAGATCAGTAAACCCCCCTTCCAACCTCTCTCCAACTCTGCTTGCTCAAGTCCAACCAATGAGTTCATTTCCTTACTCTATCTTCACCAACCTTCCATAGCAGCCATAGCCAGGCAGTATCAACCTTGCTTGGAGCTCTTATATCTCCACATCCAGCCCATATCAGCTCACAATTCCTTCTGGGGACTTGTTTCTCTACTCAAGGCATTGGTTCTTGGCACCTCAGAGTGCAACATTGGTCATTATATGCTTCAACATTGCTAAAATTTCGTCACACTGTCCAGAAGTGTGTCCGTGCTGATCGTACGCCTTGACCTCTCTCCACACAATACGATGTTGACCGCCATCATAGGGAATTGTAGCCCATGAAATAAGATTCATTTTTATTTAAAAAATTGTGGAAATGATGCACTACAGTTCCTGCAATCTATGAAAAACCAGGCTTGCCTTGCAAACCTTAAGTGTCTCTTCCATAGCCAAGAACTCAAAGCTTCATCTTTCCATTATTCTCTCTCTCCTAACACTCAAGCCAAGCCTCTATAACTCTAATCCACTGAATTTGAAGTTGTCTGGCACTTTGTTCAGCATCAAATCAAGGAGGGGAAATTCTGAAGGTCTCAAGCTTCGATCCACAAGCATCAGTATCTCTTGATACTATTCATCTAGTGTCTTTTGGCACTTGTGCTTATCAAGTACACTCAAGGTCAAGTCTTCTACTATTGAAATCTAAGAATTTTGAAGACTGATAAGCTTCGATTCACAAGCATCAGTATCTCTTGATACCATTCATCTAGTGTCTTTTGGCACTTGTGCTTATCAAGTACACTCAAGATCAAGTCTTCTATTGATCTGAGAATTTTGAAGACTGATTTGCTGCTGATCATCCAACTCTAGCATGGGCAAGGACTCTTCGACAGTTTGCTTCAAAGAGGTCAGGTTTCACACTTGGTAGACCCATATCAAGCTCATCCTAATGAAGAAGGGTCTTTGGGCCATCACCAATGGCAAAAAGAAGAAGCCTCATGATGCAGACCTTGCAGTCACTTGGCAAAAGAATGATGATAAGGCTTAGGCCATTATCAAACTGGAGCTAGATGACAACTACACCCACCATGTGGTTAATTGTGATACTTCATATGATACTTAGAAGAGACTTGACACTTTGTTTGGTGCACAGTCTAAGTCATCAAAGTATGGTCTCTTGATTGAATTTTTCAAGCTTGAAATGAAGTCCAACACATCACTTGCCACACATCTAAATTGCATGGAAGGACTTCTAACCTAGTTCACAGGAATAAATATTAAAATGGAAGAAGATGTTTGCATTGGTATTCTGCTTAAAAGTTTTCATCCTGAATATAATAATGTGTCAATAACTCTAATCAATATGCCAAACCTGAGCTTGTTGATATCCAGGCATCACTGTTAGAGGAGGAAAAGAAGCTAAAAACTAAGGAAGAACCAAGCACCTCTAGAGATGAACAAGCATTATATGTTGGCAACAAGTACAAAGGCAATAAGGACAAGCTTTTCTGTGACTTTTGCAAAAGGACTAGACACACCAAGAAGTTCTGCCACACCAAAAAGAGATCCCAAAAGGCCTATCTAGTTGCTGTAAAAGAAGAACAAAAACATGGAGTAAAACAAGAAGAAGAAGAAAACCACCAAGAGAAGGACAAACCTCATTAATCCTTCTATTCGGATAGACTTTTTTAGCCTTGTATTGCCTAGCCCTAATGGTTCGGACATAAACTTTTAAACTCCTCATGTAGCCTTGTACTACAGCCTATGTATACTTTTGTGAGGCCCTTGTTACAGCCTCTGGATGTCCACCATGTTTGTGGTACCCACACTTAGCCTTTTTTGCAACAGCCTCTAGTGTTTTTCCATGTCTATGGTGTGCCCAAACTTTGCAAGTGTTGCTTTCACTAAAGCCCCTATATGCTTTGTACTTCTGGTTGTGATTGAGGAGGGGTGTTGAGATGTTTGCAATCACACCTACTTCAGTATCTTTGGAAGGAGTAGTGAGGGCTCAGGAGGACTAGGATCCCATAAGCACATTAAGAGAAGTACTACCATCCAGTTTCCTATAAAGCATTGTACTTTCTCTATTTTCTAATGCAATGTCATAGTACTTTTGTCTTTTAGTAAAGTCTCTATGTCATTGTCAGTCTATACACAAGATTTTGTTTATGAGTCCAAGCTTCCATCTTGGAACCTAATTCACTTGTGTAACAGTCAGTCATGTCAGTGTCTTCATGAACTCGCTCTTTCTCTTCCAACCTCCATAGCTTCCGCCTCAAGCCATCTTCTAGATCCATGTTTTTACATACATTACAAGTGGTAGACACCAATCACTATCACTTCATTCTTTATTATTTCGTGAATAAGGAAAGGTTGGCCACACGTTGTGACTATTTGAGTTTTCACATCTTGTATCTCTTGCTCTTGCTCACTTGCTTCGTACATCATAGCTCTTGCTTTTTCTCGCAAACTTACACTCAAGGATTTGTCCCTTCATTTTGACTATCTAAGTTTTTTTTGTCTTATTTCTCAAAGTAAGGGTAATCACATGGGAATATTTACATTTTATGAGATTTTTCTCTATGTTACCTTACAACACAAAGAGACTTGATATTAAATATTATGTAGAAGCAAAGATATATAAAATGTTCAACAAAATTTCTTACATTCAAAATGGTATCCTAGTCACGAATTCTTTACTTTTGAAGGCATAATGCTTCAATTGGGAAAACTCATCACCCATGAAAAGGATTGTGACCAATGAGAGTATGATGATCAATTCATTGTTTGTAATCTAATAGAATCCATCTATAGTATTTCCCTTGAAACTATGAGATATGAAGGAAAAATAACATAACTAATGATCCAAATTTATTTATAGCGTCATAGAATCCATGTATATTATATCCTTTGGAACTAGAAAAATAATGTAACTAATGATTATCCCTATCAAAATAAGGTGTTAAGTGAGTGTCCATATAAGGACAATGTGTTTCCTTGTAGGCAAGCATATTAATTGTAATACTAGAAAGGTTAGCTCTAAAATTGCTAGGGAACTTACTTAGGTCTCACCTTTGCTTTAGGAAGGCCATTGGGTCATATATATTGATATAAAGACATATCAAGAAAATGTATATAGTGTCTTAGCCCTTGGTTTCTCCACAAGAAAAATGAGTTAGAAATTCATGGTCTCATGCACTACAAGCTTGATGTTGGGACCCTTGGATACATCCTTATTGATTCAAGGATATTGACATATGAAGTGCATGACTATCTCTCACCTAGCCTATTCACACACCACATGGAACTAAGCTAAATACGACAAGAGACACAATTACCTATACTTACCATGTTGTAATCATTGCATTAGTGAGCAACATCCTCAATCAATGTGTACGCTCCTTCATCACCATGAGTCTTACTTTCATTCTTAACATGAATGAGAGAAGATTCTAATGATGAGCTGAAGTATATGAACAGAAGAAGAAAGCTTCACAAACCATGTCCCTCAGTATCCACACTCTTAACTCATACAGTCTTGCTCTCATTTGCACTTACCAAAGAGATAGGATGGAGAAGAAGGGGAAAGGATGCAAGGAGCTTATCATTGCCATGTCACTTGCTTGACACTCACACTATGATATTATTATGGATTGAAAATTCACCATGCTTGTCATAGTCATTTGGTTGTATGTGTATTGAAGGAAGGGAAGTAATCAAAACTCAAAAAACACAAAACTACAATGCAAGAATCACATACACAGCCATTGTTTCATCATTTGATTGGTTGTTTCTTGTTCTTGTTTGTGATTAGATATCTATTGACTTAAAGTTAGGTTACACCTAAATTATTAGTATCAAGGGACATTACCTTTTTTGGGGAGATTAGTGGTCATTTATCTTGGACAAGGGATATAAATGTCTTGTAATGGAAAGTGACGTATAGGAGCAACCCATAAATATGTTGTCATTAGGTTTCATGGATTGTCAAAATGGATTGTTAGTGATCATGACTCTTTGTTTATGTCACATTTTTGGAGAAGCCTATTTGAAGCAATTGGAACCCGGCTTTGCTTTAGCACAGTTTACCATCCCCAAACTGATGGTCAAACAGAGTGGGTCAATCAGGTCATTGAAGATATACTAAGAGCTTACTGTTCTAGAGAACCGACAATGTGGATACAATATTTGCCGCTCAACAAGAAGGATCCCAATCTTCAATTCTCAATAATCTAGACCCTGGCAACTTACCAAGGTAAAACCTTTAAGATTTTGATTGATTGTGGAAACACCCACTCGTTTATCTCACACCGAAGTGTGCAAAGATGCTAGGAATAGATATCGAACATGCATCTAAGTTATTAGTGGAATTGGAAAATGGGAAAGAGGCAAATTTGATCAAGAATGCCAAGTGGTTGGAGCTTGCTCGGCATTTTGACACACTCAACTTTCACTTGTTTGCAACTTAGGCATTCAATAGCAAAAACGGCTAAGCACATTGTTGCTACATCATCTTAGAGGAGCTCATAGCTAATAAATTCCATGGTAGGATGTGATAGGGATGTAGAGATTTGTGATCCCCATTTCTAGTTGAGGTTGGATAACCTCGAATACTAGTCAAGAGGTAGAACAACCTTGAGGCATTAGTAGTCCTCGTGGGAGACTAAGACAGCTTCATAAATGTCAAGATTCTTGTGTGGGAATTGTAATAAAGGAATTGGACCCTAAATAAAGAAATTTATTTTCTTATTTATTGCTTATGTCTTGTGCCTAAATAATGTGTAATGAACCTTATGTAATGGGATAATAAAAGGAAGTTACTTTTATATGGTATCACAATGTGATAGCATGCTCTATTAATTAGATAACTAAAACAAACCTATTGAGAAAAGTGGGAGGCCTCAGTCCTGATGACTAAGAGTTTATGGTTGAGTGGGCCCAATCAATCGGGTAACTTTTCTAAACACTAGATAGAGCTACAAGAACATGATCCCCAATTTGATAGGATAGTTAACCGGCTTAACACCTTTTTTAGAGGACCAAAGTGCACTTGAACACGGTTCCTAATCACCATGGAAGTCCAAAAGATAGATAACCAAGTGTATAATTAAGTAATCCTTAGGTCAACAATCCCTTGAGTTGATGCCTTACATTCCATTGCAAGGTGGGCTTTGAAACTACTCGATTAGCTAAGTTCATACATCCAAATTGGATTTGGATGGTTCTACTTTTGGAGATATGTCCAAGAAACTACTAAACATTGCCTTCCCTAGCCTAGCTAGGGATGGGTATGTTACGTAACTAGAGTTGTGAGTAGCTCACTTTGCTCCAAACTTAAGTATATTACTATTTCTTACTATTATTGACATCACTTTTAAATTGTCTTTTAGGCTCCAATTCTATCCCTCTCTCTCCAAGATCTTTATTTTCTCTATGGAGCTTTATTTGGATTTCTTTAGATCAATTAAATTAAGGTGATTGCTTTTCTAAATATTTAAAACTTAAAGGATGGGACTTTGGTCACTTGCACCAATGAAAAGAGCAAAATGAGAATTTAGAGAAGACAATACACTATTATCAAGAAAGACAAAGATCTAAGATTGGAAACGCATTCAACTCTAATGTCTATTAGGAGCCAAAATTTAGGTAGTTTTGCCCATTAACATAGTACAAACAATCATAAAGATAGGGGCATACATAGTTGAGAAATGCCCATTAACATAGTACAAACAATCATAAAGATAGGGGCATACATAGTTGAGAAATGCCTTGATAGATAGGATACATTAGTATTTAATGAAGCTTGCAAACTCAGAGGATTGGAAGAAATGCCTTGCAATGAAGCCTTGCGAAGTGTGGAATATATAGCTAAAATGGTTATATGTTGTTTTATAGTTAGATGGGTATTCCTAGTTGGAGTTTTTCTATTTAATTCTATTTGACCAAGCTAACTTTCCAAACTATCCATACCCCATAAGGCATGTCAAAGAATAAAATTCCTAGCTTCAAGGAAGGTAACACTTCTCAAAAATTCCTAATGTGCAAATTGTGATACAAAAAAAGTTCAACATATTCCAACTAAGAGATATTAAGTTATCTTTCAATAGCCTCATCAGGAAGTTTAGTAGCTACCTAGACCCATAATTCATTACAACATACAATTATATTTAATTGTTACAAGTAAAGATGTTGCAATAGCCACCACTAACTCCAAATGAAGATGGACTTCCACCATTATTATTTTTATGTGAATGCTAAAATCAATCATGTTGCAATGGCATGAAACCATCCTAGGGAATTTCTTGTTTCATTATATTTGTTGCTCTACTAAAGGACATGGTCACTTGTTATACACATCTTTTTTAATCCCAATATTATTATCAAACTATGAGAAATAGTAAAGAACTATCTACTCATCAAGGGTTTCCTATCAGGAACTCTACAACCACTCCACAAATCATGAGTGAAATGTTTAAAAATTTAAGAAAAAAATAAAATTCTCTACCTTAGATTAGGTGCACACACATTCACCACACTTAGGGTTCCTCAAGCTAGAGATGCCTTGTGGCTTAGATAGCTATCTCTATCTAGAACCCCTAGCCCTTTTTTCCCACTGCACAACTTTAGGGACCATCAATGGTATGATCTCCTAGGCTTGCTCAACAAACTTGTCACCTTGAGCTTAGTGTTACACTAGTAGCTTTACACTAACGTGGTTCTTAAGTGTGGATAAAATACTCTAGGATTTCTTGGAGTTACATCCATCTCCCAATTGCACTTGTATGAGCATATTCTTCACTATTGCACGATAAGATATCCTAACCCTCAAGGAGAGCACATTTGGTTGTAGGTATCACTAATGACCAAATAGAAGGATCCATTAGCATTGGTGGCCTATATATCCTTCACTCCATCTCTTCACTTCATTTTCAACAACAATGCACAATGATACCAACGCCTTAAGCAAATATACCATCCATAAATTTAGGGATGATTCAACAAAGTACAATGAGCCATATTTGACTTTACCATCAGAAATAGCCACCACTCCAATAGGACCATAACGTCACCATTGTCCCTAAAATTTCACACCAATGAGACAAGCTAGAAAATGCTACCTTCAATGTTAGTTCCAAGGGACTATACTAATTTAGGAGGGTAATGTTCACTATAAAATTTGAAACGACAAGTTAGGGAAAGAAACAAAGTCAAAGTTTCAGAAATTAATTTTGGAAGGAGTGCTTTTTTGGGCTTCTCTATATTGTTTTTGGTATGTCTAATTTATTTCATGAGAAGAAAGTATTATTTTTATTATATTTTATGAGAGCAAGTTTCACTCTTGTGCAGATTCTAAACTATTCTAATAATTGATTAGAGGAACCATAATGGATATGAGGGTTGTGAGTATGTAACTCTATTCACTAGACTTAGTCCAAGTAACCTAAGGTTTAAGCATTAACTAAAAGAGGATTCCTCATGAGCCATAAGAGTGGGTAGGGAACCTAACAGGGATGGAAACCCTAACCCTAAACCTATTTTTCATGTATGAAATGTAAAAAGTGAATGGAGAATACTATTCGTGTTGTGCAATCCTTGAGCTATATATAGCTCTTGTTGCTCCTTATCGTCCACCTTGTGTAAGAATTTCTTGAAATGAGAAGCTTAGAGAGAGTGAGAGTGTGTTCATGACTGAGGGACCTAGAACAAGTAAGCTTATCTCCATCTTTTGCTTCCATTATCCTCTCCATAGATATGTAGTTGAGTTTGGAGTTGTGTATGAGGAAGAGTGAGAGACCCAACAAGGCAAAGCTCTTCTAGTTCATATTTTTCTCTTAACAATGGTATTTTCAATGTGGTTGAGATGGAGTAGAGATATTTGCTTGTGGAGACTATTGCTAGGATCATGAAACCAATTACATGCCTTCAAGCTTCAAACTACGATGTGGGAAGGTAAATAGGTGAGGTCACTATATCTTGAAGCCAATCTTACATTATTTGCTTTCTTTTGATGGAGAAAAAGGGTATTTGGTTAGTTATGGGCTAGATTATGATACAAGTAGGTGAGAAATAGTCAAATCATGGTGGTTGGAGCCCTTGAAAAAATTAGACTTTTGTCCATTGTCTTGTTGTTGAGCATCAAGGCCAACCTTCCAATGCAATGCATTGGACTACTTCGCTACCCAATGCCCAAAAAAAGGAGGTAATGTCAACACAAATGAACAAAAGAATCCATAGCCTAAGGGAAATTACAACAATTCAATATAGGGTTGCAATAAAGGGTATGTAGGCATATCTCAAGAAAACACCAACAATGAGGAAGAAGATAACCCTGCACTCAATGATGAAAAGCAAGGCATAATTTTCATTGTGTTGGGACAATAAAGGAAAAATCGATAGCTTCCTATAATCCATGTTTTGAAAAAGCATGAAGATATAGCCTTACAATTTCTTATTGATTATGGAAGTGTGCATTAATTTACCTAAAACAGATTCTTATTGAGCCTGTTTTTGCATTTGCATGACTAATTCCTTCCTTCTTTTTGGTTTGGCCCTAATCGTGCCAATAAGTTGAAACTAGAAATGGAGCTAATAGGAAGACTACTAGTAGAGTTAAGAAAGGGAAAATAAGTTCTTTCAACTTACAAAATAGGAGTAGAATTCAAGCTAGGAAATTAACCTCCTACAAGAACAAATTTAGGATCGTGATCTTTGGAGTTTATGATTACCTTTTAGGAATGGATGAGCATGTCCTTGAAGATGCCCAAATACATTGTAAGACTAGCCTCCACTTTTTGAAACCTTCATGGTGATCTAGTTTAAATATAATAAAATTCAAAAATGACAAAAATTCAATTAGTGAAAGCAAATGTGATTGCCAAAATAAAAAAGGGACTCCCAATCTATGTAATTAAAGTACATGATTTAGAGCAACTAAGTGATGACAATGATCCATCTTGGATGAAAGCATTCATTGATGCATTTCTAGATGAAATGACAAAGCTCCCACCAAAATTTAAAGTTCACCAAGAAATTAAGCTTATACAAAGAGTTGAACCTATCACAAAGACACCATATAGGATGTCCATTCATAGGCATTTGAGTTAAAGGAATGGCTCAGGTAGCTATTAGACCTTGTTCGTCCTTAGAAACTCTCCATGAGGTTCTCCTATATTCTTCAAGCATTTGAAGCATACTAATCCGATATGTTTGCTTGATATGCCCCTTTTAATAGTGGATATATGCACTTTGCATACACTATGTAGGATTATATGTAAATTTTTGGACCTATACATTTTGTTTGCATGGATACTAACGTTAAACAAGAACCTAAAAAGAACTATCAAAGTAATGAAATAGGTGCTATCACATATGGATTTGCATGTGAAACATGTCAAAATAATGGAAGATGACAATGTGATAATAAGGCCATGAGAAAGTCCTCAATAGGTTGTATCAAATTTGCAATACTCCTAGAATGCTACAAAAATGCCAATAGCATGAAAACATGAATCAACATGTTTTAAAAATGGAGATAAGATCTGCACGTTATTTGCACGTTTAAATTATGGAATTATTTATACATATTCAAACAATGGAAAGACATACACAATGGCATAAAGAATGATGCAAGCCAAGGAGAAACTCATATCAAAAGGAAGATGTGTGGATTACACTTGATAAATATTTGCATTCATGGAGAGAAATTATGTTATAAGATCCGAGATGCACGCTCAAATTTCTTATATACTTAAAATACATATGGTGAATATTATGCTGGCACAGAGGGAGAATAGATGAGAAAAAAGAAAGATGTAGAGAGAGAGAGAGAGAGAGAGAGAGAGAGGTAGAGAAATTGGCAACACACTAAGGACTGGAAGATGGGCCAGTCCCCCCCTTGTGGAGTTATATTATTGACAAGGAGCAAGCTCCTCTGTTACACATAAGCCAGAGTTCTTACTTATAGATCTTGGAAACAAGATCACATTTCCTTGCACGATAGACAACTGGCTAACACTTGCACAACTTGGAAGTTGGTACCTTTTGATCCTTCTTGAGTCTCCTTCTCTCCTACACAATATGTGTAGGGCTCTCCTCTTGGAACTTGATTTCAACAGAGCTTCCATAGCACTTGCACCTTCTCTTCTCCTCTTGGAGCTTGATTTTAGCAGAGCTTCCACAGCACTTGCACCTTCTCTTCTCCTCTTGGATGCATGCAAAGTGATGCTTCCTTTTTCTCCCTCACACCCAAGGAGAGCCTCCTCTTTTATAGGCTTTCAAGAGCTTCTCTTCTTGGAGAGAGACTTGAGTTGATCTTCATGCAAGATGTGGTTGTTCTAGGACCTACTCTGGAGCACTAATTTTGAGATATCTCTCTGTGCGTTATTTGGATGAAAAAACGTCCAATACAAAAGTTGTAGATCTCGTTGTTTTCGATAACCTTCACGACCCATTTTTAGAGACCATCTTTCTATCCCAAGATATTTTTAAAATGGATTCACCATGCCTTTTTTAAAAAGGACAGCTTCTCAAACTGTACTCTTAACTTGTGGTCCATGGGATGACCTTAAGGAGAGTTCATTAAATTGCCTTGGGCCTCAACCTTAAGATTGACTTCCACACAAAAGCTTGTGTCATTTTAGACCTTAGAAAGAGAAAATCACTTCTCTCCTCACTTCTAGAGGATCACGTCTCTTGTCTTTCTTAGTGAGAGAATTATCTGTCTTGTCTTTCTTAATGAAAGAAAAGACCTTAAACCTTGATTTGTAAGGGAGAGGATGACCCCAAATTGAATGGAATGCTCATTACACATAAGTAAACATTCCCAAGCATCCCCAAATGCACACATAAATACATATACACAATGCTAATGCACTTCCTTTTCTTAGAACTTAATCCATCTTCATTTATGTGTAATTCATTGCTTCTTGTATACACTCTTACACTTGGCAGACACTTCTTTCCCCCTTCATAACTTGTACTGCTTCCTGTACCAGATATCCCCATCATAGTGCTCTGATCACCCCATTAAGTGACGCACTAGGAATACTGGTCTCTAAATGGTCTCATGGCCATGCTAGATCATCATCGACACTTAAAGAAAAGTGAGTCATTAATTTATTGACATAATTTTTTTGAAAATAGAGAATGCGTAATAAGCAATCAATTTAGTGGCATCCCTCTAGCTTCTAAACAGTTGACCTCAATTGTAGAGGGGATACATAGTCCTTAAGAAGATCTGGAAAGTTGTGTAGTTCTCTCTAGCGTCCAATGGGGGATAATTGTTAAACTTAACCAAATACTTCCGTAATACCTTACCTGACCTTAAAGTATTGTTATGATGCTATAAAATTCTTTCAAGCACAAGGAACTCTTATTTTTCTTCTATGTCAGGTAAATCTTCTTTGATTGCTCCATTGGAGGTTCTCCAATATAGGGACATACCAAACTTACATGGAAAGCATTATGAATGTTCCAATGACTTGGTAGATCTTGTTTCTGCTTCTCTTGTATTCTTTGGATAGCAACTTTTACTTGAGTGAAAGTTGTATCAATGTCTCTAACAAACTCATCTGATACAAAGATCTTATCCTTCGTAAGAAGGATGGGTGGTAAATGAGGCTTACCATAGATGATCTCAAAGGGTTCCTTACTAGTGCTAGAGTGCACCGTATTATTGTATGCAAACTCTACTAAAGGTAAATACTTTTCCCATTCTCTTTGATTTTCAGAGACATAGGATTTCAAAAGGTCTAAAACAATAGAATTAGCACTTTCACTCTGCCCATCCGTTTGAGGATGATAAGAGGATGAAAACTTTAACTTTGTCTCGAGGATCTCGAAGAGAGCTTGCCAAAAGAGGTTGGTCATGCAAGGATCTCGATCACTTATAATGGACTTAGGCATGCCATGATGTTTGAAAATATGAGTATTGCATAGCTTAGCCATATGATTGGCTTTGATTGTCTTTCACACAAGTATAAAGTGAGCTTGCTTACTGAATCTATAAATGATAGTCCAGATTGCATCATTGCCTGCTTGTCTAGGAGGAAACTCCATGATAAAGTCCATGGCTATACTTTTCCAAGGCTCATTGGAAATAGGTAATGGCTTAGGTAGACTAGGTGGTTTAAGCCTGTCATACTTTAATTTTTGACATATCTTGCACTCATGGACATATCTTTTAATGTCAGCTCTAAGATTGGACCAAAAGAAATATATTTCCAATGCTTGAGTAGTGGGTAGAATACCCCTATGTCCAACATATGGAGATGCATGTGCTTCATCCATTACCTTGTGTTGCAATGGTAATGCTATACAAATTGCTTGGTGATGATACAAATAACCATCTCAAATTGAGTAAGGTGTAATTGATTGACCTGAGTTAAGCTGATCCCATATGGTTGAGAAGTTGAAATCCGTTGCATACATTTTGGGTAAATCTATGAACTCGTTATGGTAAATAGTTGTGATTGCATTCACTCAAGGTCGCCATGATAGAGCATCTGCTACCACATTCTTAGTTCCAAATGTATAAAGGATTTGAAAATGAAACATAGATAAGAAATTTTCCTAGCGCATTTATTTCTTTGAGATCTTCTTCTGAGCAAGGAAGTATCTTAGACTTTGGTGATCTGTTTCAATAACAAAATCTGCACCAAGTAGTGTTTCCATACTTAAAGAGCATGTACCACTGCCATAAGCTCTTTCTCATATACTGGAGCATGTAGCTCATGACCCTTGAGGCGTCGGCTCTCAAATGCTATTGCATGATTCTCTTAGTTAAGCACAACTCCAATGCAATCCCCAGAAGCATCGTAGTGAACTTCAAAAGGTTTTTGAAGATCCGAAACTATGAGAACTTGTCATGAAGGAAAATACAACATAAATATTTGCACCTTGGATTAATTCCAGCCTTTGTAAATTTAGCCCTAGCCTATGTGTACATGTGTGAACAGCCCTTAAGTTTGGAAGAGGGTTAGAATAAAAGGGACTAGAGGCCAAAGGCAAGACATCTTTTGATCATTCAATAATCTTGGCTTTACCATTTTCTTGGAGCTAGCTTCTTCTTAGCCTATGAAGCACTCAGCCATGGCCGTCATGTATTCTTGAATCCCCAACCATTAATACATGATGAGGATGTCTTGGTGCAATAGATTTGTTAATTCTTTATTGTAGCTTAGTTAATTTTCAATTTCTGTTAGATTTTATTCCATGGTTGATTGCTTTCATTACATTGGTATCAGAGCCATAGCTTAGATCCTTGCAGAAGTCATTTTCAAGTACTAGATTCAGTTTCTTAGGCTAGAGAGAGCAAACCATAGTTAGAAATTTGAGTGACAGGACTTGGCAGGACATGAAGGATTAAAACCAAAGTTACATGTGAAAGTCTACTACAAACAGGGATGAAGATGGTGATTCTTGGCATTAATAATGGAAGAAATGGAGGGCTCCAACCAAAATAGCAGGACATGATCAAGTTTTGAGCCAAAAACTGGGGTAAGTGGACAAACTAATGGTTACAGGACATTTTGACTGTGGTTACTTTTGAGAAGGAAGGGTTTCTTCTTCTCTTTCCTCATTCCTTCAAGCTGCCATACAAACTACCATGGACATTTCTTCTCAGATCTTCTTCCCATGACCTCTAATCCTCAAATGGCTTATGTAAGAGTGTAGTATGGGTCTTAAGCTACCTATGGAGTACCTACATGCCTCATATCCACCACGTTTTCATCACGTGATGCAAGAGGATGTACAATAGCAGTTTGCGCTGTTTTTACAGCCCCCCCCCTTCGTGATCAGCAAACATGATGCAACCAGAGCTTGTACTCTTCATGGGATGATCAAATGGAGTGCAACTATGAGTATACATCATCTTCTACTTGATCTTTCACTCCTTTTGGAAGATGGGAGCTTTCTCAAAACCTAGGTATGGAGTTTTATGACAGTTTTGGACAGCACTCAAATTTCTCAAATTTCTTCATCAAGATCAAAGGGTCATACATCCTAGTACCAACATTGATTGATCTTGAAGCTTGAAGCTTTGTTGGAGCTTGGATATGGAGATTGCAAACTCTATGTATAACAGTTTGGGAGAGCATTAAAGATTCCTGAAATTTATAAAGCAATTCATGGGGCTTTTGTGGGCAAAGCATCTCTGAAGCTTCCTCAACCATTTCCCCTCAAGAATCCATCAACATTGGACCAACATTGAAGGAGATTGAAGCCAATGGAGGTCTAGGTGTTCAATGGACAGCATGAAGCTTTTATGCCATTAAATTTTGGCATTCCCTCTCAAATTTCGGGATCTCTTGGACACATTGAAGCCCTCTCTATTACCTATTGCAACCTACTTCAAGTAGAGAAGGTAATTGGTCTTCATCAACCCTCATTTGGAATATTCATGGAGTCATGGAGCTTTCATGGGATTAATGAAGCTGAAGCTTATCAAGGAAGGGATTATCCTTGAATATTGAAGATCTCTTGGACTGATTTTAGACGGATTATCAAGGTCAGCTCACCTATGTCAAGCATTATGGATTGAAGGTCATTCCATCAACAATGCTCTTCTCCAATCAATTAAATGAGGTACTCTAATCACTCTTAATTTCTCTTTCCATCCAATTGCTGATCTCATTTCCAATTGCTGAAGAGAAATAAGAGGATTAATGAAGCTTTCATTCATAGCATAATGCATTACATGAAGCCTATAGGTTATGTCAGTCATTGTCTTTGCTAAACCTTTTCAATTTACTGATATGGCCATCTCTAAATGTCTCAAACTCTTCCATAATGAATGAGCATTACCCATCTACTTTCATTCACTGAAATTAGTAATTTCTTGAACTTCATTACTCAATCTTTATTGCCTAACCCTAACATGAAATTGATTGCCTATTTTGCCTCTTGATCATAAGAAAATCATTACCCAATTGGTAAGTGAGAAAAGCTTTGTAAGTAGTGAGTCACCGCTAAGGTAAATACCTCTCCATTTCTCATTTACATTTCAGCCTTTTCAATTCCAATCTTGCATATCATGAAAAGGGTAAATGAAAGGCAATTGTATTTCCTTCCTATTCCATGCATATCATACTGATTTTTAGAGCTAGAATTCACTTGCCATGTACTTGCCCACGAGGAAAAGTGGATGCCGGGCGAGTCGGTAGGACAAAAGAGAGGTGACCCTCCCCTACCGACGAGGACCCTGAAGGGGAGCACAACCCGTCCCGAGAGGGAACTTTGCAAACCCCTCGGGTCTCGGATCCCACGTATTTTCAAGTTTAGGTGCAGGTACAAATCTCAAAGGCACTTGAAATCAGCCTACAGCATGAGTTATGGGCAGTGAGTTCTTGAGATATGGAAAATGTATGAAGACATATGGCTACAGTAAAATGTATGCATCCTATGGAAAAGACACTATGGTTCAGCATTAAAGTTTGGAACAGAGTATGTATACATACCCTCATCAAAGATTGCAGTCTACATTGAGTTAGACAGCCATTTTACTGGTTACAGAGGTCATTTTCAATATGGGCAGACATATGAGACTCTCCTACAGGGTTATGAAGTTGGTACATGCTTGGTATTGATGGTACAAGCCATTAATTGACTAGAACAGGGTATTTACTGCCTGCAGGAGTTTTCAGACAGCAACAGAAAATCCCTTACAGAAATTTCTGTACTCATCCATTTTCTGCACTTGATAGATCGTTGAATAGAGGGATCTTCAAGATTTGAACAGAGCCAAAGACCTCATAATTTGGAGCTCTAGAAGTGAAGATAATCAAGTTTTTCTACTGCAGGAAATTCAGGACAGAGATCAACCCATGGCTAGGAATAAGAAGAGAGACCCTGTTTTGGATACTATCAATGAAGAATTGAAGGAATATCAACAGGAAAGGGATGAACATCAACAGGAAAGGGGTGAACATGACACTTCTCAAGATGCCATTTACCGAATGCATTATGAGAACGATGAGGTCGATGCAAGTTCCACCCACTCCCCTACCAATCAACCCATAGAGACGTCTCATATCTCAATGAATTCAAACAGTTTTCAACAATTGTCAAATGACATAAAGGATATGAAATCAGGTTTCGAGGGTATGAGGTTGGGTATTGACAAGCTTGTAGCACTTCTTGGTGAGAAAATGTTGCCTACAGCCGGTCTTAATATCCCACATCCTCATAGGGTTGAAGAATCACCTAAACCACCTACTCCTAAGGTGGTAGGTCAATTTGAAGTTGGAGAGTCATCTAAAGCTAAGGATTTTGTTCATTCCACTTCACTTCAGCCACAATTCCATCAACAAAAGGGTCACTTTCAGCCACATGGGTAGGATCTTCAAGAGAAAGTGCAAACAAACTCAAAGCATGATGAAGACATCCATGGGTGCAACTCTTTCTACAAGCAATTTTACCCTCAAGCAAATGTTGGTGGCTATGAGCAAGGGCATGTTAATTCAGCCCCAAACTCTTATGGGCAGCCACATGGACATGTGAATTCAGCCCCAAATGCTTTTGGACAGTCACAACATAATTTCTCTACTCAAGTGCAGCCCAATAGGCCAAGTCCCATGTTAAATCATGGTTGGAATCAGCAAAATAATGGGCAACAGCCACCTTTCAACTCACCTATGCATGGACAACCTCCCAATGTGAGCAACACATACTTCCAGCCTCAAGGACATTGTTTCCAGCCACAAAGTCATGGTATGCATTATGGACAGCAAACTCCTTATGCGCAAGGGCATGGAAATAATGAATATCCTAGGTAAGGACCTTTTGGAAATTATTTTGGGCCACAACACCATAGTGGGCAGCAGCACCCTAATGGACAACCCCCTCAATACGAGAGAGAGTACAAGGAGAAAATAATTATCTCAAACTTTAAGGGAGAGAACCCTTCACCCACGGAGTTGGAGGAGTGGTTTGACAAGTTAGAGATGTATTTTTCCCTTTACCCAAGGCCCGAGAATGCCAAAGTAAAATTTGCAGCCCTTCATCTAGAAGGCTATGCTCACACTTGGTGGAGATATATGGCGAGGATGGGACATGACTTCTTGTCTTGGGACGCATTGAAAAATGCTATGATTGAAGTCTTTGTTTCTCCTATTGAAAAAGAGCGGTTAGAGAAAAAGTGGTATGCACTTGAGCAACGTGGTCTCTCGATTAGAGAGTACTCAAATCAGTTTTTGAACCTCTCGATGTATGTTCATAGGGTCTCCGATAGTGCCAAGTTGAATAAATACATATTTGGTTTGGAACCTATTCTTTCTTCTGAAGTTGGAGCCATGAATCCTACATCCCTACAAGCTGCCATTCAATTAGCTGAACATTATGGGCAGAAATACAAGGGTTTTCAGCCAAAAATAGGGCATTCTTTTTAGCCTACGTAGTTCCCAAGGACATCAGGCCATTATGGGCATGCTAAAACTGATTTTCAGCATATTGGGAAGCCATCAAATACTTTTAGCAATACCTACAGCAAGATACCCACTTTTCCTACTGTGTTTGGGTCAAAACAAAGCAGTAATTTCAGACCTAATGCTGAAATAGATTTGATGGAAAGAGGACTGATATAAATGCCAAAACTTCAGCCCCTACTCAAGGCAAACATGTATCGAATGACAAGCTCAAAGATATGTATGCTAAAGGTCTATGCTACAAATGTGGAGAGAAATGGTCACCCAATCATAAGTCCAAATGCAAGGCCAAAAATATGAAGATTAGCATGATCATCGAGGATGATTCCGATGTTGAATCTATTGAAGGAAGCTTGGCTCAGCTTGATGTCACAACAACTCAAGAAGAGGCGCATGAAAATGAAGAGAATGGCCATGATGAGTTCTATGATCCGATGGATGGGTTTCCTTTCGACCCGGGTGGTCATTATTTGGATGATTCATGGACTGATTTACATCCATCGCTATGTGCCATATCAAGTGATGCATGGAGTGGTTCAAGAGGGGATAATACCCTATGCCTTAAAGGTCAAATCAAGGGAAGGACCGCTCATATACTCATAGATACGGGAAGTACACATAGCTTCATTAATGCTAAGTCACTCAATGGGCTGAAATTGAATATGCATGAAATGCCTACATCACTCAAAATCCAAGTGGCAAATGGAAATTTTGAGATGAGCAATCAATGCTGTCCAAATGTACCTATCACCCTTTCCCCATTGTGCACTACATCGGTGAGCCTAATTGCATTAGAAATGGGTCCCATTGATATAATACTTGGCTGCAACTGGCTGAAATCTTTGGGTAGATTTACCATGGATCTCAACAACATGGAAATGGAGTTTAAATGGTGTGGACAACAAGTAACACTACATGGAGCTGAAAAGAAAAGAATGGAGATGATCAGCCCCAAGAAAGTTAAGAAAGAGATAAATGCAAAGGCATGTATGTTCACCATTCTTCTTTCCAAGATTGAAGAGGATCAGCCCTCTTCTCCTACCAACAATATGGACCCATGTCTTTGTAATTTGCTGAAAGAATATGATGATATTTTTCAGCCACCTACCTCTCTTCCTCCCAAAAGAGAAGTAGATCATCCCATTGACTTGCTGCCCAATACAAAGCCCATCAACAAACCACCATATCGCCTCTCCAAAGTGGAAAGAGAAGAGGTAGAACGCCAAGTCAAAGAGCTTTTGGAAATGGGTCTCATTAAGGCAAGCCAATCACCTTTTGCATCTCCAGTCCTTCTTGTGAAGAAGAAAGATGGCTCCTTTCGAATGTGCATTGATTACCGCGATCTCAACAAGGTCACTATCAAGAAGAGGTATCCAATACCTAGAATAGATGATCTCTTAGATGAATTGAAGGATGCCAAGGTGTTCTCCAAAATTGACTTGAGATCGGGATATCATCAAATACACATGAAGGAAGGGGATGAATTCAAAACAGCCTTCAGGACGGAGAGGGGTCTTTATCAGTTTATGGTTATGCCTTTTGGGTTATCAAATGCTCCAGCCACATTCCAGTCTCTCATGAATAAGATACTTCAGCCATTGGTCTTTAAAATAGTTTTGGTATTCTTTGATGACATTTTGATCTATAGAAAGAATAAAGAAGACCATTTGCAGCATGTAAAAGAGGTCTTTGACATATTGAGGATACACAAACTGTGCCAAGGCCACTAAATGCTCTTTTATGACAAAGGAAGTGGAGTACTTGGGTCATATAGTGGGAGAAGATGGAATCAAAGTGGATCCTAAGAAGGTTCAGTGCGTCAAAGAATGGCCTACACCAACCAATGCCACTTCATTAAGAGGTTTCCTTGGTTTGTCATCCTTTTACCGACGGTTTATGAAGAACTATGCTCATGTTGCAGCTCCTCTTACCGATCGGCTGAAAAAGGAGGCCTTCTTTTGGGATGAGATCGCTGACAAGAGCTTTAATGAGCTGAAAGAATTGCTTGTTTCAGCACCCATACTAGTTTGCCCTGACTTCTCCAAGACTTTTATCATTTATGCAGATGCCAGTGGTAGAGGTTTGGGAGCAGTTTTGGTACAGGAGCATGGTGTCATTGCATTTGAGAGCAGAAAATTTGATGACAAAGAGAGAGAGATGCATGTTTATGAGCAGGAGATGCTTGCTATCTTACATGCAATCAAGTAATGGCACCACTACCTCTATGGAACACACTTCAAAGTCAAAAGCGATCATAGGGTCTTGAGATATTTTCTCTCACAGCCCAATCTTTCTCCCAAGCAAAAGAGATGGTTGGCCACTTTGCAATCATATGATTTTGAAATATCATATATGGCTGGCAAGGATAATGTGGTGGCTGATGCGTTATCAAGAATGTGGGCATGTAGTCTATCTACTGTGTCTACCATCTATAAGGATTGGATTGAAGACATTCAAGAGGAATATGTGCTTGATGAGCATGCTGCCCATATTCTACAGAAATTACAGTAAGGGTGTGATGCTGAATTTCCTAATTTTAAAGTGCATAATGGCCTCTTATGGTTTAAGGGTAAAGTGTACTTGATTCCCAGCAGTAAATTCAAGCTGAAAGTGCTTCAAGAGATGCATTCATCGCCAATGGCTGGTCACTTGGGCCTTTTCAAGACGTTTGATAGAGTTCATCAAAGCTTCTATTGGAAAGGTCTATGGAAAGATGTTAAAGAGTATGTATCTCAGTGCTTGGAATGTCAGCAAAATAAGGATTCCACTCTATTACCAGCTGGCTTACTTCAGCCTTTACCCATACCTACGGGCAAATGGACAGATATTTCCATGGATTTCATAACGGGATTGCCTACTACCAGTCATGGATGGAACAGTATCTATGTGGTAGTTGATAGATTGACCAAATCAGCCCACTTTATCCCAACTAAAGTCCAATATTCAGCAAGGCAAGTCGCCGAGCAATTTATGAAAGGTGTGTTCAAACTACATGGTATGCCTATGAGAATAGTATCAGACCGTGATTCGAAGTTTATGGGCAACTTCTGGAAAAGTCTATTCTCCTCTATGGGTACTTTCCTCACTCCTAGCACGGCCTATCACCCTCAGACTGATGGGCAAACGGAGAGAGTTAATCATTGGGTGGAAGTGTACCTTAGGCATTATTGTCATGACACACAAGCTTCATGGGATCGTTGGATCCACCTTGCTGATTTTTGCTATAATAACACGCATCACATGAGCATTGGGATGTCTCCGTTTGAAGCTCTTTATGGGTATAAAGTCCAACTTCCATCAGTTTTATTCCATGAAGACATCAACCCACAAGCAAAGGAAGAGTTGGAAAGAATGGAGTTGCTCATGAGGCAATGCAAGGACAACATAAGGAAAGCACAAGACGTAATGAAGGTCTATGCTGATGAGAAAAGAAGACATTTAGACTTCAAGGTTGGAGATTGGGTATTTCTCAAAGTTCTCAAGACGCATTATGCTTCATTAAAGGGTGGGAACAACAAGCTTGCTCATAGGTTTTATGGGCCATACTTGATTTTGGACAAAATTGGAGAGCTTGCTTATAAACTTCAGCTACCATCTTCCACTAGAATACATGATATATTCCATATTTCACAGCTGAAGAAGTATGTTGGGCCTGATGTACAAGTATTGGAAGAGTTACCACCATTGGATGAGGCAGGACTGATCATATATGAACCTGAAAGCATTATTGGAAAGAGAGAGAAAGTTCTCAGAAATCGTACTCTCATTGAGTATCTCGTTAAGTGGAAGAATTTGCCCATTGAAGAGTCTTCTTGGCAACCATCCACTTATGTCAGTAACTTTCCTTGGTTATTACAGGATGATATATGATGCAGTATGCAGTGACTGTGCAGAGACAGCTTGCTGTATGAAATTTTTGCAGATAATAAAACTGTCCTGACTTCATCAAAATTTGATTCTGATGTTATGGGGTGATGCTTGGGAGTGTATACTTCGTTTCTACACCTCATACGCCTTATTTGGACCAATATATCAAAAGTTATGGCAGTTTTAGTGAATCAGCCCTGTTTGGACAGCAGCCAGTTTTCTCACAGTTTGGCATGCAAAAAGGTCTTCTTTTCATGGACAGTGCTTTCTTATCATTGGGAAGATGAATGGGCATGATTACTATCATCCTTGACTTGGATTTAGTCCATTACTTATTGGTTTTGAGGACAAAACCATCTTCAGGACGGGATGGTTTGTCATGAAGGAAAATACAACATAAATATTTGCACCTTGGATTAATTCCAGCCTTTGTAAATTTAGCCCTAGCCTATGTGTACATGTGTGAACAGCCCTTAAGTTTGGAAGAGGGTTAGAATAAAAGGGACTAGAGGCCAAAGTCAAGACATCTTTTGATCATTCAATAATCTTGGCTTTACCATTTTCTTGGAGCTAGCTTCTTCTTAGCCTATGAAGCGCTCAGCCATGGCCGTCATGTATTCTTGAATCCCCAACCATTAATACATGATGAGGATGTCTTGGTGCAATAGATTTGTTAATTCTTTGTTGTAGCTTAGTTAATTTTCAATTTCTGTTAGATTTTATTCCATGGTTGATTGCTTTCATTACAGAACTAGTTCTTGAGTCATAAGGAACTTAATTCTTTCAAAGGCTTGTAGTTGCCTTGATCCCCAGTGCAAAGGCATTTGCTTCTTAGTAAGGTCATGTAAAGGAGATGCAACATACGCAAAATCTCGTATGAACCTCTTGTAGTATGAACATAGGCCCAAGAAAATTCTAACTTCATGTACATAAGTAGATGTAGGCCATTCAATAACGGCTCAAATCTTCTCAGGATCCATTATCACCAAATTGTGAGAAATAATATGGCCAAAATAATGAATTTCTGAAAGGAAGAATTCACTCTTCTTAGCATTGACTTGTAGTCTATGCTTGCGAATCTCTTAAAAAACAATAGATAGATGTTTTCTATGCTCTTCTTAAAACCGTGAAAATATTAAAATGTCATCAAAGAAGACACATATGACTTTGAGTGAGGTCTGAAAATTCTCTCCATCATTCAATTGAATGTGGCGGGTGCATTAGTCAAACCAAATGGCATGACTAGAAACTCGTATGGTCCAAATGTTGTACGAAAAGCTGTCTTATGAACATCTTCAGGTGATATCCATATCTGGTGATAGCCGCTCTTGAGATCAATGCGACTAAAGATACTAGCCCCTTGCAACTTACCCAAGATATCATCTATCCTTAGGATAGGAAAACGATTCTTGATTGTGATCTTGTTCAAAGATATGTAGTCTATGCACATATGGAAAAAACCATCTTTCTTTTGAACAAGTAAGACTGGAGAGCAGTATGGAGAAGAGCTAGGTTGAACTAACCCTTTTTCCAACATCATTTACTTGTTTTAGGATCTCCTCTTGCTGACTTGCACTTACTTGGTAAGGTGGTTGGTTAGATGGTGAACTGCTTGGGACAAGATCAATTGTGTGATCTTCTGGGCACTTAGGTGGTAACTCTCCTGGGAGTGAATCACTAAAAAAATCTTCATATTGTTTAACAAAATCATATATGGTTTGATCAATTAAAGAGAGGGGTTCTTTTAAAGTCTAAAACTTAGAAGAATTAATTGGTATTGTGTGTTCATTAGAGGCATTAAGTGCCCTTGAACCATTAGCTTCTTTTGACTCTCTCACAAAAATCATGTATGCAGAAATATCTTTATTTATTTATTTAGAAATGCTAAAATAACTAACCATTGGCACAGGCCAATCTCCAGCATCAGCAATGCATACTATGTTCCGACCCTTGAATTGAAATGCAAGGCTCTTCTTAACAAAATTGTAACGTGTCCCCCTGTCTACTTGTAGGACACATCTTAGCAGCCCATCGGGAAGAGAGTCCAGAAAGCGCCGCCCGGCACTCCCATGGAATATCACGAGGTTTGCAATCTAGGTCTTCCCGAGTCTGCCATGGAGCAGAAGCATTCCGGCCGTTCCCACTTAGGACCGACCTGAATCAGGGTTTTCCTATTGGTTAAGTTCCTAGAAGGTAACCAGCGTCGAGCCCCAGACGAGAACTACTTTACGCAAAAACATTAGGGTCGAAGTGGATTTAGACTGCACTTGGTTCAAGGAGAATGGGAAACAAGAGGGATGCGAAGCTCGACCTCTCTGCCCGTAAGGCATAGTCCCATTTGGTTCCCCTAAAACAGTATAAATCGGGACTCTAGCTTTCTAAATTCTAGGTCATTGCTACCTTGCTATCAATTCCTTTGAGAAAAGTTCTCGGCCAACCTGGACCACTCTTCCGTAGGACGGACCCAGGGTCACATCCATCGCACTTTCCTCAGGTTGCCTTAGTTATCTAATTACCTACCACATTTAGTTTGATAAGAAAAAACAGCTTCCTTAATTGACCAATTAATCACTGGTTCCTTTACGTAACTTAGGTACTGACATAGAAAAAAAAATATCAAGTAAGTTCCTTTTCAACATTTGATCTTTATTTATCAGTCTCTGGAATACATCATATAATCCAACCCGAAGGCTATTCCTCTCGAAGGCTATTCCAGCAATCCTCAGGGATCGCTATTCCAAGTTCCGCCCCTTGACTAGTATGCGAGTCTCTCGAGATCCCATCTCGAGTCACGTCAACCTCTTGTGCAGGATCCGAAGGCAAGGGATTTATGGCCAGAGCCCCCACTGGCACCCAAGCATCCTCCTGCTCCAAGTAGTATCCACAGAGAGACCTCTTGCGGCGGGTTCGGTCCACGTACCCGACGCGGCTAACAACCCCCTTGGAATAGGGTCAGGAAGACAGTTGGAGGTAAGTGACACTGCCTCTCCCTCCAGGCTTTCAACCTGAAGCATTAGTTATTTTTTCGGCATTAGTTCCTTGATCAAAGAAGTACAAACAGTGCTCCTAAGTGTACAAACACAAGCACTCCAGTGGTCGTTTATATGGCCAACTGCTAAGGTGTGAATCCTTCTCTCCGAATACATTCGGCACTTGATCTGGGATCAGTCACGACTTGGCAAGATCCCAAGGGTTTCATAAGCCGAGTTGCTTGTTTACCATTTATCCTTGGGTTAGGGTTATACCCTATTAACCCAAATTATCAATACCCTAGGTTTCCTTATATTAAGGTCAATAAATCCTGGGCAACCTTGTCGCCCTAACTTGGTTGGTCCACTGCTTCCTTGGCAAATTCGTAATTCCCCTAACTTTGGCAAATCAGTCCCAAGGGTTATGTAGTAGGATGACTAGTCATCCTCTAGAAAATTAGACTTGTACTTAGAACTCACCAATCCTTGTTCTAAGGAGTGGCAATACTATTTTGATTTAGGCACAAAACCATGCGACATTGCAACTTGTTGCACGAGATAAGTGTCGCACCTAACTTGTGGGATTATTTCTCCCATCACATGATATTCCTTGGTCAAGAATGCCTTTGACCAAGATATAGGGTTTGGGAGTCCTATTGACCAAATCCAACCCTAACCCTACTAGGCCGATAACGCTTTGGCCCTCAAGATCCTAAATTCATACGAAGGTTTAGTATTTGGTCAATTTATCCTTAGGGTGAGAACCCTAGATCATTCTTGCATGGGCATTTAGATAATCCTAACATTTTTGAGAGTGTGGGTAGGATCTTTGGGATTGGAAATATTAGGTTGGCAACCTAAGTGCGATACTAGGCAGAATTTTAACATAACTTAACCCTACCTAGCCTTTGAGGTGATCGTTATTTGCAATCTAATCGTACCTTTATGATTTTCATATGGATTACTTAGTTGCTCTAACCAACCCATAATTTAAGATGATCTTTCTATTAAATATGCAAATACATTCTTCTAAATTTGCAAGTACTTTCCCCTAAAAGATGTAAGTAATTGGGAGATAGGTGAGATACATCATTCCATGCGAGTATGCAACTTCAAACCATAGACCTTGTGCTCTTATGCAACTTAGAGATCATTCTTTTCCTTGCCCTAAACTATAATGATTGACATTCAAAGCTAACTCATATAAACCCTACGTTGATGCAACGAAGTCAAAGCTTTAATATTTTTATTGAAGATGCAATCAAACTTTGATAAAGAACTCCATGCTTGAGCGAATGCCATGGGTCCATCATTGACTTAATCCTTCTTTTAGCACTTAACCCAACCTAGAAAATTACCATCGCATGCAAATTGTAAAGTACATAAATCCTTTCCATGCATTGCAACTATTCGGACATCGTTTAATGGGCGTCTAAGATTATCTCATACACAAGTCACAACTAGGAAATTATTACCTAAGTGCATTAGGTGTCATATGCGCTATACTTTCGTGAGGCAACAAGGATGCCTTACAAATCCACCTTTTAACTTATGCAATATGCGTTTAAGAATGCAACTACCATGACCATGCAAGTAATCGTCATGCAACTTAACTTGGTAATTCGATGCGAGTATATAGATTTTCCAATGTATTCAAACTTGCCTATGAGAATTAAAGATATACTTAATGCATCCTTTTCATGCATGAATTTTATCGAAACCTGGGCATTAAGATTCGAGGCGTTGTCCACTCACATACTTGGGGTGGAAACTCTTGCGTGTGCTCCTCTCGCCTTTTGCTTTGGAGCCATTTATGCAGTGAATTTCATCGCAACAACTCCCCCTTGGTTTATTCACGTGTTTCGAAGTCTCTTAGTACGAGATCTCCCCTTCTGCACAGGACATAGGCCTTACAGTCACGATTTTTTTAAAAACCGGGGAAGGCACGGGAGAACAAGGCTTATGGAGGCTTTAATAGAAGCTTCCAAGCTTCTGGACAGAGAGATGATGACGTGGAAATGGGGAGATGATTGGAAGATGATGAGGATGACGATGAAGGAGATGAAGATAACGATGCTGATGATGATGTTGGTGGCAAGGAAGGTGGAGGCGGCAGCAGCATGGCGTGACTAGGGCGGCAACGACTGTGAACTGATGGCGGGCATCACGACGTCCTTCTCCTCCCTCCCCCTCAATCTTGGGGAGGGGGTGTTCTTATAGATTCAAAGGGGGGGGGGGGGAATAGCCACACATGTTGCTAGTTGCATGCCTCCTCCCCCCCATGCTCTCCTACTCCACACCCACTCCTTTCACACTCCCTCTCCCCTGCCATGCGATAGCTAAAGGGGAGGGGGTTTAACAAAAAAATTTGTACTTAATTCATTATTCATTATACCTTTCCCCCCTTGAAGGGGTGTTCCCGCCTGGGTTACGGGTTTTTAGCCACGGTCTCTTATGCACAATGCGGGCTGGAGTTCGTTGATGCACGCAAAGGGATCACTTAGCTACCAACATTTATCATTGTGGGAGATTACTTTGGGTTTCTTTTTGCGCGGGGTGTGCGGGGTCTAGGGTCAATTAATATTTCATTGTGAAAATATTACAAAAATCAAGAAGAGGTCTAATCTTGTAATGCCAAGGCATACCAAAGATAATATCATAGTTACCAATGGGTGCAAGTAGAAAAGATTCTTGGTCACGGTAGTCCCCAACTCTAAGATTCAACTTCCCTTGGATAGGAGTAGAATTGGTTGTAAGTCCTTCAAATGCCGAACCTGATCCAATTGGTATTCCTAATTGATCTGATGGAATTTGTAGCCTTTCAACAGTATCCGTTGACACAAAATTATATGTGGAACCTGGATCAAAGAGTATCAAAACTCCTTAATTGTTGAGGGTACCCCAATCCTTTAAGAGTTGTCTTTTCTTCTCACTTGAATGAGTGTTAGATTTTTCACATTCGGAATATAAGCTTCATATGCCCTAACTCACCACAAAGAAAGCACATTCCTTTCTCATTGTACTTTTAGTATTTCAGAGGGTGAGAGATACTTGTGCTTCTTCTTATTACCCTCTGGCTTTGAATATTGGTCATGGGTAAAGGTAGGTCTTCTTCGATTTGTCCTGTCTCTTGGTTGATCATAAAGCTACTCTTGTCTAGCTCTATAAGAACTCATCTCCAACTTTCAAGATGTACCAGGTGTATGCAAACTTTCAACTATGATGGCGGACTCCATCATGCGAGATAAGGTTTCATGTGGATACGCCTTCATGGTTCTGTGTAAATGAGGGAGTAGGCCAGCTTCAAAATTCCTTTTCTTCTCTTCATCGCTGATCTCCATGAAAGGAGTAACCTTGAGAAGAGTAGATCAAAACTTGTCCACATAACTAGTGACCTTCTCATGCTCTTTCTGGCCGTCCTTTTTGATATCATTCTCAAAATTAGGAGGCAAGAACTGAGCATAAAACTTCTTCTTGAACTTTTCCCAAGTCGTAGGTTTCCTTCCCTCCAAAATGAGAGTCAACCACTAATTGCTAGCGGTGTCTTTCAAGTGCATGCCTACATGCCTTAACTTGGACTTTTTTGAGAAATTTCCATTAGAAAAAGAAACTTCAAATTGCATGACAAAGGCTAATGCCCTAGCAAGATCTCTCTTGCCAGAGTTAGAGTCAAACTTTATATCCTTATCCCTAGACTTGAAAGTCTTAATCTTCTTAAGCTTTATCCTCTTGTGGTCCCTCTTTGTCCATTTGCGGATTGTACGAGACTTAGAACCAAGAGAGTAGGAACTAGAAGTTGATGAGGAGGAGGAGGAACTTGAGTAATCAGGGGAGTAGCTGGATGCTGAGGGAGATGACTTCCTCCTTATCTGCCTCACTCGAGGTGAGGTATTTTTACTCTTCTTGACCTGAGAGTCCTTCTTCCTTCTAGGAAGCTTCTCAACAATTGGATGCTTTGCATCTTCACTATCAATTGGTACAATGGTGTTTCTTTCAATATCACCATCTTTTGGAGGATTCGGTCCTTCATAAGTAGCTTCTTCCCTTGTCCTTAATCTATCAATCAATTTATATAATTCGGGAATTTCCAACAAGCTACGATACTCTGTCAATTGAGCCTGTAATTGCTCACTTGTAGGCACTTCATTAGTTGTCATCTTTACCTTCTTCTTGCAAGGATCGCCTTTACTTTGAGAAAAGCAAAGAGACCTGCTCTGATACCACTGTTATAAGATCCGAGGTACACACTCAACTTTCTTATATACTTAAAATATATATGGTAAATATTATGCTGGCACAGAGGGAGAATAGATGAGAGAAAAGAAAGATGTAGAAAGAGAGAGAGAGAGAGGTGGAGAAATTGGCAACACACTAGGGACTAGAAGATGGGCCAGTCCACCCTCTTATGAAGCTATATTATTGACAAGGAGCAAGCTCATCCCTTACACATAAGCCAGTTCTTACTTATAGATCTTGGAAACAAGATCATAGTTCCTTGCACGGTAGACAACTGGCTAACACTTGCACAACTTGGAAGTTGATACATTTTGATCCTTCTTGAGTCTCCTTCTCTCCTACACAATATGTGTAGGGCTCTCCTCTTGGCACTTGATTTTAGCAAAGCTTCCATAGCACTTGCACCTTCTCTTCTCCTCTTGGAGCTTGATTTTAGCAGAGCTTCCACAGCACTTGCACCTTCTCTTCTCCTCTTGGATGCATGCAAAGTGATGCTTCCTTTTCCTCCCTCACACCCAAGGAGAGCCTTCTCTTTTATAGGCTTTCAAGAGCTTCTCTTCTTGGAGAGAGACTTGAGTTGATCTTCATGCAAGATGTGGTTGTTCTAGGACCTACTCTGGAGCACTAATTTTGAGATATCTCTCTGTGCGTTATTTGGATGAAAAAACGTCCGACACAAAAGTTGTAGATCTTGCTATTTTCGATAACCTTCGTGGCCCATTTTTAGAGACCATCTCCCAATATATTTTTAAAATGGATTCACCATGCCTTTTTTAAAAGGGACAGCTTCTCAAATTGTACTCTTAACTTGTGGTCCATGGGAAAACCTTAAGGAGAGTTCATTAAATTGCCCTGGGCCTCAACCTTAAGATTGACTTCCACACAAAATCTTGTGTCATTTTAGACCTTAGAAAGAAAAAATCACTTCTCTTCTCACTTCTAGAGGATCACATCTCTTGAATTTCTTAGTGAGAGAATTACCTCTCTCGTTTTTCTTAATGAAAAAAAAGACCTTAAACCTTGTCTTGTAAGCGAGAGGATGACCCCAAATTGAATGCAATGCTCATTACACACAAGTAAACATTCCCAGGCATCCCCGGATGCACACATAAATACATATACACAATGCTAATGCACTTCCTCTTCTTAGAACTTAATCCATCTTCATTTATCTATAACTCATTGGTTCTTGTGTACACTCTTACACTTGGCAAAAACTTCTTTTCCCCTTCATAACTTGTACTACTACATGTACCAAATATCCCCATCATAGTGCTCTGATCATCCCATTAAGTGATGCACTAGGAATACTGGTCTCTAAATGGTCTCATGGCCATGCTAGATCATCATCGACACTTAAAGAAAAGTAAGTCATTAATTTATTGACATAATTTTTTAAAAAATAGAGAACACATAATAAGGAATTAATTTAGTGACAAATTCCTAAATCAACATTGATCTTTAGGTGTACTGTAGACCATTAGAGGCTTGGAGGAAGCCATTTATTACACCTTGGAAAGCTTAGTACATGGATTATTGTATAATTAATACTTTTAAAACTCTTTTTGAGTCATGTATAAGTATTAGCGATAGAAATAGAAATAAATGTTTTGGTTTGGTGATGATCTAGCCTATAATATATACCTATGTATTATGCAAAGACAAGGTTCACTCTCAATATGGTGAACTAAATGTATGGAGAAATCACATTACATGGTGAGATGTTGTTGCAAGACATGTTTAGCGTTTAACTTTCCTCAAGAATTGGATAGTGAAGAAGACTTAGAGCCCATTAAAATCCTTGAAGATGATTAGAAGTCATCAAAAGATCTTTATAAAATGCAAGATGCCTTATACTTGTAATAGGCCCTACTCATCTAATGATAATTGACACACAATATATTGCAATAAAACTACCTTTGAATTCATCATATCACTTTTATGTTTGAGTACTTATGTGTGTCCATAAAATGGCAAAATAGATTTTAAAATTGATCTCCTAGGAAGGCTCTTCCTAATCTATTGGCCTAACATTTCTAGAAAACATCTATGCTTACTGAAACTACCCTTCCCTGGGACGAATCTGCCCATTCATTACCACCAATTTTTGTCCTTAGGTAGTGTTAGGGCCTTCAAGTAGCCATCCCAAGCTCATAGGGGTCTAGGCTAGTCTTTGCTGCTCAAGGGATTTATATCTAGATCCCTTAGCACCCCTTCCCATCTTCTAGCTAACTATGCTCCCTATAGAGAGGCCTCTCGCTCCCCAAGTTGATCCTAGCATCTAAAGCACCAAATATAGCCCCTTAGTGAAGGGCTTCCATATCAACCTTTTGGCGGGGGGCCCGGGTGTAGTGTGTCTCTAGATTTATCTTGATTTTTAAAAACAAGCCCTAAATTAGTGCTCTCCTAAAATTTCATCATATATCTTTGCTCCCTAGGATCAAATCTTGATGCATATGCTAGGTTACAATTAGTAGAAGCTTGAAGCATTCAAAGAACCTTCTTCAAGAAGCTTTTGGTTTTGCATAAAAGAGTTATTTTACTACTATAATACACAATGAAAATAGGGATGAATTGTAAAAAAGCATGCCCATACAAGGTTTTCTTCATTATTAACTATGTCTATCAATAGATATTACTTAGGTATGAATAGAGGATGCTTTGTATTTGTCAAAGAGATAGTTTTAAAATATTTTGGAGAAACTTATGAGCATCAACATGCTATTGTAATACACAATAAAAATTGTAAGTTAGGAAGAAGATATGTTGAGTGTAGAAATAATAATTATACGTTGTCACATTGACATAGGTATAAAAGGGAGAGACATGTAAATTTTTACTTTTTTTTTTGGAACATTAATACATTAATATCTCTTACCTTACCTCCTTGTTCATACCTTCTATGCCTACTCTTCTTTTTCTGCCTTTCTCTCTCCTTTTCTACTCTCTCTCTCTCCTCGTCACTCTCTTTCTCTCTCTTCTGCACTCCTCTCTTTTCTATAGTCTTCTCTCTCCTCTCTTCTCATTCTCCAACACTCTCCAACAAGTGGTATCATCGCATTGGTCTTTGATCCAAATTTTTCTCCTATTTTCTTCGTATTCAATCCTAATTTTCATCATAAAAACCAATTTTAGACAAGTACTATAGGTATAAGACATGGATAGTGACTTGCAGGACATCTACATTTGGATAAAGACTAAATCTAGAGAGCTTTGAAGATGGAAGGAATAGATATAGCAATAAATGGACAAAATAGTAGGTCATCATAAAATTTTGTGCAATTTTTGAAGGTAACTTGGTCGAATAGGCATTAACCAGACTTGGAAGAGAAATAAACTAAGGTTACTTTTCAAAGAGAGGGTTCTCTTTCCCCTCTCTTGCAACTCTCCTGCAAATTTCATAGAGTTTTCAATCAATATCTCCTTCCACCTCTCAGGACATGAAGTTTCCCATCAGCTATTACACACTTGAATCTTCTTCCATTCTTCATTCTCAGCAGAGGTGGAGTACCAGATTGACCAAGTGTTGAATTGTGGACTATAGTAAATAGCCCCGAAAATTATAGCACAATTTTTTAGCTAATCTCTCTTGCTAGTTATTACTCAACTTGAGGCTTGGTTATTGGTCTTTAGCATGCAAAAGCTTCAACAAATTGTTGGCAAAGTTGGCATTCTCTTCTTCTGCAATTTCTGAGAAAAAGAAACCCTAGCCATGGACAACCATGAAAGCTTCACCTCCAACTTTAATTTCTCATCAATTTCTTAAAGATTCTTCATCATTGCAACCCTAGAACTTATCTTAGTAAAGATTCTTGAAGAAATTGCAAGGATTGAGCAATAATGGTCAAGGATTCATCTTCAAGAGCTTCTATAGAGTCAAAATTTGGATTGAAGATTATTTCAACAACATTGAATAACTAGAGGCTTCATTAAGCATTTGGGGATCATTCAAACCTTCATCAAGCTAACAAAATAATTTTTTATTAAACCTTTAACTCCTATATTTCTAAGAAATAAAGCCTTGGAACGAAAAGATATGTTTCTTTCACCTAGGTTTTTTTTGTTGTTGTTTTTTTGGCATTCACTTTGCTTAAATGAGTTTTTTAACCTACAAGTTTTCTAGTTAGAGAAAATCTCAATAAAAATTAGGAATCGTTAAAAGGTTTAGATTGAATTGACCAAGATTTTGGCTTAGAAGAAATTGAAAGGCTTTCAAAGGCTGTTGATATCTAGATATGTATAGCAATGTGATAAGGTGAATGTCCTTTTCAATTCCTAGTCTCTCTCATTCATTCAATTACTGAGCTTCATCCAATTGATTGAGAGATTAAGGAATTGTATAATTTCCATTAAATTTCAACCCATCATTGGTTAAATCAGCCCATTCATGGAATGCATTTTTTAATTGATTCATACTTGATTCAATCAATGAATTAAAATCTCTTGCTTAAAATTTTAGCATAACATTCAATCCCATTTATTAAATACCAATTGATTGATAAGATTGCTTATGCTAATCCATTGATTTACTTATGATTTTTTATTCATGGCAAAATATACCATAATCCATTGTAAAAGGGTAAGCTGGCAGTGAGTCACAATATGGTAAGACACTCTTCCTATTCATTTTGCCAAATTCCAATCCTCTTGCATTTCATGGAAAGAGCTACATGAAAATTTTAGTAATGTGTATCATGCTAATTTATTAGAGTAGCATATTACTTCCATGTTGATATTCCCATTGAGGAAAAAGGTAAATGCCGGAAGATATAGTGGAACAATAAAGAGGTGACTCTCCCCCACTATTAAAGATCCCGAAGGGGTGCAACAAACCAACTCAGGGGGAACTTTGCCCACCTCCCACAATGATTCAAGCCCGTGCAAGGATCTTATTCTATTCTTTTATCCCTCACACAGGTATAACGAGTAGATAATTGAAGATTGAAGCACTCTCAAAGACATAAGTACCTTGAAGATCAAAACAAGGTAACATAGGGATTTTACAGGACACAGAGTTAGAGGAGACTTCTATGGAGGTGGATCCGTTTCTTTTTTGTGGACCATAGAGCTTCAATACCACTTTGTTGTATCCCCTACCTAGGCTTAGGGTTTCCTTTAAACCAATCCATACTTGCTCATGCTTCAAATAGCCATGATCTTCCCAGTAAAAGAGGGTAAGATGCTCCATAAGAGTTGGGCTTTAGCACCATATATGTCATTGAGTAATCTCATCCTATAATTGTGGTCTTGATGTAAAAAAGAATGCCTAAAGGCTTGATTTTGCTGTGATCAACCAGTATGGTGAGGCACTTGAGTGGGTAGTATGCCTTGCAGGCCTAGATCTTTCATCATCACATTTGTCATGATATTCATTGAAGAGTCTCCATCTATCAGTGCACTTGCAATGAATTAGCCTTCTATCCAGATACCAATCTCTAGAGTGCCAAGATCCAAGAAGGTGTTAGCCACCTTGACTTGTTTCACAAGCTCTAGGGCCTTACTATTTTTGTTAACACTGTTACAGGGTTGGCAATCCTTAGGCCATGTCTTTGCATGAGAATGATTTTGAATCGCTTTCTCCAAAACTAGGAGATAGCATCAATAATTATCGAAATGTAAAATTAGAGTAAAAGGTATCCAAGTCCTTCACCAAGTTATACTCCTTTTTAATAGAGTCCACGTGCTTTTCTAATTGGATAGGGAATGGGACAATATCCGCTTTCCTTTTTCCTCGTTCTCCAAGCAAGTGTTGGCATCACCACCTCATCTATCACTAGAGAGACATACATCTCTTCTGTATCTTGGTCCTTTAGTTCCATATCTTGGACTATCTTTGTAACCTTCTGTAGCATTAGACTATTTTGCATTGCATTGTCCTATACTGTACTTCTCTATGGCTCTATTTAGAGTAAACTTGACAGCTTTTGGAGGTGAAATATTCTTTTTTGTAACTATTGTTTCTTTTATCTTGGCACACAACTGCTGCTACCTCCAATTCTGCTAGATTGGAGGTAGGCTTCTAATTCTTATGTTGGTTGTTTGTGACATTAGTCTTTTGGATAGGGACAATCTTTAGTAGTGTGGCCTTCTCCTTTGCATCGGCTCTACAAAGGGGCTTGTAATCAATGAATCTCCTAGGGTTTGGAAAATTTTGGAAAATATAACCATTTTGTCTACATTTGTAGCATTCCACTTCTGATTTTTGTCAACCACTAGACTATCTTTCTCTATAACTTTGGGCAAGGAATCTCCTTGGACCAAAACCTTTGGTCTTTGGGCCGATATTTTGGGTTGTCATCTTAGATTTTAGTAGGTTGAACCTTGCTTCCTCTTTTTTTTTCCTTCTATTATGCATCTCCTTCAAAGAGTAGATATCCTCTATGTGGTTCTTTCTTAGGCAATAAGAATAGAAGGCTCCAGGACTAGTTGGCATTTAGATACACTCAATGGCTAAATATCTTGCTTGATGGCACTTTTCATACCATATGTTTGATCTCATCACATCTCTTCCACCTCCTGTAGTACTAAATATGCTAATGGTATTCACATTCAATGTCTATAGCTATTCTATAAAATCACATCCATCAACTCTTTCTTTATGCTTACAACTAAATTGCACAAATAGTCCTTCAAAATTTCTACTTTTAGAGTACTCATAGTAGAGTTTTGGAAAGTTTTTGTAATCATTGCATACATTGCTTGGGTTGGTCTAGAGAGTTCTCTTTTCTTATTTTGATTCAGAACTCTTATTAGGGCTGTTGGGTTTCAATTAGTAGGGTTCCACTATTATTATTAAGTTGCCATTGGGGGAACTATTGGAGGTCACTATTGTTTTGATTGATTGGAATACTGTTATCTATGGCCACTGTGGATTCAATGCATTATACTATGGCATTGTTTGTATCTAAGGGTAGGAATAGAGAACAATCCTTGGGACTGAATTTACTAGATATACCATTTCTAGCATTGGTGAAGGTAGGAATTCTCTTCTTGAGGTCATCAACAACCTTGCTTCAACTTCATCATATAGTATTGTACCTTCACTATAGCTTGTAGGTTGATTGGTCTTCTCAACTCCACAAACTTAAAACATTTTGATTGTAAAACTCTAAGAAAAGCTCCCTTTTGAGCACCTTCATCCAATTTATGGTTGGTCTATCTCTATAGTATGGATTCTATTGTAGAGACATATGCTTTCATTGATTCTCCAGAGGACTAACTTAATTTTATGAACTCCTCTCCATCCACTCTTCAAAACCTTCATGCCTAAATTTGGTGAGAAAGGGAACCTTCCGATCATCCCATGTACCAAAATGTCTTGTTTCTTATCTCTTATACCACTAAAATGCAACACCTCCAAAAGTGGCAGGAAATATTACGAACCAATGCTCTAGGGTTCTTGCATTATTGGCTACACATGATATCATGAACTCCACTATGTAAAGATTGAGGTTTTTGTTGTATTCTAGAACCCTTAAAGATTAGCAATATAACTACATTCATTGGCCTGTCCATCAACATTTTTAGGATGGATCTAGCTTGGAAGGGGACCTTGGTTTACCATTGGGACTTCTGTAAAGAGTGCTACAATGGTTTCAAAGAAGGCTTTTGTTGCTAGCTTGTTCTCGGCTTTGATTTTTACATTTTCTCTTCTTAAGTAGCTCTAGATTCATTCCAGTCCTTGCCTCTTGATCACATAATTCATTAGGGATTTTTGGCTTCATCTATTTTATCTATACTCAGCAGAAAGGAATTAGAAGGACTTCAATCTCTAGAGGACTCTCTTGCCAATATTTATTCTTTTCAAATATTTGAATTTGGCTTTCATTCCATTGCAGAGGGGAAGACATCTAGTTCTAAAGGTATTAAATTTGATTCTTTTGAGGATCGCCATAGTGTTGTTATCTTAATAATATCAACTTCAAAGGATTTCAATGTCATAGGTTGTGAAGATTACTCTCTTCTAGCTTCTCATAGGTTGCCAAATTGGACAAATAGAAGGTTATTAGTACACCAAGCATCCCATGTATCTTGCCGTCGGGTGTCCATGAACAAAGCATCCCATGTATCTTGCCGTTGGGTGTCAATGAACAAAATAGCATGATTACCATCATTCAACGATGGCCACATGGCTAAAACCCCTCTATAGTAACCGTTTTCACACTAAATACCTCAAACTAGTTCCATCCATTGAGCTTTCACACTTGAAGGAAGGTGAACTAGTTATTTTATAACTCTATGTTCACACAAAAAGAAACTTTGAACTAGTTATTTTGAAACTAGTTCACTATTCTTTGTTCACCTTGCAAGCTTGTGGAACTAGTTATTTTGTGATCAAAAGGTAAGTTTTTGTACCGTTTGGGGGTGTTGATTTAAAAAGGAAAAAGTTTCAAAAAAATTCCATGAAAATTTCTATTGATTGACTTGTTTGGGACTTCATTGTTGGCATGAAAACTTTGTAGAAAAATAGTAGGACTAGTCAATTTTAGACCCATATTTGATACTTTTTGGGTTGTACATGTACTATTTGAGCCCCATTTTCATTGTTTCTTACTAGATAGGTAATCTTTGACATATGATATCATGTATGGATGCATGTAACAATAGTAGGACACATGTATAATAGCCATAGCGATGGAAATCACTTTATGTGTATTTTCTTAGGCATTTTGAATGCTTTTTTGCCTAAGCTTTGAGCAATTGATGCTTGGACTTATCCACATGCTTGAATAGTGATTTGGAACATTAATTATTTTTTTAATTTTTTTGCAATTATCATAATTTTTAAAAATGCACAAATTATGCAAATTGTGGGTGACAATTTGACTAAGGACAACTACAGTGTATAATCCTATCATATGGAGAATTTATTGATGGGGAGAGTTCCATAGAAACTCATTACAAGTGAAGATGCATATCCAAATCTTCTTCATGAGCCCATGGAAAAATAGAAGAAGGCATACAAGGATTGGACGAGTAAAAACGGGAAGGTATTGCATTGGATATCTATATGCATCTTAGAAACATTGATTTCGCACATTAAAAAGACTAGTACATGCAAAGATGCTTGGGAAATCATTGAGAAGATGTATAGCACGTGCACGAAGGCAAAAAAGATACAACTAAATAAAATATTTTATGGTGCATGGCATGGAAATAGAAGCATCAGTGACTATGTGTCGGAAATAAAACATATTGCAAAGGATCTTGCCTTAATAAATGTACCAACTGATAATGATGATTTGGTATCTGCCACTTTGAATGGACTTAGACTTGCATAAAAGTCCCTTGATACTTCCATTTCTATGAGAGGAGATTCTATAATTGATTTTGAAGAGTTGATTGCTTTGCTACTTACAAAAGATACTAAATTGGGCCTTCATGTATCGAGTAGTGCGAAGAATGCAATTCAAAATAGTGTGTTTTATTATTAGAGAGGCCATGGTGGCTCATCTAGAGCTAGAGAATCATCATATAGTTGTGCAAATATCTTTTCACATGGTCATAGTACCTTTGGACATGATAATGTTATGCCTAGATGCACAAGTTGATCCTACTCTAGAGGAAGAGGACATCATAGTCCACAAAGAGATGGTGTATATCATTACTATGGGCAATTTGGTCAATCTGAGAAAGACTTCTTTCATAAGAAAAATGCTATATGTATAGGTCAAGAAAGGACTCAATTTGGATACTATGCAAGTGGATATAGTGGTGGTGGCTATGGTTCTAGAGGTGGTTTATCACCTAGAGGTCATTTCTTTACTATGGAGCATGTACTTGGTAGTATGATACATCCTCCTAGAGTGGATGACTAGTTTTTGAATTCAAGAGCAACAAATCATATGACACATTATGCAAAGTGGTCTTATAGAAGGAAACAAATGGAAATTGAAGAGTATGTGGATTTAGGAGATGATACATTGCATGAAATAATTCGTATTGGTAGTACTTCTTTGGTGACTAGAGATGGAATAGAGAATAAGTTGATGATATTTTATCCGTGTCCACTATCACTAAAAATTGGGCTTAGTTGGTCAAATGGCAGTTGCACGTAAGGTTTAATAAGTATGCTTGTTTCATTGAGGAGTTCAGATATGGAAATCCGAGTAGGCTCATTGCTTGTGATCAAAAGAAAGATAGGTTATTTTCTTTTTTGGATACAAGAACACCCATTATATAGAGTTCCATTTGTGTTGAGAATTGGCATGGACAAGGTCTTAAGATGTTGAACTATGCCATAGAAGGATTAGGCATGTGAATTTGCAAAGGCTTAAACAAATGTATTCTAGAAAAGTTGTTTGTGGGCTTTTGTAGTTTTGTTGTGTAAATTATGCTCACATATGTGAGGCTTGTCCATTTGGCAAGCAATCTAGACTCCCATTTCCAAAGAGGGGGAGAGTGAGAACTTATCCTTTGAAAATGGTATACTTAGATATTTGGGGTCGATGTTAAAATATCTCTTTGAGTAAAAGATACACGTTCTATATTGCTTTCATTGATTATTTTAGTAGGATGACATGGGTATATTTTTTACAACATAAGACTAAAGCTTTTAAAAAGTTTTTGGAATTTAAAGCCATGGCAGAAAACCAATTTGGGAGTTACATAAAATGCTTGAGATAAAACAATAGAGAAGAATACATATTAAATGAATTCTCTTGCAAGTTGAGAAGCCATTCGATCAAAAGATAAGTTACATGCATGTATACACCACAATAGAATGGTATTGGAAAAATGAAGAACAAGATCATTGCAAAAGTTGCAAGGGCTATGATGAATGAGATGCACATGCCATTGACTTATTGGGCATAGGTAGGACATACTACAATTTATATCATGAATAGGACACCTATAGCTTTGATATCACTAAGGAGGTCTACATAAGCAGAGATGCAAGATTTAGTGAGTATGAGTCTTGGTATACACTAAAAGCTGCTATTGAGTTGAATGTTTATGGGAGTAGTGATGACGATGGTTATGAAAAGACAATTGTAGCAAATAATGGTCAAAGAAATCAACATGTTGAGGATATGTTTGGGCCTCAAGTTCATGAAAAAAGTAGTGGTAGTTATAGTTCATTTAGTGGCAGGTTGAGAACTGTACAAAAGAGAGCAAAACTTGCACAAGGAAAGAAGCCTATGGGTGAAAGTTCTGAGGATCAATCTATGGACAATAAGTTTAGCATATCACATATTAGAACTCTAGGGATGAAGAGTGTAGGAAAGTATGTTCCACCATATACAAGAAAGGTTGAGACACCATTCAGTGCACCTCAATTGAGGAGATCGAATAGAGTGAGGTATCAAATTGATATGTTGATATTTAATGGCTTCACGAAAATATATTATACATATATGGTATCTTATGTTCAGCACTTAGAGCCTACTTGTTTTAAAGGAAAGAAGCCGATGGGTGAAAGTTCTGAGGATGAGTCTATGGACGATAAGTTTAGCATATCACATACTAGAACTCCAGGGATAAAGATTGTAGGAAAGTATGTTCCATCATATTATACAAGAAAGGTTGAGACACCATTTACTGCACTGCAATTGAGGAGATCGGATAGAGTGAGGTATCGAATTGATATGTTGATATTTAATGGCTTCATGAAAATATATTATACATATATGGTATCTTATGTTCAACATGTAGAGCCTACTTGTTTTAAAGAGATAGTTAGAATAAAACATTGGAAGAATACTATGAATGAGGGAATTGATGCATTTTTAAAGAATAAGACATGGGATCTAGTTGAGTTGCCTTATGGTGGCAAGAAGACAATTGGATACAACAAGTGGATGTGCAAAGTAAAATGCATATCGGATGATTCATTGGAGAGATACAAAGAAAGGTTGATTGAAATGGGTAGTGGAGTGGCTAAGATAATTACATTTGAAAGGGGAAAAGTGTCAGAAAAATTCCATGGAAATTATTGTGGATTGAGCTTGTCTAGACTTCATTATTGGCATGAAAAAATATAGAAAATTAGTAGGAAATTTGGTCAATTTTAGACCCATATTTTTGTGTTTTTTGGGTTGTATGGGTACTATTTGAGCCCTATTTTCACTATTTTTTGTTGGATAACTAATGTCTAATATATGGGCATCATGTGTGGGTGCATGTGGTAGCACTTTGACACATGTGTGACAGCCATGGCAATGGAATCACTTTAAGTGTATTCTCTTGGACATTTTGAATGCTTTTTGGCCTTGATTTTGAGTAGTTGATACTTAGGATTATTGATATACTTGAATAGTGATTTAGCACATTACATATTTTTTATCTCTCTAAACTTGCAACTACTATAATATTAGAAACTACACAAATTATGCAAATTGTGGGTGACAAAGTGACTAAGGATAACTAGAGTGTATGGTCCTATCGTATGATGAATTTCTTCATGGGAAGAGGTCTATGGAATCTCATTACAAGTGAAGATGCATCTCCACAACTTATTGATGAGCCCATGGAAGAATTGGAGAAGCGTATAAGGATTGGATATATAAAAACAAGGTCTTACATTTGATATCTAAATGCATCTTAGAGATTGATTTTGCATATTAAAAAAGATTGTACATGCAAATATGCTTGAGAAATCATCGAGAAGATATATGGCACTTGCACAAATGCTAGAAAGATATAACCAAAGTAAAGATTACATGGGACATGGTATGAAAATTGAAGCATCAGTGACTATATGCCAAAAATAAAGTAGGTTGTAAAGAGTATTGGTTCAATAAATAGAACAATTGATGATGATGATTTGGTATATGTCACTTTGAATAGACTTGAACATGCATACAAGTCCCTTGACACCTCCATTTCTATGAAAGGAGGCTCTATGCTTGATTTTGGAGAGTTAATTGCTTTGCTATTTACAAAAGAGATTAAATTAAGCCTTAATATATTGAGCAGTGGGAAGAATGCAACTAAAGATAGAGTGTTTTATCATTAGAGAGGCCACGGTGGCTCATCTAGAGCGATATGATCATCATATGGTCATATAGATAGATTTGAATGTGGTCGTAGTACCTTTGAATGAGGTGATTTTATGGCTATAGGTGGGGGATGATCCTACTCTAGTGGCAGAGGATATTCTAGTCCACAAACACATAGTACATATCATTATTATGGGCAATTTGGTCATGTAACGTGTCCGCTTGTCCACTTGTGGGACACATCTTAGCAACCCATCGGGAAGAGAGTCTATGGAGGGGAGCTACAAAGCTCTACCTCAAGACCTATGGACCGCTTATTGATCAAGCATTTCAAGCCGAGCGGCCATGGCTACCTCTCACATAGCTCACGCACGATGCCTACCTTACGGGTGTAGTGAGCTTACCTTGATGCTTGATCGAGTTCTCTCCTCTCTCTTGCACTCCGGTAGTTCCACTATCCTTGTGGCAAGCTCAAGCAACCTCAAGCCCTCTCTGTCAAGCTCCATCCTCCATAGCCACACGAGAGAAGAGAAGAGAAGAGAAGAAGAGAAGATGAAGAGAGAAGATAGGGAGCTTCTTCTCCACGATCCCTCACTCTCACACACTCACTCCCTCACACTCCCTCAATCCCTCACTCAAGCACAAGCAAGAAGGCAAGAAACAAGAGAAGAAGAAGAAGAAGCTTTGGCCACATACAAGAATGAGCTTCTCATTCACTTTTGAACTTTATATACATGCCCTACTTTTTGGGCGGTCATCTCCACTTTTTACATGGCCGACCATTAGCCTAGGCCCTCTTTTCCTATTTCCCATTGTTCTAACTTATCCCATTCCCAACTAGTGCATACAATTTGCACAAGAGTGATCCTGGCACTCTTTTACAAGGATTCGAGAGCGCTTTCACAATTAATGGTACGCTTTTACTCTTTTCTTTTCTCGAGGTGACATTGAGGCCTTCTGGAGAGGTGGTCATTCAAAATTTTCAGGGTTTGACTTCCATCCAGGGTGCCTTTTCCTTCCTTTGTCCTCTGCCCTTTCGGTTATCTCCTTCTTCCATTTTCCCACTCCTCTGCTCCATTTTCCCGCTCCTATGTGTTGCGGTAAACATTACCCCCCTCCTAGCTGAGTGCCAGTCTCATGGCATTGTGATGGGGAGTAGTGGGGTAGTTGGGGTTGTTGCCAAGTGGAACTGGTGGGTAGATGACCACAATCAAAAGGTGTTGTTGTGAATGGGAGGTCCTGGAGTTTGATTAACGATGACCAGGAGAGATTTCGGCGTGCTTTAGAATTCACGAAGATGCTCAGCATTTCTCACATAGTTGTAGCTCCCATTCTGCGATGGTTGATAAAGGTTTTGCATGGGCATCTCTAACCATTTGGAGAATATGAGGTTCCAAAATCTATGCCAATGGTGGGTCCATCACTGATTTTTCCTTGTGCTTGATTTGGTTTAATCATGGTAGCCATCAACAGGCAGATGGTCAGCTGCATCAAGCATGTTGGTCCATCCAATCATCGGAGTATGCAAAAGCTCCTGAAATTGTTGTAGTGGTGTCATGTTCGACTCAAGAAAAAACTCCTGTCCAGTAGTGGATGTCGTGGATGATCTTCTTTAGTTAGGTAGCCACTCAATGAGTCACGATCATAGCCTGTAAGAGAAAGTTGTGCACTCCCTAAGGAGGGTGTCTATCTCACGGTGCGGTGTAAGTGCATGTGTAGTGGAACTGGGAGATGGGTCTAACCTTGGGTAAGCCCTTGGTAATGTCCCACACTTGAGGACCCAGTTTGTGTGTTGTTGAAGGTGCAGTGCAAAACTTAGGGTGACAGGTCTGGAAGTCCTATCCTTGATGTGCCCTAAGTGTGAAGTGGGGAAGAAGCTAGGTGTGAACCCTAGGTGTAGTGAGTGAAGTGAGCCCTCGTGCTTTTTTTTTTGCCAATTTGCATACAAGGAAGATGTCCTGGATAATGCCTGTCACCTTTAGTTGGATTAAAGGCGGTCGCAAGCATTGGGATAGGAATGCATGACTTTGTAGATATTCTTTAATACCGGCCGGGGCCTTGAGAGGTGTGGATGACAAGGATGATTGCACCTCGAGAAGCAGGTATCACTCATATCCTCTAAGATTTCTAGGCAAAAGGAGGGAAGCAAGGTTGCCCTCATCATTAATCTAGTCATGGCTCTACTATATATCCCTAGGTTGATGTCAAAAAAGAGTGGAGGGAGGTGGGCTTCCTTGGCTGTGGGTCTCTGCATTAGTAGGAACTTGATAAGCCTAAGATAATTACAAGTAGTTAAGAAGGCTGGATCTGGGCAAGAAGAAAAATCCTCAAGGAAGTGGTTGATAGATGGGAGGAGATCCTCTAACCTAAAGACTAGGCATTCCTTGGGGCTCCGGGCATTAACGTTATATATCTTAGGAAAGTCAAAATCCCCATGAATGTTTCGATCATAATCAACTCCATGCCTACAAGGGTAGGGCATGTAGATGGGGTCCAGGCGTCAAAATTGGCATCCCAAATCCTCCTCCGCCACTTCGGCTGTGCCTTGTAGCCTTGGACGGTTTTGGGAACCTTGTTTACCTTGTCTTGCCAGTAGTCTACAGGCTCTTGCCTCCATCTGGTTATTATGAGGCTTCTTTTCTCTATCCACCTGTTTGCAAGATCATTAGCCAGATCCTTGATCTTGGCTAGAATACCTAGAGGAAATACATGGTCCAGAGAGCATGGATAAGCAAATGAAAGTTCAAATGGCCTCGTCTGGAACTCCCGTTCATGCCATATGACCAATTCCTGAGGCTAATCGATAGGATGGGGATCCCCTCGTAGTGGCGCCGACTCTTCAGGGAATTGTCTTGGCAGTGATCCTGCTCTGCGTTGGGCTTCCTCTGCTAGTTCTTGTCTTCTTCTTCTGGCTGCCACAATGCGATCGTGCATGTGGGCATCTTTGGGCTCTTCAAGCGGGAGGTCTAGTAGAGGTGGACTGGGCATTCTTTGTTGCTCTTCTTCAGCATCTTGCTCAAAGTCTAGACCCTCTTCGACATTCTACGCAGCAACTATTGGGGCCACTTGTGGTGGTGGTGGATACTTATGCTCTTCGAACCCAAGTTCCTTAAGCTCAATAGTGGAGAGGCTGGCACGACGTAGGTAGTGAAATTGCTGCTCTTTTGTGATTCCTGTGCCTGTTGGAAGCTCCCGTTCTTGAAGGCCATACCTTAGTGCTCAAGTAGTCAGTTCTAGCTTCCTTCTTACCTTCTCCACTGAATCATTGCCCTCTGCCTGGGTGACATGTAGTACTATGCTAAGGAAGGCTTGCCTTTGTGCGTCGGTGCATACATCAGCAGCTTCTTCCCTGGACTCGGCAAGCACTCTCTCGCACTCAACCACCGCCAAGCGTTCTGTTAAATGCCTAACTCTTTCAAAATTGTTCTTTTTCCACTTGCTGACTCTCTTGTCCATCTTCTTTCTTCCCTCCTCAAGCTCACTTGCCAAGGTTGTCACAACCTGCTGTTAAGAACCAGAGTTGCTCCCTTTCCCTAGATTTTCGAGCCAGCTATTTTTTAGCAATTTCTTTTGCCTGATTTGCAATGTTGAATCTCTGTTCTACCTCAGCAATTAGTTTTGACTTTTCTTGCACAAGCTGCTCGTGACTTTGGATCTCTTCAAGGTGCAATCTTCTTTGGTTGAAGGCCATGTCCATGAGGGCCTCTATGTCTCCCTTGGCAATCTCCAATGCACCTTGCAGTCGTTGTGCCTCATTTTGCAGCCTTTATGCTTCTGCTGTGGGGATTGCTGGCCTTTCCTATTCTAGGAACTCTATCTCTCTCTCCAATCTGTCTTGTTCTTCAATTCCATACCATAGCCGGAAAGCTATGGCATCCTCTTGTCACTCACTTGGATCACCCTCTTGAGCTACTATCTATCTGTACCTTTCCAGTTTGGCAGTTCTCTATTCCAAGTCAGCATACTGCTGCACTAGTAACTTTAAGCTCCGCTACTCTACCACTAGGTTTTGCTCTTCATCTTTCAGCCTTTTTCTTAGACATCTCTCATTATCCTGGGCTTCCTTGGTTTTTGCTTCCAGCTAATCTTGTAGCGCTTTCACCTCTCTTCTTCGGTTGGCTCCATACTTTGAAACTTCTAGCCTTAAGGCTACCGAAGTTTCCTTTTCTTTCTCTAGCTCCACCAAGGCCACCTTCTTTTCTTCTTTCGCCTTGTCCAATTGTGCTAGAAGATCAGCCACATAAGCGTCGTAGTCGGCACCAGGTGGCATGGGAGTAGAGGCTGTAGTGGTTGACGCCTCTAGCTTTTGTCATTTTGGATCTTTCTTGGACTCGGCATCTACAGTAGCGAGCCTTTTCGCTCTGGCTTCCGTTACAATCTCAGCCACTTTACTGACAAGTAGTTGCATCACGCTCATCAGTTGGGCCTGTCAAGATTGTGGGAGAGAAGGAAGGAGTCTCACTTGTAGCTTTCTTGCTTGCACAATGGGGGAATACACACAAAGGTGGAGGATGAAAACAATTTTTCTCTTCTTAGTTGTGTAAGCCAAAAAGAACACTTGTACAGAGAAATAGAAGAACCCTATATATGGGTCTCAAACCAAACTCAAGTAACTAAGGTGGCATACTAACTGAGCCATGAACTAGAGTAGATAAGGATAGCTGTCATCTAGCTATTATTCATGGGCGGTGTACCAACCGCATCTGCAGCTAACAAGTCAGTGATATAAATGCACAACGGTCACCTTGGCATATCACGAGTGGAGCTTGATATCTCAACACTCCCCCTCAAGCTCAATCCCAATTCCTACACACCAAGTAGGTCTCTAAACTTGCGCAACTTCTCTATGCCCAATGCCTTCGTGAATATGTCAGCTACCTGATCCTCTGTGCTAACATAAACTAGATCAATAAGACCTAATAAAACCCTCTCTCGCACATAGTGATAATGCACCTCAATGTGCTTTGTTCTAACATGATAGTCTGGGTTATTTGCCAAGTATATACTACTCATGTTGTCACAATAAATGGCAAATGGTCCATCTGTAGGCTGATGCATATCATAAAGTAGCTTATGCAACCAAGCTACCTCACATGCAGCCTTTACTGCACCCCTGTACTTAGCCTCTGTGCTCGACAAGGCAACTGTAGGTTGTTTATTGCTGCTCCAAGTGACTACAGCACTCCTAAAAGAGAACACATATCCACTGGTAGATCATCTATCAGAAATACTACCAGACCAATCAGCATCAGTGTATCCATGCAACTATATCTGAACCCCAGTCTCATAAAATAGTCCATACTGCAATGTGGACTTCACATCTTGAGTATGCGTCTAGCCGCATCCAAATGCGGTTTCCTTGGAGCCTGCATAAATTGACTTACCAATCCAACAACATAGCTCAAATCTGGCGTGGTAATAATCATATAAATCAAACTTCCTACTATGCATCTGTACATAGTAGGGTCTTCCAGAAGCTCACCTGCATCTGCGCTTAGCTTCACATTCTGCTCCAAAGGAACTGAAATAGGCTTACAGCCTGTCATCCCATATTTGGACAGCATGTCCAATCCATACTGCCTCTGCAAGAGCTGTATCCCACTTGGTGATCTAATTACCTCAATGCCCAAGAAATAACGCAGCTCTCCCAAATCCTTCATCTCAAACTTGTGCATCAATAGCATTTTCACATGAAGAATATCTTCATCACTATCACCTATCATAATCAAATCATCAACATAAATGACAAGTAGCATAATACCTTTCTCTGTTTTTCTCACATAAAGTGAGAAATCTGCCTTGGAAATCTGAAATCCAATAGTGGCAAGATACTGTCCTATCTTGTCAGACCATGCTCTAGGTGCTTGCTTCAAGCCATACAAGGCTTTCTTCAACCTGCAAACAAACTCAGGATGAACAGCATGCACATAACCTGGTGGCTACTCAATATAGACCTCTTCTTGCAAATCACCATGCAAGAAGGCATTTTTACATCCATCTAATGTAAAGACCATCCCTTTGATGCAGCCATAGCAATGACTGCTCTTATGGTTGCCATCCTTGCAACTGGACTGAATGTTTCTTCATAATCAATGCCATATGTTTGTGCATACCCCTTGACTACTAATCTTGCCTTGTATCTATTCACAGGACCATCTGCATTGTGCTTCACCTTATAAACCCACTTACAACCAATTACATTCTTATCTTTAGGCAAAGGTACCAATTCCCATGTAGCATTTGCTTCCAAGGCATCCATTTCTTCATCCATGGCTTTCTCCCATTTTTCTTTTCCCATGGCTTGCTCAAAAGAAGTGGGTTCTGGTTCCTGTATCACTTTGACCATATAGGCATTGTGAATGGCTGTAAATCCATCATATTTCAGCCTATCCACAGGATACCTAGCTCTGGTAGACCTGCGCAAAGTAGGTTTACTCCTAGGTGCTCTCAAAACATCCCTAGTCTTCCTTACTCCAGGTGTAACAATAGAAGGAATACCCAACTCATCATCAATGCTCAGTTCTGAGCCACTGGATTCACCATCCACATAAGAGTGACCTGTATTCACATCAAACATGGGCTGATCTACCTTCTCCTTTCCTTTTCGTGAAAAAAAAACCATTATCTGCATTGTTTTGAGGAGATTCTTCTTATCTCAATCTGCCTGTCCATGGTGAAGAATGTGAACCACTGCTAGAGGACACTCCAGGTCCACTAATATTTTGTGACTACTGCTGTGAATTCTGTGCAGCATTACCATTTTGTGTATCTACATCATCAATCACATTTACTGGTTTATACCAACTACTCATCTTATCAAAAACAACATCTCTACTCACTATAAACTTACAAGTAGAAGGGTTATAGCATCTATACCCTTTCTACTGTGCAAAGAGTAACCAATAAAGATGCACTTCTCAGCTTTTGGATCCAACTTGGATCTCAACTCATCTGGCACATGAACATAGAAAATGCAACCAAAAATCTTCAAATGAGAAATATCTGGTTTCCTACCAGTATACCTCTCCTCTAGGATCATCCCATGTATTGTTGCAGTGGGAATCTTGTTCATTATGTAGACTGCTGTAGCAACTGCTTCAGCTCAGTAAAAACCTGGCAAGTCTTTTTTGTTGAGCATGGCACGAGATACCTCTCTAATATGCATGTTTTTCCTTTCTGCAATTCCATTTTGTTGTGGGGTATGACTACATGAATATTGTTGATTTATGCCATGCTCCTACACGAACCTTGCAAACTCATTTGAGAGGTACTCTCCCCCTCCATCTGACCTTAGGCATTTTATTTACAGGCATGTTTCTTTTTCAACCATAGCTTTAAGAGTTTTGAAATGCCCAAACACTTCACTTTTCTTTTTCATAAAATACATCCAAATTTTTCCTACTATAGTCATCAATAAAAGTGACAAAATAATGAGATCCTTCAATAGATGCAGCTTTACTAGTCCACACATCAGAGTGGATTAATTCCAATGGCTTCTTACTCTCTTGAACATGTCTAGGAAATGGTTTCCTTGCCTATTTTCCAAATTGACAGGTTTCACATACCTTATGTATTTCTGCAACCTTGAATTTAGGAAATCCTGCAAAATATTTTGGGCTTGCATTCATTTAAGTCGTTGTACATTAACATGACCAATGCATTTGTGCCAGATATCAATATCTGCAACTACACCAGTCCCATGTGCAAACATTGCTGCACTCAATTCAGGCATGTTTGCATCCAACGTAAACATTCTGCGATTTTTCTTTCCTTTTGCTATCAAGTGACCTTTATTTTTCATATCCTCAACAAAGCATCCATGATAATTAAATCTGACCTGCAAGCCCTGCTCAACCATTTGACCAATAGAAACCAGGTTCTTTGTGATATTCGGGACATGAAATACATCCGACATGTATTTCTTTTTCCCATCCTGCATAGACAAAGGAATATTTCCAATCTACACAATAGGATGTGTAGTATCATCACCAGTCTCCACAAATCCTAGTTTTTCCATTTTCCTTGCATCCTGCATCCATTCTGCATGACCTGTCATGTGGTTTGATGCACCTGAGTCAACATACCACGCATCGTTGCTTTCTTTTGCACTTGTCACATGATTGGTCATGTGCTGCACCATAAACAAATGCTCATTTCTGTCATCACCCTGTCTACTAGAAGATGCATAATTCCCTTGTTGCAATTTTCCATTCATGATGTCATTCTACTTTTTATAGCAGCCTTTAGCCATATGACCCATTTTACCACAGTAGTAGCATTCAACATTGTTATTTGCATTTTGGCCACTTTGCCATCCACCACGACCTCTTTGGCTCCCCCTGCCTCTAGAGTTACCACGTCCTCCTCCATAGGACTGGTTTTCTTGAGTTTGTTGCATATTCTGATTTCTACCACTGCCTCCAAATCGGCCTCCTCTACCTCTGCCTCTACCTCTTCCAGCATTTAAGTAGAAGACAGCTTCTTTTGAAGTTCCTCCTGAAGAAGATGCACCACCATTTCTCTGCTCCTCAGAAATTAGAAGAGCAATCAACTCCTCAAAATCAGGAAATCTTTCACGGACGCAAATGGATGTTCGAAACTGTGCATAATCCTTTCCTAGACCATTCAAGGTCATAGAAACTAAATCATCATCTTCCATTGGCAACCCAATGGAAGCAAGTGCATCTGCAATCTTCTTCACCTTCATGTGGTAGTCATTGATGCTCATACTTTCTTTTTGTTGTGCAACTCTTGATTGAGCTGCATTTTCTTGGCTTGCGTATTTGTGCTATACATTTTGGACAAAGTATCCCATGCCTCCTTTGGCGTACTTGCATCCTGAATATGCACAATCATAGAGTCTGAAATACTGATAGATAGCCAGTACATAACCTTTCTAGCTCTCTCATGCCATCCTTTAAATGCCTGCATTTGTTGTTGATTGGGAACATCAGGAAGAACTGGTTCTTCTTCGTTTCCTGCAACGAATTCCCAATATCCTTTTCCCATAAGGAAATTCGTCATTCTAAACTTCCATGCTTGGAAGTTGTTCTTGTTAAGCTTTTCAGTGACAATCAGTAAAAGAGAATCAGACGCCATTACAGAACACTGCAAAAAATTCTGTCACTGCAAAAAACACAGCTTCAGCCTCACAAGGGCAAATCTGCAAAACTGACGAAAGTGGTATTTGACCACACAGTCACTTCCTAGTGATGATTTTGCATCAACAAGCAACAAGGATGATTCTATAACTCCCAATGTCTCTGCGCACAGCATACGATGCAATTTCTACAGTAACTTTTCACCGACCTGTAGAACAGTGGTCGCACAGCAAAAAACAAGGCCTTTTCCTGAGTGCATGTGGAAAACTTCCGCCTCCAAAACAGGCCCCAAAATGACCTCAAATCAAAAAAATAGGGCAACAAGGGCTAAAGCCCTTGCCCGCAGCATATACTACCCTCTTGCTACACAGCGAAGGGCGTCTCAATCTGAGACAATGCACTCTTGCACTTTCTGGCTGTGCTACCTGTAGAGACTTGCTCCCAAACTCAAAAAATGAAAGCAACACTGGTCCTCTTACCAAAACACCGAGAACTTGGTTTGCTTTCTTGAGCTCCTTACCACGAACCAGACTCTGATACCATGCCAAGATTGTGGGAGAGAAGGAAGGAGTCTCACTTGTAGCTTTCTTACTTGCACAATGGGGGAATACACACAAAGGTGGAGGCTGAAAACAGTTTTCCTCTTCTTAGTTGTGTAAGCCAAAAAGAACACTTGTACAGAGAAATAGAAGAACCCTTTATATGGGTCTCAAACCAAACTCAACTAACTAAAGTGGCATACTAACTAAGCCATGAACTAGAGTAGATAAGGATAGTTGTCATCTAGCTATTATTCATGGGCGGTGTACCAACCGCATCTGCAGCTAACAAGTCGGTGACATAAATGCACAACAATCACCCTGGCATATCACAAGTGGAGCTCGATATCTCAACAGGGCCGTGTCTAGAGAGGGTGTGGGTTGCGGGGTGGTTGTGGTTGTGGTGTCAGCTGGTCCTGGCACAAAGGAGGAAGGCAAGGGGTGCAACAAGGACTTGCCCTTGCCTACAACCACTCGGGCTGCTTCCACACGTCCACTTGCTTCAGCCTCATGGCGGGGACTCAAAGGGTCGATCTCTCCTCCCCCCCATGGGTTTCTTTGACAGATCTACAAGTGGCCTTTGCCAACTCAGCAAGTTCTTTCATTCTTAGCTCGTCAGCTTCCTCCTCTGCCCTTCTTTGCCTCTCTTCTTCTGCCCTCTTTGATTCTTCTCTAATTCTTTCGAGTTCTTCCTCTTCTTTTTTCCTTCATTCCTCCTCCACCCTCCTTGACTCTCTTTGAGCCCTCTTCACCTTGTCCCGCTCTTCTTTGCTCAGTCTTTCTTCCTTCTTCTTTTGGCTCTTATCAGTCTTCTTTTGCTTCCGTGGTTTGACCACTTGAGTGGGTGGTACCTCCAGCTCTCCTTTGTCGCTTATTGTGTTTTCACTCAAGCCTTCTTCCTCGTGGTGAGGTGAGCTTTGGTGCACAGCTTGCTCTTCATCTACACCAGCATCATTGATAGCCTCATCAATGATTGCCATCAGGACACCTCCGTATCTGATTGTAGAGGCTTTCGAGGTAGGCTTTTTTTTCTTGCGGATCATACAGTAGAGCCAGGAGACTCCCCACTAGTTGGTGCTGCGGCTAGAGCCAGGAGTGTGACTGAACTCTTGCTAGTTTTCTGAACAAAGCTGTTTCAATCCACCTCCTATGGAACTCCTGTAATGATGCTTTCTAGCAATGGCACCCCGATTCTGTTCATTAAAGCATTGTATCTGTGTCCTGAGAAAAGGGCGTGGACCATTTTAGCTTGCATCCTTGTTGCGGGGCCTCGAATATCAGCCAAACTGATTCCATCCACTGTGTACACATTCTCTTTTTTGACTCCCATCATGGTATACACATCTCTTTTTGGGCGCCTCTCCTTCTTGGACACAAGCTCCAAGGCTTTCTCGGCAATAGCTGCATTAAGGGGCACTTACACCCTTCTTTCCTGGTCACCAATCCTTACTGTACTGTGCCCCAAGGCTTTCTCGACAATAGATGCATTAAGGGGCACTTGCACCCTTCTTTCCTAGTCACCAGTCCTTACTATACTATGTCCCAAGGCTTTCTTGACAATAGCTGCATTAAGGGGCACTTGCACCCTTCTTTCCTGGTCACCAGTCCTTACTGTACCGTGCCACAGCTCCTACCTTCATCAAAGCTCCTTAAGAAGCCAGCGCACATGCTATAATCTACAACCTATCCGGACCCTTTCCACATACTTTTGGAGGTTGCATTTGTCCACCAACTCCTTCATGCCGGCTCTTCCAGGATGGCTTCCAGGAGGTTGCATTCATCCACCAACTCCTTCACTGCCGGCTCTTCTAGGATGGCTTCATCTAAATTCATGGTATGTATGAACGTGAACTGGCTAAATCCACATGTCTCAATACTGATTCCATACTTTGTCAGCTCCTCTTCAGTGAGTTTACCCTGTCCGGCCATGGTAGGTGCCAGTCATTATACCATGCCAACATTAGCGTTATGAATTGACTCATCACTAACAAAAACCTAAGAAAGAATGCTTCTAACAATTTGTCATGCTGCTTCAGAGGCATGAAAATTGGAAATAATTCAAAAGCAACATCTATTTCCTCCTTGCATTCTTTCCTATTTGAATTCAGTTGACCATTTTCATCCATTATACATCTTGCTACATCACTTGGCTCTCACTTTTCTTCCCCCTTTTCCTTAATTTTTAAAGGATTCCTTCCTAGGATTAGCAAGGGGAGAAGGAGGGCCCACATGGACTTTGTGGGGCGAGTTACTTGGCCAACAGCCAAGTATAGAGGTTAGGGTTATATTCAAGCTAGGCATGACAATCAAGTTCTCATGGTCGTATGGAAGCTTGGGTGATATAGGTCAAGACATCATGAAAGATGTCCCTGGAGTTGAGGCGACTAGCAACGTGCAACTCCTCTTCCTTGAGGAATTGGTCAATGTAAGGGTGGGCCAACACATGGTCATCTAAGTGTATGGTGCGTGTAATGGCCAAAACCCTAAATGAAAGAGGTGCCACATAAGTAGGGTCATGTTCAATTGTTTTGATTGTCCTTATTTGCTCGGCATTGGTCATGATATGGCATTCCTTTTTCTCCCATTAGAGTTGCAAGGCATACCATAGCTATAAGAATGAAGAAGCAGAGCTTGCAAGCTACGTGAGCTCCTCCAGTTCTTGTTCAAGTGTAGAGCAAGTACGCTTGCGGTACAAGGTAATTAGTCTTCTGAGAACGGCTTGCTCCTTTGAGATTTCTCCATTAGAGATTAATTAGGCGGAAATTTTGGGGAATTTGACGGTCATAAACTCATAGTCTTCCCAAGTGCATGGCAACGCACGAACATCAGAAGCAAGGGGTTCATCAAGAAGTCCTAGGTCAAGCCTCTCATAGCTCCTAGTGAATGTGGTGAAGATGTTATCTAACTCCTTGATGCATGTCACTACATCATCTCCCGAGGTCTTAGCAAGATCCTTGGCCACTGAAAGAAAAGATCATCTTTCATACGAAGGCCTAAGACCTGTTGGTGGTGATGGTGCAATTGGGCTGGACAGTGGTGACTCCATTGATGGGGTCACAGATGGGACTTTGCACTCAGGTGCACTTTGAGATGTTGCAGGGAGCTCCAGTGGCATAGGAGGTGTGCTACATTCTATCTGAGCCGGCATGGGGGTGCGCAACTCCTCTGACTTGGATAATGCTGGGGCATCTAGCTTTGGACGATAAATGTGTTGGGATTCATTAATCACAACTAGTGCTGGTCCAGCTTGCTTTGCAGCCTGGGCTCCGTATATACAAGCCTCTCTAGCTAGAGTGAGGTTGCTTAGAGTTGAGTCTCTTGAATGTCCACTCTTAGGCACCCATATTCAGGGGTTGCCCTCATAGTATCCTTGTGCTCGCAGGAGATATTTGGGGATCCAGTGCTGTGTGATAGTGCACTATGTCGATAGCGTCTGAATTGCCTCTTAGGTTGTGACTGATAGTTTTTGCATTTAGAAGCACATTTCTACGATTTACGAGAAGGTGGCCCTTGTCGTTTTGGCACCCATATGAGCGTGGACTCTTTGGCCTTGTGAATGGCCTTGGTGGGCTTGGTTCTAGTAGTTTGAGCTTGGGGTCTCTATCGGCATGGTCATGGTCATGGGCATGGTCGTAGGGGTCTCTATCGGTGGCTTTGCAATTGTAGAAGGATCAAGATAACCCTTGCTCAAAGTAGTCACTATGCGCACATTGTCCATAGCAAGATGGATGCGATCTAGGTTATAGTCCACATTGCAGTTCGTCTGCTTTTTAAAAGTGCGAGCTAGTAGTGACTTATTATCAATCCCTTTAGTGTTTGGCAACATATAAAAGAAGACTGATATACTTTCAGACTCGCTAGAGATGGCCACTTTGCATTTTCCTAAGAGTGAGTAAGTGTTGCCCCCAAATGGGCTCACTTTAGCGTTTGTAGGCTGTAATTTAGGTTGACCAATGTGTGTCCAATGGTCATGTATCAAGATATTATAATCGACACCTTCCTCGATCAAGGCATCAAAAGAATACGTCTGTTCTATAGTGATTGTGATTCGTAGGTAGGCGGGTGCCACTGCTTCCTCGTCTTGATCTGTCAGTTCAGTAATAGTGGCTATGCACACGTTGACAGGGGCTTCAAGCATAGGTGGCTCATGCAATAGATGGGAAGGAGGATAGTACTTTTTCATGCGACTACCATTGAAAAAGCCTATTCCTTCACCTTTGAGCATCTCCAAATCAACATTGCCTGTTCTACTAATCGTATGTACTCGGAAAGGTCCTAGTCCTCGAAATTTCATTTTCTGTTTGTGACCCTTCACAGAGTATAGTAGAACGAGGTCCCCCTAATCAAGGTTCCGCTGTTTGACATGCTTGTCAAACCACATCTTTCTTTGTGCCTTCTCACAAATCAGAGCATCGGTGACTAAGAGTCAAGTCTCCGTGAGATGCTCTAACTCCACCAAGCGATTGGTCCAAGCCTCTCTTCCCTCCCAATGCTCCTGGGCTGCTATCCTTAAGCTAGGGAAAAAAAACTCTAAGGGTAGAATGGCCTCCGTTCCATAAGTCAGCCTAAAGAGTGTCTGTTCGACAGCCGTCTTATATAAGCTGTACGACAGGCCCACAAGGCCGCCATAAACTTTTTATCCTAGTCACTTTGTGATGTGGATACTATTTTAGTGAGCACATTGACTAGGATTTTATTCGTGGATTCTGCTTGGCCATTTGCTTGAGGGTAGTAGAGCGAGGATATTCTATGAATGATTAGGAAGGTTGAGAGTAGGTGGGATATCACTTCATTAATGAAGTGTGTTCCCTGATCACTTATTAGTTCAATTGGACAACCAAAATGTGAAAGGAATTGCTCCCACAAGAACTTTGCAGTGGTTCTAGCGTCATTCTTCCTAGTGACTCTTGCCTCTGTCCACTTTATCAGGTAATCAGTTGTGCCACAATGATGTAGCGTGCCTACGAGTACTATGCCGTAGGACTGATAGGTCTAATGAAGTCAATGCCCTATTTTTCGAAGGGTTGTCATGCTATTACAGGGGTCAACTCCATCTTATCCTTGCGCATGGGCACCTTAGTCCTCTGGCACTCATCGCAGTGTTTTACAAATTTAGTAGCATCATGGAATAGGATGGGCCACCATAGTTGGGATTCTAGCACCTTACGGGCTGTTGTATCCCCACTAAAGTGTCCTCCAACTATTATGCCATGCGCTTCTCTCAATACATCGTGCATCTCATACTCACACACACATCTACGCAACAAACCGTCTTGTCCTAGCCTATAGAGTTGGCCGGTGATCAGTTGGTATGGCTAGATCTTTAAGATAAGTCTCTTTAGTTTGGCTTTCTCAATAGGTCTCTCAGGTAGACTGTTCTCTAGCACTTGAACTACATCATCGGCCCAATATGGCATCAGATCGGCCCTAAACAAGTCTCTTTTGCTAGACAGACCAAAGAGATGAGCGTCCGGTAGGTCATTAGGAATGCCTTGTCCAGCAGCTTCTCCTGTGGGTATGCGGGACATGTGATCAGCCTTGTAATGCTGCTTTTCCTTACGTACAACCACAGAAAAATCAAATTCCAATAAGAGAAGTAACCATCTAGCTATGCGACCTATAGCGCACGGCTTGTTCACGAGATAAAGCAAGGCTTGATGGTCAATGAAAAAGATGAAGGGGGTGGCCAACAGATAATGCCTAAATTTCTTTACAACAAACACCATGGCTAACCCTTCCCTTTCTGTAGTGGAATAGTTCATCTCCATTTCAGTGAGCTGCCTGCTAGCAAAACTCACAGGGTAATCTAGGTTATGCTCACTAGCTGGCATAGAACAACTCCAATAGCAAACTTAGAGGCATATATGTGTACATGAAACTTTATGCTCCAGTCTAGGGCTCATAAGATTGGTGCAGTGGTGAGAGCCTTCTTCAACTCTTCATATTCACATTGGCATTCCTCAGTCCACTCGAATACGATCAATAGCTTGTACAATGGTCTAGCAATCAGTGCATAATTCAGTACAAAGCGTCGATAGTATCCCATATGACCTAAGAAACACTGAACTCCCTTGTAGTTAATGGGTGGTGGTAAGTTGACAATGACCCTGACTTTTGAGAAGTTAGTGGCAATGCCATTCCTTGACACTATGTGCCCTAGGATACATTCATGCTTCACCCAAAACTAGCACTTTAAGGGGTTCGGTAAGAGGTTGTATAACTGACACCGTTCAAAGACAGCTCTCAACTTTTCTAAGTGTTCGGCCCAACTAGAATGTATGCATAAGTCGTCTACGAACACCTCTAGCTCGCGTCTAAGCATATCCTTGAAGATGGTGCATATTAATCGTTGGAAGGTCGCAGGCATATTCATTAGGCCAAAGGGCATAACAATGTAGGCGAACACACCCCACTCCGTGGTGAAAGCAATCTTGTGCCTATCGTCAGGGTGTACTTGCACTTGATTATAGCCAGAGAAGCCATCCAGGAAGTTGTAGGCTTCTTTGCCGGCTACCCTCTCCAACATGTGCTCAGTATATGGTAAGAGGTAGTTGTCCCTCTTCGCAGCGACATTAACTTTCTTGTAATTTACGCACACTCGAATTTTACCATTCTTTTTCATAACGATCACTATGGGTGATACTAAATCCGTGTGCTCAATCTCATATATAAATCATGCCTCCATGAGCTTATCGATTTCCTCCTTCACTGCATGGGCGCGTTTGGGATTCATATGGTAAGGTCATTGCTTTGTTGGCACCGCATCTTGGGATATTATGGGTCACAACCCTAGGATCGACTCCTTTAAGTTCCTCCAAGGACCAGGCAAACACGTCGACATACTCCCATAGGAAAGCAACAAGTTTAGCCTCCTCATCCTTGGTCAAGTCGTCAACAATGAACACAGGTCGAGGCTTCTCTCCTTCCTCTACCAAGTTGACTTCCTTGACCTTGGAGGGTCCCTCCATTGGCTCACTAGTTTTCCCTTGTCTCTTTTCTCCTAGCAGAATCACTACTCTATCACCCTTCTTAAACTTTGTGAAGCATTTGGGGAGATCCTGCGGCTTCTTTTGTCTCTCTGATTCTGAGTCCTTAGTTTGTTTCATGGCCTCCTCCTTTAGCCGTCTGCGCCTTAGATGGACTGGCAAGTCCCCTTTGGTGGGTCTCACCTTAGAGGGTTGGGGTATTTCGGGATCACTCTCCGTACTGACTTCAACCTTCGAGTTAAACTCACATCCCTCACTTGAGGAAGGATTTTCGCCAAGGGGTCGTAATTCAGTAGTAGGTGTATCCGTCTTAAGCACTAGAACTACCAATGGTTGCGCCACTCCTACCTGCTCATAATCCATGGCTCCTATGTGCTTCAACTAGGATCTATTGCACTCCATCTGCATGACTCCTCTTTCATTCCAACTTGCCCTTTCCCTTCTAGGCCTAGAGTCTGCCTTGATCTGTTCAATTGTTCTCCCTTCAATGTCATATTCTATCATGTCTAACTCCTCTTCACTCTCGTCTCCAATAGAGCGGCAGTCCTCGTACTGCTCATCATCAAAGTCTTGCCCCTCTAACTGCTCGTCATCCCCCAAGCTTTCCTCTCCAATCTCCTTTGTTAAGATTGTGAATTTTGGTCCATTTCCACTCAGGCTTAGCCAAAATATCACTTAGGGGTTTTAGATTGGCAGCCATGTTGCCCTTCAGTTTATTGGTCAGGTACTCTATGATTCCCTGAAGCTTGAGCTTGTTGGTGGGGATATGGAATGAGACAGGTTTCCCTGGGTTATGTGAGCTTCTTGCCATCATGCAAAGTGGCACGATGGGCTCCCTTGCTGGCATGCTTGGGGATTTAGCAGATTGCCTATATAGCTCTTCCTCATCTGAGAACGGTAGGTCAATGGTTGCCAAGACATGCATCCAATCCCGCTCGTCCTCAAGGCAAGGAATGTACTTGGTCAATGACCCACAGGGTTTGCTTGCTTGTGCATCACCTTTTAGCATGGTTGAGATAGCATCAAGGTCGGCTGGGGTAGTCTTTTACGTATCCATCTCAACCCTTACTGCTTCTATTCTATTCCCTAAGAATATGAGATTGTTACCCAAATCTTCAATAACTCGCGCGTTCCTCATCCAAGGTTGGCCTAGCAGTATGTCATAGTCCACTCCCTTCATGACAATGAAGTTCACGGAAAACTGCACTCTTGTGACCTTCACTGGCTGGTTCTTTAGGACCCCAAATGGTCTAGCCTTCATTCCGTTGGCCAATGTGATATTGAACCTAGCTGTTTCCACATGTGGATTTCCCTAGGCCTATAGAACTACGTGGCTCAAGACACTGACACCGAAACCTGTGTCTACAATTCCTTTTTGTGTTGCATCCCCCAAGGCTAAGATAGGTAGGACTGCATGCATCTTAGTGCCTTCCCAGAAAGCATTAACGTGCAGTGACCTGGGAACTGAGTGTAGTGTTAGGCTTGGAATCTGCATGACTGTGTCTTGCTCTTGCAAGTCAGTGGCAGCATGCTCTTCTTTTCCCTCCACCCAATACTTTAATTCTTGCCATAAGGAAGGGTGCTGCCAAAGCAGATCTCCTAGGCTCACAGTTACTAGAGTAGTTACTAAAGTGGTGAGGAGGTTGCTAGGTGGTTGACTTCCTCCTTGGTCAGCACTCTTTGGCCCTATGTCTTAGTTAGCTTGCTAACATGCTTCTTCCTGGTCTTGCCTCTGTGGCATTTCATGCGGTGTGGGTGCATTCCTCGATTGAGGTCGTGATGGTGAAACAGGTGTACCCACACTAGAGAGGTCTTCAATTTGGTCTTCTAGTATGGGCTCTACATCCTTAAGGTGTTCCTCGGCATCCTTGACCCACTCCTTGACTTTGGCTATAGCCTCAAGTTGCCGTCTGTGGTGGGGGTATTCCCCTACCTTGGCACTCCATAAATCTGATGTCTTAGGAGCTGAGGTCTCTGCCTCTGCATTAGTGACCCTCTTTCCCGTCACTAGCATTGTAGCTTCCTTAGTCTTAAGGGTAATCTTTGCATCCGTTCTCTTTCTCCTTCTCCTTCGGCTTTTCTTTCCCAACGAGGCTGCATCCAGGTTACTTGGCCCAAGCAATGAGATGCATGTTTGTTTTGTCTGTGCTCGTGTCATGACATGTAGTGGGATGGGCATATCCTCACTGCCAAAGGCCTCCACACCGAACAGCCCCAAGAGTACTGAGGGCACGTTGGTAGAACTAGTTGATGGCTTCTGTCTAGGGCAGTCAGGAAATAGGTGTGTGATTCCACATTCGGTGCATCGAAGGTCAGCTTTGTCCTTGTTTTCATGTTCCCTTTCCGGGCAACGTGATGAAATATGGCCTGGATGACCGCAAGTACAGTATGAGATTGGATCTTGGCTTGGTCCTCCAAAGTCGTTGCCTCTTCATCTACCTAGCGCCATTACCAGTACTGGTCGGTAGTCCATCAGGACTGGATTTCCTTCCTCATCATAGGATATATATGGGTTAATGTAGGTCTCCTCTTCACTAGGTTCTTCCACATAGTGGACAGGAGCGTCACTCAGTGGATAGGTTACATAGGGCCCTGGTGGTCTGGGTATGCCTGTTGGGTTCATCTCTAGCCTAGGAATGGCCAGCCTTGCGTCATTTGGTGCTAGAAGCACCAACAACTGGGCTCCCCTGCCAAAGAGGTTAGGTGGCCTGCTGCCTAAGTATGGAGGGTTGTATTGCTGCGCATATGGGAATCTCCTTGGCAACCTACATGTAATGCATCATGACCAAACCTATCATAGTTCGAGCACGGCCTAGATCTAGGATCTTGGCACTCGGCTGGGAGGTGGTTACCGCCACAGTGTATACACTGCACATGCAACCGCATAGGCTTCCTCATTTGTTCTTGCAATTGTGCAAGCTCCATTCTCACCTCAGCCAGCTCTTGGCCTTAATCAACGCTCTTTCTATTCTCCCATATGCTAGAGTCCTCTCTCTCCCCTGAAACTGTTGACCGCTCTGGATCTCTCTGACTTGCACCATCCCAACTGGTGTTCCTCATGCTTCACTCCCTAAGCTGATCTCCACCTTTATTGCCTCTTCAAAGACTCTAGCTAACACGTCTCAGTGTAGAGTGGAGTTACTAGCCAAAGCCTTGTAGAGCTCCTCGCTTCGAATTCCATTTATAAACACGGTAGACACAGCCTTCTCATTAGGTCGCTCATTGGCAAGGATCCTCTTTAGAGGCTACGCACATGAGTGACATAGTCCCTTATGTCTTCCTTTTCCCTCTGACTAACATTCATCAACTAGATGATGAGATTGTCAGAGTACCCTGCCTCAGAGAATCTCTTGATAAAGAGGTCCTTAAGATGGGCAAAGTTCGTGTGCTTAGCTGCATCTAGACTAGTGTACCAAATTCTCCCCTTATCACCTAAGCACAGACACAAAGCTTGAGAGCATTGTGCAAGGTCCGTGAGACCGTTTGCTTCTCAAACTTGTTCAAATTGCTCAACAAAGCTATATGGGTCATTGCTAGGTTCATACTTGTCTAGTTGCTTTGCTACAATAGGGATTTTAGATTGCCCCTTGCATGACCCCTAATCCTGAGAGTAATGCTATGGCTAAGGCTATTGTGCTCTGCTCAACGAACATATTGTCCATGAGCCGCTTGTCTATGAGTTCACTCAATGAGAAGTCAGCCTCTGCTACTCGCTCTCTCGATGCATTTGGTCCTGCTTTGGCTGCACCAGCCAAGGCTAGCACACCCTAGGTCTCGTACATGTCTACATCTTGTTGGAGTTTTCTTGCCTTTTGCTCGTGGTTATAAACAATTATGCTCTCTAGCACCTTTCTAATCGCCTTTCTTTCCTCTTCTAGGTTTGCTACAACTTCCTCTACTGGTCTGCCCTGAACTACCATCCTAGTCAACAAGTCGTACTCATTGACTAACTCTTGCACTAAGACTCGAAATTCTCCCAAGTCTAGTCGGTCCTCTCCTTGTCCGCCTCATGATCCTGACATCACTCCCACTTCCAGCTCCACAAGGTCATCGATCAATTTGAGTAGCTCTGGCACCCGTCTGATCCTCTATGTTGTCACCTTCTAGATCTTCGTGTTCTCTTAGGGTCCTACTGATGGGGCTCTCAGGCACCCAACTATGTTTTGGGGATCTTCTCCTTATAGTGGGTTCCTTGATGTTATTATATCTCCTGATGAGTTCCTTGTTATTGAAAGCAGTTGTCAATCTTATTCACAAGTTGTGCTTCGTGCTTTCTAGTGCTTAGTGCAAAAATAAGCTTTTTCTTTTCTTGTAGTGCACCTTTGGTGATGAAATCAAAAGTGAGGTGCCGATGTAGGCAATGCTCAATGCAACCTCCACTCTTCCCCTCACGTTCATAGCCTAATATGGCTCTAAGTGTAGGTTCTCGCTAATCTAAGGTCTTACTAAAAGTCCATGCTGCATTCTCTATTCTGCTTCAGGGTTGGTTGGTTGGTCACCGAAAGTCAAGTCAAATTCTAAATTCGGTCTGCTTAGTGTCTAGTTGTTCGGGGTGAATCCTCTGTTATCATGTCTGGTCTCTAGCTTCTAAGGGCTAAATTGGGTTTCTTGAGGGGTCTGAGATGTGAACAAGTGGCCAGGACTGTAGGGTAGGTTTAAAAACCCTCTATTTTAAGTTCTGGTAAAGTGGTCCAATCATGGGAATCAGACGGGTTGGTCCGATTCAGGGAATCGAACGGGCTAGTCTGATTTTCACACTAGGAACAGTGGTCCGATTATCGCAATTAATCCGATTTTGAGACTCGAACAGGGTGGCCAAATTTTACTTTGGTCCGATTTCCCTAGTCGGACAAGAGGGTCCGACTGCTGGGATGGGTCAAGTGGTCCGATTGTGGCGCTATGCCCAATGGTCCGATTTTGGCACTGGGTCCGATTTTGGGACTAGGACACGTGGTTTGATTTTGAGACTGGGTCCGATTCTCACAATGGTCTGATTCTAGGAATCAGATCAGAAAAGGTGGTCTGATTCTCGCAATCGGATGGTACGACTCCAGAAATCGACTGGTCCTATTCTGGGCGGACTGGTCCGACGGCACGAACGACAGCCCGCAGGTTGCACGCGATGCCTCAAACCCAACGCCTACTCCATGGAATCATCCCGTGCCTTCCAAATAGTGCAAAAAAATACAAGAAAATGCCAGGCAATACCTGGAATCACTGTGGCGCTCGAATCAATCGGCACTCCAAAGATCTCCCTGCAGCTCTCTCTCTCTCTCTCTCTCTCTCTCTCTCTCTCTCTCTCTCTCTCTCTCTTTTTGGGTCTCAAGCTCACTCTCTTCTCACAAGGCAGAATGTCAAATGTGGTCTTTCCCAGTTCCTTGGGCCTCTTATTGCCAATCCCAATCTGTTGTAACCTCAAAAACTGATCCCTCACACTCTTCCCGTAACGTGCCCGCCCCTCAAATTGCAGGACACATCTTAGCAGCCCGTCGAGAGATTAATCTAAAGGATGCTGCCTGGCACTCCCAAGGAATGACGCGGGGTTTGTCAACTAGGGTCTCTTGAGTCTGCCTCGCAATGGAACTTATTCTACAGTTCCCACTAGGATTGCCCTGAAGTTCGGGTTCCTAGCCAACATTGTCTAAGGCCATAGACTGACGTTTTCCTAACATTTCTCGTTAACATTTCCTTTGAGGAAAGCTCTCGGCTAACCGAGACCACCCTTCCATACGATAGACCCATTGGTCACATCCACCACGCTTCCCTCGAGGGTTGTTTTAGTTATCTAATTACCTACACGTTATGCTTGACACATAAAAGTAGCTTCCTTAATTAACCCGTTAGTCATAGTTCCTTTACGTAATTTAGGCCACAGACACGAAGACATGTTAAAACAAGATCAAACACTTCCTTAACTTATCTTTGGATTAATGTGTGTCTCGTGCCCATACATGAGAATTAAGTGCTCCTTTCTGCCTCCGCAGAAAAATCCTTCCGTCTTCCAGCAATAAAGCCCAAATGTTCATCCTTCCAAGATTCCACCTTGTAACTAGTATCAAGGCCTCGAGATCCCATCAAGTCAAGTAGAACACGTGTAGGACCCGGAGGCATTGGGATTTACGGCCAGAGCTCCCACTGGCACCCAAGCATCCTCCTACGCCAAGTGATTTCCACGGAGAGACCTCTTGTGGCGGGTTCGGTCCACATTCCCAATGCGGATTCACAACCCCCTTGGTTAGGGTTTGGCAGTTTGCGGGGGGTTAGCTAGTGCCATCCTTCCTTATTATGAATCCATCACAACTAAGGCAAAACGAGCCTATCATTTCCAATATAGAAAATATCATTTTCTACATCAAGCAATCACTTTGCTTATAAACCACTTGTCCTTAGAAGGATCTCCTCTTACCAAGGCAACCAGCCAATTCTCTTAGAAATATCCTTTTCAAAACAACCAAGCATAAGCCTTGATCAACATTCCATTTAGAGTCAACTTACTAGCCTAGCTTAAACTAGGAGGATATCCACTTCCAATAATCTAAGACAAGTTCCTTAAAAACAACTCACAAGCATGTGTGTTTAATCACTCAACTTCTTTTGAATCTCTCTTCCCCTTGGGTTTTATCCTAGGGTTCCAAGTTGTGAATCCTCGATTCTTCGCACATCTTTTAACATACTTATTAATCTTTAACACACATTAAATATATTTCAAGACTTGTCATACATTCTTTCCATCCTCTCTTAGTGCGATGCTATGAAGAATTTTGCCATCAAACTCATCTCCCGTGCACAAGGGTCATTTAATAAACTGACACAATCTACGATCCTTAACTCCCTTCACATTTAGTTGATGAATTTTCAATCTTAATATGCATGTATTTGTACGGCTTAAGTACATGAAAGCCTAAATTTCCATGCATTTGTGAATTTGCATGCTAAGAATGGGAACTATCATTTCATGTGTTTATTGTAATCACGGGCGCGAACCATGAATCCTAGATAACTGTTCATGTACTAGATTGGGTGGAAGCCTATTAATTTATGTGAAATATTGTAAAACCCTATCATTTCATGTGTGTAGACCTATGCGAATTCCAACTCTACCATTTAGCGCATGCAACTTAGTTCCTAGAGTAAACAAAACCCTATGTACAACATCGATCTTTTCATCCCTTCCCCAAGAAATAATTCCTATATTTATTTTTAACACTTAGAACCTGGGCTTGATTCATGTGTGCTGCGTTGGTTGTTCGGCTGCCCTCCAGCATTACCGGTGGCTTGGGCGCCTACGCTTCCCGCGACTTTCTTCTTGGGAGCCATTTGCCTCATGGAGATTGGGCAGTGCCGAGTTTTGGGTAGATATGTTTGGTTGGGAAAAAACCCACTGAATGGAGTTCGTTGTCGAGAGAGTGGTTCGGGTGGCTCATTCTTATCCTTCCTCTTTCCCTTCCTCTACCACTTCCCACCTCTCTTCCTCTACCTCTTCTTCTTGTTCCTCTACCTCTCCTTCTTGTTCCTCTTCCTCTTTCCTTTCCCTTCTTCTTCTCCTCTCCTCCTTCTTGCTCTTCTACCTCCTCCCTCTCTACCCACTTTTCCTCTTCTTTTTCTTCCCTCCTTCTACTTCTCTCCTCCTTCTACCTCTTATCCTCTCCTTTCTCTACTTCTTACCCTCCCCTCCTTCTTCTCTCTCTTTACTTCTTCTCCTTCACTCCTACTCCTTCACTCCTTATCCTTCTCTTCTTCCTCTCCCTCCTTCTTGCTCTTCCACCTCCTTCTCCTTCTCTACCCACTTTCCCTCTTCTTTTTCTTCCCTCCTGCTTCTCTCCTCCTTCTACCTCTTATCCTCTCCTTCCTCTTCTTCTTACCCTCTCCTCCTTCTTCTCTCTCTTTACTTCTTACCCTCTCCTCCTTCTTCTCTCTCTTTACTTATTCTCCTTCACTCCTTCTCCTTCTCTTCTTCCTCTCCCTCCTTCTTGCTCTTCCACCTCCTCCTTCTTTTCTCACTCTTTCTTCCACTCCTTCCTCTCACCTTCTTCTCTTTATCCTCTTCCTCCTCTTCTCTCTCTCTCTCTCTCTCTTTCTCTCTCTCTCTCACCTTCTTTCTCTTCTCCCACCCTCTTCTTCTTATCCTCTCCTTCTCCTTCTCTCTCTCTCCTCCCTTCTCTTACTCCTTTTCACCTCCTCCTTCTCCTTCTCTCTCCTCTCCCTCTTCTCTTCTCCTTATTTTCTTCTCCTTATCTTCTTCTCTCCCTCTTCTCTCTCTTCCCTATTCTCTCTTCTCTCCCTCTTCTCTCTCTTCTTTTCTTCTCCTTCCTCTCACCTTCTTCTCTTTATCCTCTTCCTCCTCTTCTCTCTCTCTCTCTCTCTCTCTCTCTCTCTCTCTCTCTCTCTCTCTCACCTTCTTTCTCTTCTCCCACCCTCTTCTTCTTATCCTCTCCTTCTCCTTCTCTCTCTCTCCTCCCTTCTCTTACTCCTTTTCACCTCCTCCTCCTTCTCTCTCCTCTCCCTCTTCTCTTCTCCTTATTTTCTTCTCCTTATCTTCTTCTCTCCCTCTTCTCTCTCTTCCCTATTCTCTCTTCTCTCCCTCTTCTCTCTCTTCTTTTCTTCTCCTTCCTCTCACCTTCTTCTCTTTATCCTCTTCCTCCTCTTCTCTCTCTCTCTCTCTCTCTCTCTCTCTCTCTCTCACCTTCTTTCTCTTCTCCCACCCTCTTCTTCTTATCCTCTCCTTCTCCTTCTCTCTCTCTCCTCCCTTCTCTTACTCCTTTTCACCTCCTCCTTCTCCTTCTCTCTCCTCTCCCTCTTCTCTTCTCCTTATTTTCTTCTCCTTATCTTCTTCTCTCCCTCTTCTCTCTCTTCCCTATTCTCTCTTCTCTCCCTCTTCTCTCTCTTCTTTTCTTCTCCTTCCCTTCTTCTCTCCCTCTTCTTCTTCTCTACCTACCAAGGATATCAAGGGAGGGGCTACTACTCGAACGCTAGGAGGGTGTGCTGTAACCTAGGGGGGAATGCCTATTGCCCATGGCCAACAAGGGAAAGTCTGTCAGCCCAAAAGATGGAGGGGGGGCCGTCATCTATCGCTGGAGGGAGGGGGTGTAATCCACCAACAGGGGGCACTTGACTCGCGAGCCTAGGGGGCCGCTGATGCAACAGGTCGGGGGGGGCTCGCAGCAACGGGGGGGAGATTCTGTAGACGATGCAGGATGGTGGGCTTTTAAGGGGGGGCGCAGGTGAACGCCGCCACCTAGGTGGCATGCCCCTCCCCTTTCTCCACATCACTCCCTCTCCCTCTCTCCCTGATGTATTGTCGGGTGGGTGAGGGAAAGGGGAAAAATAAATTTAGAAAAAAGGGGGGGGGGGGGGAATGTTACACTTCCAGCCAGAAATCTTGAATCTATGCCCCTATTTCCCTGTTTCTAGCAACAGCAGAACCCTTCTGTTTTCCTTCTTTTTTCCTATCCTAATCTTAACCTAATGCAACAAAAATCAAAACCAGAGATGGAGATGGATGGTCCTACTCTAATATTCAACAATAAATCAAAATACTTACTTGCTCCAAGGATTAAAACCTCCTAAATCTCCTAACTATCTCGAGCACTAGTTCGGGCTGCAAATCCTACTTCTATACTCGATTTGATGCATGCGATGCTCAAGACTCGATTCTGTCTGTCCGGGCAATAGAACCCAAATGGAGGAAAGCTACGAAGATCTACCTCGAGACCTACGGACCACTTATTGATCTAGTGTTTCAAGCAGAGCGGCCATGGCTACCTCTCACATAGCCGACGCGCAATGCCTACCTTACGGGTGTAGTGAGCTTACATTGATGCTCGATTGAGTTCCCTCCTCTCTCTTGCACTCCGGTAGTTCCACGATCCTTGTGGCAAGCTCAAGCAACCTCAAGCCCTCTCTGTCAAGCTCCATCCTCCATAGCAGCACGAGAGAAGAGAAGAGAAGAGAAGGAGAGAAGATGAAGAGAGAAGATGGGGAGCTTCTTCTCCACGATCCCTCACTCTCACACACTCACTCCCTCACACTCCCTCAATCCCTCACTCAAGCACAAGTAAGAAGGCAAGAAACAAGAGAAGAAGATGAAGAAGCTTTGGCCCCACACAAGAATGAGCTTCTCATTCACTTTTGAATTTTATATACATGCCCTACTTTTTGGGTGGTCATCCCCACTTTTTACATGGTCGGCCATTAGCCTCTAGGCCCTCTTTTCCTATTTCCCACCATTCTAACTTATCCCATTCCGAACTAATGTATACAATTTGCACAGGAGTGAGCCTAGCACTCTTTTACAAGGATTTGGGAGCGCTTTCACAATTAATGGTGCGCTTTTACTCTTTTCTTTTCTTGAGGCGACATTGAGGCCTTCTAGAGAGGTCATCATTCAAATTTTTTAGGGTGATTTCCATCCGGGGTGCCTTTTTCTTCCTTTGTCCTGTGCCCTTCCAGTTATCTCCTTCTTCCATTTTTTCGCTCCTCTGCTCCATCTTTCCGCTCCTCTGTGTTGCGGTAAATAGTCTAGAAAGCACCGTATCACAAGGAATGTCATAGGGTTTGTGATCTAGGTCTTCCTGAGTCTGCCTTGAGTAGAAGTATCTGGCCGTTCCCACTTAGAACTGACCTGAAGTCACGATTTCTTTCCTATCAGAAAAGTCTCTAGGTAATAGCTAGCGTCGGAACCACTTTGCGTAGGAAGAATAGAGTCGAAGCGGATTTATGTTGCACTTGGTTCATGGAGAATGAAAAACAAGAGGGATGCGAAGCTCAACCTCTCTGCCCATAAGGCATAGTCCCATTCCGCTCCCCTAAAACAGCATAAATCGGGATTCTAACTCTACTGACTCTAGGGTCTTCACAGTATCATTTTCACATCTTTTGAGAAAGTTCCTAGCTAACCGGGACACCCCTTCTGTAGGACAGACCCAAGTCACGTCCATTGCACTTTCCTCGATTTGCTTAGTTATCTACTTACCTATCACATTATGTTTGACATGCAAAAGCAGCTTCCTTAATTAATCAATTTAATCACAAGTTCCTTCACGTAACTTAGGCAGTGACACAAAAACAATGTCAAGCAAGTTCCTTTTTCAAATATCTGATCTTTATTTATCATAGTCCTGGAATACATCAAGTACCATGCCCGAAGGCTATCCCAGCAATCAACGGGATTGCTGCTCCACGTTTTCGCCCATAGACTGGTACACGAGCCTCAAGATCCCATCTTGAGTTACGTGGTCTCTTGTGCGGGATCCAGAGGCAAGGAATTTACAGCCAAAGCCTCCCCTGGCACCCAAGTGTCCTCCCGCTCCAAGCATCACCCACGGAGAGACCTCTTGCGGCGGGTTTGGTCCATATACCTGGCACAGCTAACAACCCCCTTGGATAGGGCCAGGCAGACAGTCGAATGTAACTGAACCTGGCTCTCCCTCTAGGCTTTTAACCTGAAGCATTAAGTGTTTTGCCTTGAATTAGTTCCTTGAGAAAAGAAGTTCAAACAATGTACCTAAATGTACAATCACGATCATTTCAGAGGTCGTTTGTACAACCAACTGCTAAGGTGTGATTCCTTCTTCTCGAAAGCTCCCAGCATTCGATCCTGGATCGTTTGCAACTTAGCGAGATTCTAGGGGCTTGGCAAGCTAGGATGCTTGTTTCCCCTTTTTCTTCAGGGGTTAGGGTTTGTACCCTGTCGACCCTAATTATCATTACCTTAGGTCTCCTTGTAAGATAGATCATGGACAACCCCGTCGTCCTCGATTGGTCAACTTGCTGGTTATCTCCTAGATCCCTTGAAGTATCTATGTACCTTTGTCTTTGATCTTAATTGATCAAGATTGTCTATCCCCTTGACCATGGCTAGTCAAGATGGTTCTGTTCAGAACAGTTCCTACTCCGACTTAAGTATAATCTTCTTAAGCCCTCTTAATAATGCTCATAAGCACTAAGATTCTACCTATCCCTCTTGAAGTCACAAAGGACTTTGTCATGGGATTCATGGATCTCAGTCCCATTTGGTAAATTACAAACAACATTGAATTTTCCCAACAACTTTAATGCATGCAATGTAATGCCATGCCTTCATTTCAATACTTACAATTTTGATATAATCCGTACGATATTTTATGCCACACATGTGAAGGAACTTTCTATGCATGCAATCTTAACATTATCCTTTCTGTAATTATTTACACGAGCTATAAGCTTCTTAAATGATCTAAATTTATGTGATCATTGTATGAGTCTAACTGCACTTTAATCTTTTCTATAGTTTATTACATGTATCTTAGAATCCATCTTGCGATATGGAGATGCACTTTGTTTTGTCAATGTCCTCTGAAATGCATTTTAAGCAAGAACTTGTGCAAGGAACAATGCACTTTATGCAGGAATTCTTGCAAGACATTTTTGGTAATTTATGATGCAAATATCTAATCAATTTCACCTATTATGATGTCATCTTACAACGTAAATTATCTTGCTCATTACATACACCACAACTAAGTTCATACCTAGGAAATTATCAAACACGCAATTAATGTGATGCATGTGAATATGATTTTTCACCGTGATAATTATAACCTATGATTTAATAATAGAGCAACCTGGGTTTGGAGTGATGCCTCGATTCCAGTGGTATTGACGCCTGATGAACCGTTCGTGTTGCGGAGTGACCTTGATTCGAACCTCCATCCACACTTGCAAGTTTTCGGCGATCTTTGTGAAACTACGCTTCGGGGCCATACTTGAAGACGCGTGTATGAGAGATAGAATTTTCGCACTCTTCTATGCAAAATTCTCGCCGCCTCTCCTTGAGTGGAAAAAAAATAATGAAGGGGGAGGGGCGTATTCTCATAAATTCTTCTTCTTCTTCTTCTTCTTCTCTTCTTCTCCTCTCTCTCTCTTCTTCTTCTTCTTCTTCTTCTTCTTCTTCTTCTTCTTCTCCTTCTCTCTCTCCCTCTTCTTCTTCTTCTTCTTCTTCTTCTTCTTCTTCTTCTTCTTCTTCTTATTCTTCTTCTCCTTCTCTCTCCCCCTCTTCTTCTTCTTCTTCTTCTTCTTCTTCTCTCTCTCCCTCTTTTTCTTCTTCTTCTTATTCTTATTCTTCTCTCTCTCTCTCTCTCTCTCTCTCTCTCTCTCTCTCTCTCTCTTTGTGGGTGGTGTTTCTTGATCATGTGAGGGGGGGTGCTATTCATGAGTGAGGGGAGGGCTGCGTGCTGACGATTACCACAAGGGGGGTGCTGTCTTCCAGCCCCACGAGGGGGGGCTCCCTTTTATAGAGGGGGAGGAGGGTGGTATGGGGGGAGACGGCCATTAGCGGCTGCCACCCCTCCACCTGGGGGGCTGCATGGCCCCCCCTCTCACTCTCTTAACTCCCTCTCCCTCTCTCTCTCCCCAACATGCTGTCAACGGGGAGAGAGAGGGAGAGGTAAAAAATTTTATTTTAAAATTAAAAAATTTTAGGGGGGTTCTCATGGGGGGGGGAGGCATGGAAAAATATTACATCCTCTCCCCCTTAGAGGAATCGAGATGTCCTCATCTCGAGAAGACCTGGGGGTATTGTTGGTTAAGAGTATTTTCGTCCATCCAAGTGGCATCCTCTTCTCAATAATATTTCCATTGGATGAGATATTCTCTCAAGGTCCTTGATCTCAAATGCCTCTCCCTAACATCTAGGACTCTATCAAGCCGTAGCTCAAGGAGTCATTGGCTAGGCATTACAATTTGCTGATCATCAAGTACATGATTCGGATTAGGTAGATACTTTTTTAATAGGCTAACATGGAATACATTATAAATCTTTAGAGTTGCGGGCACCTGTAGTCTGTAAGCATTAGGCCCTAGGCACTTTGTGATCTTATAAGATCCACAATACCTCGGACTTAGCTTCTTGTACTCTCCCAAGAACAGTGAACTCTTTTTAGGGCGTACATAGATGAAGACCATATCACCTTCAACGAAGGATCTCTCTTGCCATTTCAAGTCATCGTAGGCCTTCTGTCTATCCTTGATAGCTTGAATGTCTTGTCTTATTGATTTTATTTGATCATCCATGTCTTCCAGCATCTGTCTTGAAGCTTCTACCCTGAAAGTTGGATCTTAGAAGTTCAAAGGGGTACGACAATCATGCCCACACAATGCTTGGAAAGGGGTCACCTGAATACTCTATTGGTAAGAAGCATTGTAGGCAAACTCAACCAGTGGTAAGTATTGAATCCACTTTTTGGGTTCGCGACAACAGTATGCCCTAAGCATATCTTCAATGACTTGATTGACTCGTTTTGTTTGACCACATCAGTTTGGGGATGGTAAGCTGTACTGAAACAGAGTTGAGTTCCAATAGCCTCAAAGATAGCCCTCTAGAAATGTGATATGAAAAGAGAGACACGATCTCTAATGATTCTTTTGGGTGACCCATGAAGTTTGAATATTTTCTTGATGAATAATCTTGCGATGTCTGAAGATTTATAGTTCGTCTTGACAGGGATGAGATGTGCGACCTTGGTGAGCATATCTACTACAACCATAATAGAGTTATATCCTCCCTGAACTTGGGGTAAGCCAACAATGAAGTCTATACTAATGAATTCCCATTTCATCTGGGGAATGTCAAGTGGTTGCAATTTCCCAGGCACTTTAACATGTTCTGCCTTAATGTGTTGACAAGACAAGCATTCTGTTACATATTTGAGTACGTCTCCCTTGAGCCTTTCCCAATAATTAGCTCTTTCTAAGCGCATTAAGGGTCTTGACATAACCAAGATGTCCTGAAAAGGGGAGTCATGGGCTTTCCACAATATCTTCTGTTTGAGAGTTTGGCTTGTAGGGATACATAATCTTGTCCTAAAGTAAACAAGCCCACTACTAATGGAGAATTCTTGATACTTCGTCTTTAGCTTCGGGTCTTGATCCTTGATGGGGATCTCTCTTAGCATTTTCTGATAGATTGGGCCATGATATGCCTCTTCTTTTGCTAGCTCAAGAATCAGGTTGTTTGGCATTGATAGCTTTGTGGCTAGAGACCTTGCTGTTGACAGATCTTGCAAAATGAGAGAATTTAGAAATGCCTTGCGACTAAGTGCATCGACAACGACATTCTCTTTTCCATGCCTATATTTGATTTCAAAATCATATTCTTCCAGCACTTCGATTCATCGACGTTGCCTCATATTGAGCTTATTCTGAGTGAAAATCCATTTAAGACTCTTGTGGTCCATTACTAAGGAAAATTTGTTACCTAGCAAGTAATGTCTCCAAAGTTTGAGAGCATGGATGACAGCCAACAGCTCCAGGTCCTGGGTAGCATAATTTCTTTCATGGCTATTCAATTTTCTTGAAGAATATGCTATTGGATGACCTTCTTGCATAAGTACACATCCTAAAGCAAGTGTGCCAGTCAGTTACCACTTCAAACTCCTTACAAAGATCAAGAAGTTTCAGGATAGGTGCTGATACTAAGCTTTGCTTTAGTTTGTCAAAGCTGGTCTGTTCAGCAGGTGACCATGCAATTGCTACTTGCCTCTTTAGTAGATCAGTCAGAGGTGCTGCAATCAAAGCCTAATCTTTGATGAAAATTCTCTACCACCCTATCAACCCAAGAAAACTTCATATTTCTTTGACAGAAGTTGGTGTTGGCCATTCCAGAACGTCTCTGACCTTAGCTGGATCTACTGAAATTCCTTCTGGTGATAATACAAATGAATCCCACGTATTCAATCCGTCGCTTGAAAAATGTGCACTTCTTCTTCTTGGCATAAAGCTTGTGTGCTCTCATTGTTTCAAGAACAATGCAAAGCTCTTGCGGGAGTCACTATGTATAAATCCTATATATGATGTGCATTCATGGCATGTTTTATATATCCCTATGTAACCTTTTTTGAGATTTTTTTTGACCCTTCTGTAACTTCTTACCATAATATGTGAATTCCTTACTGTAAATTTATTTTTTTAAGAAAAGAATTTAGCAAATCCTTATGTAATAAATACAAAACACTATTTTTATCATAAAATTGATCATAACTAGCTCTTGAGGGTTCATAAAAGAGTTTAGCTTTTTAGTTGTTAACCCTCAAATGAATGAAGGTGGAAAATCCAGAAAAGCTAAAGCAGAAGACAAAGACAAAGACCAAGGCAAAGAGAAACGGAAGACAAAGACGCACAAGGAGAAGAGTCCTAAATAAGGGAGAAAGGCGCACAAGGAAAAGCACAAGTCAAAACTTTTTTAAAAGAGTGCAAGTGCATCATGGTTTAATTCAAGGAGCGCCAATCTCTCACCCTTGCAATTTGTAAATGTAGATGGGCGGTGGAAAGGAAGCTAGAAGGACAATGGAAAAAAGGGTCTAAGCTACGACCGGCCATGTAAAAAAGGGGAAAAGGGGATGACCGCCCAAAAGGGATTTAGGGTTTTGTATATAAAGTTGAAAAGTGAATGAGAAGCTCATTCTTGTATGTGGCCAAAAGTAGCTCTCCTTTTCTTCTTCTTCTTCTTCTTCTTGCTTGCTTGAGCTTCTGCTTGAGAGAGGGAGTGTGAAAGTGTGAGGGAGTGAGTGTGTGAGGATGAGGGACCGTGGGGTGGAGAAGCTCTCCATCTTCTCCTCTATTCTTCTCTTCTCTTCTCTTCTCTTATCTTGCTTGCGGCGATGGAGCTTGGAGCTTGGAGTGGGAGGATCGAGCTTTCTTGAAGCTTGCACTTGGATCATGGAGCTACCGGAGTGTGCGGGAGAGGAGGCAACTCGATCAGCATAGGCTAGGTGAGAGATAGCCATTAGAGCTCGCTTGAAACGCTTGAAGTAATAAGCGGTCCGTGGGTCTTGGCAGTTGAGCGTGAGCTCCCACTATATTTTTGTTCCGTTGTCGGGACCAACGGATTCAAGCTTGAGTACTTGCGTGCCTCATATCGAGCATCGAAGTAAGGGATTCATCCTCGAAATGAAGCTTGAGATAGGCAGGCGGTTTGGGTGTTTTTTATCTTCAAAACAAGTAAGTATTTTGGGATATTTTGTTTGTTTGATGATTGGAAAATATAGAGAAATTATTTCAGTTTTTTGCTTTCGATTCTTGTTGCATTTAGCATAGGTTAGGATTAGGAAATCACATCGGAGAAGGGTAAAGTTTACTGTTGCAAAACACGACAAAACACGACAAAAATCGTGCAAAAAATGGTAAAAATCTCACTTGTGATGCCTAAGATTGGCAAATGAGTGATTTGGGGCATCAACACCATACCCGGGAAGGGGTATAAGAGCCAAGAGGCCAAGGGAGAGCTCATTTGTGACCATTTCAGTGAGAGAGAGAGAGAGAGAGAGAAAGAGAGAGAGAGAGAGAGAGAGAGAGAGAGAGAGCCATCGCACAATTTGATCAAATCTCACCATCGACAAGCCTACCGCTCTATTCAGGTATATGAATCCCTTCCCCTATCCCCCTAGATAGGATCTGGAGGTTTATGCTTGCTATGATTGATTAAATCTCAAGAATCGAGCAAAATCAACCTCTCGCTTTTGTCGTCGCACCGCGTTCGCCCCGTCCAAACAGTCGCTTCTGGGTCGAGTCCCAGAATCGGCTCTCAACCCTCTTTCGTTCGGCCCACTAGGACCGAAACCCTAATCGGCCCTCAGCCCACCAGACCTACTCGGCCCATCTGAGAGACCATTTGGACCATCAACTAATTTGGCCCTCGACCACGTGTCATATTCGGCTCTCGGCCCAAGTGCCTCGACCCGTCTGAGTGACCTCATCCAAGTTGACCATTCGGCCCGTCCGAGCCAACCTGTCCGAGTGACTTTGTCCGAATTGACCATTCGGCCCGTCCGAGCCAACCTGTCCGAGCGACTTTGTCCAAGTCTGCGCCTCGGCCCATCCAAGTCTACCCTATCCGAGTCACAAATTTGGCCCTCGGACCCTGCAATTCGGACCATCTCGGCTGAGTGTAAATTTTTATCAAATTCTCAGAAATTTGACCTGACCCAGATAGAGCTCAACAGCGCAAACTATCGAAAGTCCTTCTGACGCTCAAAACTTGATTCTGACACATGGAATAGACGAAATCGTAGGGAGCAGCAAGACCCAGAGACCTAAACACAAAGCGCTGAGCAGTTAAAACCTGATTGGCCAAAAACAAATGAGGCAACATATTAGAAAAACCCTGAACCCTGTCAAGGCAGCCAGAAAATTGACCAGCAAGCCTATCAGGCCCGAAACAAAGCAAAAGTGTGTAAGACGCTTTGAGATTGTTTGTTGCACTCACCTTGAATTTCCGCACTCAAATGCACTTAAGGAAATTGAAAGCCTGATTGAGCACAAGTGCATGAGAAGCGACACGCACACTGAGTGACCATAAATTGAGGATTGTATTCAATAGTGGCTGAAGGAACTCACTCTGATAAACCACCCAGAGTCGGACCACCCAAGATCAGCCACCCAAGATCGGACCAACCCAAAATTGGACGTCCAATTCTGATAATTGAACTCCTGAAAATCGGACATCTGAGAATCGGATAGAAAACTATCAAAATCAGACAGGTATCTAGAACACAAATTTTGACGCATCTGAACCCCAAAATTGACCCCAAAGGCTACGTAGAGCTAAAGGCACATTACAGATCCATCAGTGGGCTGAAATTTAGAGCAAGTAGTTCAAAATTTGGCTAAACAGTCCTCCAAATTGCGCATGGTGTTTACCGTAACGGCCCTGCGGGCCGGGGGGACTGCCCCCCCGGACCCCCGCAAAGGGGGCTCTGCCCCCTCCGCACCTCCCCCAAGTAGGTTGGAGAGAAAACACGCACCGTGACAGGTCCTCCAAATTAGACCCTAGTATACTAATGGCTCTACATGAACATGGATTCTCACTGACAAAAGAGCAACCAAAAGCCCATACCCGAACGGAGAGGAACAGAGACCCTAGAACCTCAATGGGCCAATCTAGCCAGCAAGGGCAAAAAGGCCACACTGCAAAAACACATACGTGTTGCATTGGGACTACATCTAGTCAAAGCGGAAAGCAATATCAAGCTACAATAGCAAGAATGACTAGATATGACAGTTCTAACAATAGATGCTCCTTGAATAGAATTGCACTGACATGCCAAGACATCAGTGGAGAATCCACATCTGGTCGTGCAGTTGGGGACTCAAGGGAATTTGTCAGAAGGCTTAAATTTACAAGCCAAGACCCGGAAGATGAAGACATAGTACCACTTGCTTATCTTAGGGTCAAACTCACTGCCAAAAGAGAGCATACTATCGATGCTCTGATTGATGAAGGAGTTGATTTTAATGTCTTGACCTATGAGGCATGGAGACTACTAGGCCAACCAGAGCTGATACCAACTAATGCAACTCTTAGCCCTTATGGGGGACCTCCACAAGCACTCATAGGGAAGTGCAATATCCTTGCAACATTTGAAACTAAAAGCTTGCCTATCCTATTTCGTGTTCTTCCAAATAGTGCTAAATATGGTAAGAAAACCCTCCTGGGAAGACCCTTCAAAAGGGCGACCAAATGTGAGGCTGACTATGTAGCACAAAGGAGACACCTGACACTATCGGGTGTGAGGATAGTCACAACCTTTAGCAAGGGTAACCTCATCAAATCTTGAGGGAAAGGCAAGGAAGGTGTTGACATAAAAATCAAGCCTACTAATGAGAGCAAGGACTTGTTGGAAGAGTTGATACAAGCACAGGTCGAACAACGAGAACTAGTGAGTGAGGTGTTGAGATGGCAAGCTCAACACATGTGGACATGGATGATGGACCGCCTGGTTAGATGGGTCCACACGTCTACACTTAGCACGTCGGTGGTCATTATGACTCTCACATGGCCACTGACTCATTACTTATTATATTCAGGTTGTTACACCTATTTACAGCTGGCATAGTTATAGCGCCAGTCGACTAGTGTAGTCGGTTATGCATTGTTTGACTTAGTAGGCCACTTTCCTTTTATGTTGTATCTTATCTATACTTTGTGTACATTGTAAAGTGTGTGGAAGAAGAAGAAAAAATCAGCAAGAAAACGTTTTGGCCTCCATCTCTCTTCTTGTCTCTTGAGTGAGCTTCTCCTTGTGCATTCTGTGTGTGTTCGGCGCAGCATCTTGAGCAACCCCCTCCACCACGCGATTCTTGACATGGTATCAGAGCCGCGCCATTGAGAGAGGCTGATTTCGAAGGTTGAAGTGAAGGAGAAGAAGCAAGGTTCGAGCAAGCAAGCTACGGGTAAGAATCTCTCCCATTCTTCCACTCCTTCTCTTGGATAGTGCCTGTGGAGGCACCGGAAGCAGGGCAGAGCAAAAATCTCAGATTGCAGTGAGATTTGGTGTGCGCAAAGAGCGCTGTGTATTCTGCAGACAAGCCCTTTAGGGCTTTCCCGCAGAGATTTTGGGCATTTGAGGCCGTTTCAGGGCCCGTTTTAGAGCCGCAAGGTTGCGGACAGCAGTTTCGGGGTACACTGTGACTTCGACTGTATTGACCGAACGTGGGTGCGCAGGTTACAGATTTCAGATCTGTAAGTTCAAAGGTGTTTACCAGTGAGTAAACACAAGGTTTATCTGCAAAAAGGTTGCAGATTGCATGTATTGTTGAGCAGACAGTAAAAAAGGCTGTCTGGTGTATTGCTGTGCACTACAGGTCAAGGGTTGCAGAAGATTTGCTTGCTGTTTGGTATTAGTTTTGTGATAATGGCAGAGAACAGTGGAAGCCCCATCATTGAGAAGCTCGACAAGAACAACTACCCATCATGGAAGTTTCGTGTCACGAACTTCCTTATTGGAAAAGGCCTCTACGAGTTCGTTTCAGGTGAAGAAAAGGAGCCGGAGGTGAGTGATCCTCCAACTGTAGAAGAGACAAAGGCACGAAAGGAATGGAATGCAAAAGACAAGAAGGTCATGTATTGGTTGTCTGCAGTAATTGACAATAACATGCTGGGACACATTAGAAATGCAGAGAATGCATATGCAGCTTGGACCATACTTGAAAGTATGTTTTCTGTAAATACAAAGGCACGAAAGATTCAACTCAAGCAAGAGTTGAATACATTGAAGAAAGGGAAGATGTCTATCAATGAGTATGCACTGAAAGTAAGAAGCATTGCAGATGCATTGGCAGCGATTGATGCAATGCCCGATGATGATGATTTGGTGTCGTCTACCTTGGGTGGACTTAACAATGAAAAGGCTTGGAAGTCTTTTGTAACTTCCGTATATGTCAGAAAGCCATTTCCAGATTTCGATGAATTGGTCTCCCTTATGATCACTGAAGAGATCAACATGCAGAGTGAGACATCTGAAAGAAGTGGTGAACAGGTTCAAGCTTTCTACTCTAGTTCTGGAAGGGGACGTGGCAGGTTCTCTTCAAGAGGCCGTGGTACAGGACGTGGTAGTGACAACCAGCAAAACAGATTGAATCAGCAATTTGGCGATATGCAGGTTTCAGGAGGTCGTGGTAACTTTAGAGGCAGGGGGAGCTTTAGAGGAAGAGGTGGATGGCAGAACAGAGGTTCTAACAACTCTGGTATTGTGTGCCACTACTGTGGCAAAACAGGTCATATTGCAGCCCAATGTTATGCTAAGAGAGATGATATCCGCAGTGGTAAGTTGCAGCAAGGAAACTATGCATCGTCTTCACGACAGAATGAAGACAAAAATGAACGTCTGTTTGTTATGCAGCATATGCTGAATGCTGTTACAGGAAAGGGAGCACATGACGATGTTTGGTATGTTGATTCAGGTGCATCCAATCATATGACCAGCCATGCAGAATGGTTTGGAGAGATGCAGAATTTGCAGAATGCAGGTTATGTGCAGACGGGTGATGACTCATGCCACCCAATTTCACACATTGGAAAAGTTCCCTTGTCCTTGCATGATGGTAAGACAAAGAGTCTTTCAGATGTATTACATGTACCATCTATTACAAAGAACTTGGTGTCAGTCGGTCAAATGGTAGAGCAAGGGCTGCAAGTCAGATTTAATGCAAAGGGCTGCTTTGTAGAAGACTTCAATGACAAGTGCAGGTTGGTAGCAAAGGGAAGTAGAGTTGGACGTATGTTCACTCTAGATGCTGGAATTCCTACTATGAATGCGGCTATGTATGCCAAAGGAAAAGGTGTTGTTGCAGACATTGAAATTTGGCACAAACGCATTGGACATGCAAATGTACAAAGGCTGAAATTAATGCAGTCCAAAGGGTTGGTTACAGGTTTGCCTACATTTAAAGTTGCAGAATTTCAGAAGGTATGTGAAGCATGTCAGTTTGGTAAGCAGGCAAGACAACCCTTTTCACATGACAGAGATGTAAGCAGAAATATCCTTGATGTTGTGCATACAGACATTTGGGGGCCTACACAAAATGTATCTCTTGGAGGCAGTTCATACTTTGTCACATTCATTGATGATTGTTCTAGAAAGCTGTGGGTATATTTTATGAAGGAAAAGAGTGAAGCTTTTGAGCACTTTAGAACTTTCAAGGCTGCAGTTGAAAGAGAAACAGGCTTGAAAGTAAAGTGCCTGAGGTCAGATGGAGGGGGAGAGTACCTCTCAAATGAGTTCAGTGATTTTCTGAGGTCTCATGGGATAAAGAGACAGTTCACATGCAGGTATACCCCACAGCAAAATGGGGTTGCAGAAAGGAAAAACAGGCATATTGCAGAAGTTGCACGCGCCTTGATGGCTGAAAAGAATATGCCTAAGCATTTTTGGTCTGAGGCTGTTCATACTGCTGTTTATATTATGAACAGAACTCCCACAGCTGCAGTTCATGGTATGACCCCCGAAGAATGTTTTACAGGTAAGAAGCCTGATGTTTCACACTTGAAAGTGTTTGGCTGCATTGCGTATGTTCATGTACCAGATGAGTTGCGGAAGAAACTGGATCCAAAGGCTGAAAAGTGTATCTTTATTGGATACTCTTTAGAGCAAAAAGGGTATCGCTGTTACAACCCTGTCACATGTAAGTTCAGAGTGAGCAGGGATGTCATCTTTGATGAAATGAGCAGTTGGTATGCATCTAGTGGTGATGCATTGGATGTTGATGATGATCATGACACTCATGTGCAGGCTGAAAGGCAAGAATCACGGACTCTTAGTGGACCAGAGACATCATCTGGTAGTCCTTGGTCTGGGAGACTAAGGAGTACCTCTACATCTTCGAGTGCATCTAGTAGCACTACAGGTAAAGACAAAGGAAAGAATAAAGTGTCAGAAGGCATTGATGCAGTTCTTGATGGAGACTCCAGTGGCTCAGAGAGCTTGGATGATGAGCTTGGCATTCCTTCAGTGAGGACTCCAGGTGTGCAGAGAGCACGTGTTAATGCAAAGACTCCATTGAGTGATCCAGTGGTACGCAAGTCTAGCAGGGTGAGATACCCTGTTAAAAGATTTGGTTTTGAGGGTTATGCAGCTCACCATTATGCTTATATGGTGAAACTAGTTGAGGATGTTGAGCCCACATGTTTTGAGGAGGCTGTTGGTCATGCTCATTGGGATGCAGCAATGGATGAGGAGATGGCTGCATTAGAGGCCAATAAGACTTGGGATCTAGTATCATTGCCAAAGGGAAAGAAAGCTATTGGATGTAAGTGGGTTTATAAGATTAAGCACAATGCAGATGGTTCTATTAGCAGGTACAAAGCTAGGCTGGTTGCAAAAGGCTATGCCCAAACATATGGCATAGATTATGATGAAACCTTCAGTCCAGTTGCTAGGATGGCAACTGTCAGATGTGTGATTGCTTTGGCAGCAGCCAAAGGTTGGAGGTTGCAGCAAATGGATGTAAAGAATGCCTTCTTGCATGGTGATTTGCAGGAAGAAGTGTATATGGATCAGCCAGCAGGTTATGAAGATTTAGAGCATCCCACGTATGTGTGCAGGTTGAAGAAGGCACTCTATGGGCTCAAGCAAGCACCAAGAGCATGGTCTGACAAGATCAGAGAGTATCTTGTCAATATTGGCTTTTATGTTTCTGATGCTGATCACTCACTTTATGTGAGAAAGGGAGATGCAGGTTTGGTCATCATAGTCATCTATGTGGATGACTTGATTATTACAGGTGATAGTGATAGTGGGATTGCTGAAGTCAAGGGCTATTTGAAGATGAAGTTTGAGATGAAGGATTTAGGTGAGCTAAGGTACTTCCTTGGCATTGAGGTGATCAGATGTGATGATGGTATATGGCTGTTCCAAAGACAGTATGGCTTGGATATGTTGTCCAAGTATGGTATGACTGCATGCAAACCACTTTCAGTCCCATTGGAGCAGAATGTAAAGCTGAGTGCTGATGTTGGGGATGAGATAGAAGACCCTACTATGTTCAGAAGGATAGTGGGGAGTTTGATCTACATGACCATTACAAGGCCAGACTTGAGCTATGCTGTTGGTCTTGTGAGTCAGTTTATGCAAGTACCTAGAAAGCCACATTTGGATGCAGTGAGACGCATATTGAGATATGTGAAGTCCACATTACATTATGGGCTTTTCTATGAGGCAGGTACAGACGTACAGGTGTTTGGATACACAGATGCAGATTGGGCTGGTAGTATGTCTGATAGACGATCTACCAGCGGATACATGTTCTCTCTTGGTAGTGCAGCAGTTGCTTGGAGCAGCAAAAAGCAATCTACAGTTGCTTTGTCGAGTACAGAGGCTGAGTATAGAGGTGCTGCTGTTGCAGCATGTGAGGTAGTATGGCTGCAAAAGTTACTGGCTGATTTGGATGTGCAGGTGGAAGGTCCAGTTGTCATTTATTGTGACAACATGAGCAGTATACAGTTGGCTAGGAACCCTGTGTTCCATGCTAGGACAAAACATATTGAGGTACACTACCACTTTGTGAGAGAGAAGGTACTAGCAGGTGAGATTGACTTGGTGTATGTCAGCACACAGGATCAGATAGCTGATATCTTCACGAAGGCATTGGGTACAGAGAAGCTTCAAAAGTTTCGAAGCTTACTTGGAGTTGCAGAGATACAGTTGAGCTTGAGGGGGAGTGTTGAGATGGCAAGCTCAACACATGTGGACATGGATGATGGACCGCCTGGTTAGATGGGTCCACACGTCTACACTTAGCACGTCGGTGGTCATTATGACTCTCACATGGCCACTGACTCATTACTTATTATATTCAGGTTGTTACACCTATTTACAGCTGGCATAGTTATAGCGCCAGTCGACTAGTGTAGTCGGTTATGCATTGTTTGACTTAGTAGGCCACTTTCCTTTTATGTTGTATCTTATCTATACTTTGTGTACATTGTAAAGTGTGTGGAAGAAGAAGAAAAAATCAGCAAGAAAACGTTTTGGCCTCCATCTCTCTTCTTGTCTCTTGAGTGAGCTTCTCCTTGTGCATTCTGTGTGTGTTCGGCGCAGCATCTTGAGCAACCCCCTCCACCACGCGATTCTTGACATGAGGCCATGCTTGAAACAAGAAGATCAAGAGACAATGCCAAGGACAGGCTTGGGACTTACAAATATCGTAGAAGACCCTAAAAGAAGCCCAAGCCTTATAGACGAAGGCATCGATGGAGGGTCAGCACAATGCCGCGATGGATATCCAAAGCGTTGCTATGTGCTTAAGGGTATTACGCAGGTAACCAATGGATGTGGGTACCAAAATCCCCTACTAAACCATCTCTATCAGGTGAAGGCAAGATTGCATCAAAAGCAACGAAGCACAGGAGGAAATCTAAGAGAAACTCTAGGTCTCGAGGCAAGAAACCAGACATGAGTGTTCGAAAGAAAGAGCCTCAACCTAGCATGCCTAATAAGCAGATGTCATATGTAGCCATTGAGCGTGCACAAAATCCATTAGTACCCAAAGAGCCTTTGGTTTTCCAAGAGGATAACATGCATCATAGGCACAACATTGCTCATGGCAAGGCTGATCACTCAACAAAGCAAATGGCACAATCGTCTAACAACCTCGAGCAAATCATTCAGCTAGTGCCAAGTCCACCTAAGAGTCTTAGATCTCCTACATCCTCTTTTTCCAAACGGACACAAGAAGCACAACAGCGATCGTCAATGGCAGCTGCTCACTCCCAATCTCTATCTCCATCAAAGCTTCCAAATATCCAAGAGGGGGGACATGACACTAGCCGTAGCTCTTGGCCCAAGGATATGCTTGTGCAACCCAATGTGACTAGATCAACTCATGCTCGATCTACACATATGAATGCTCAAAGGGAAACAAAAGACGCGACCACTTTCGATCGCCCTAGGGACATGACACCACAATCCACCAAGACTAGCTAGCCCACTGGACTAGTCGCTACTACTTCCAATCAGGGATCACATCAGTCACAGCCCTTGGCTGTGGCACTGCCCCTTGTGGAACGTGTCCTTAGCAGTTTACCTATGAAGGAGGTGTCACAACCAACTTCCTTGACAACTCTAGCACTTCCAAAGTGCCTAAAGCCTAGGCTGGAGGAGTTAAACACATGGGAATGGTTGAAGAGCTAGACTCTCCCAAAAGGGACACACTTGTACCCTCACAACCTGGTGAGGCTATTCAGCAGGCCACGGCTATGTCCCATGAGGACACACTAGAGAAAGGAAATGCTGAGGCCCAACCAAGCACATCAACGGCTGACTAGTCCAGGGTCCTGAGTCGTTGAGAGCTGCACCTTCACTGACCAAGAAAAAGAGGAGAAAATAGTGAAAACAACAACAGTTGTAGGTGGTTGTGGACCCCAAGAACATTAAGACGAAGAGCGCTCAAGATTTGATGAATAAAGCATCGAGTCTAGCCCACCAATGAACCCATTGATGCCTCTCCTAATAGCGGTGAAACCTCAGACACATCCGTGTGCTCTAAAAAATCAAAGCAGTCATTACCATCAATGGCTGCTTAGCAACACTCAATCCACCGACAATAGAACTTGCATTGACCAATCAAGAGTGGATATAATTCTATTACAATAGGGTGATAAACCTATACCAATCACATCCAAGGAGAACCATGACGCAATAACGAAGCCTCAGGAGAAACATGGAAACCCCAAGAGTAGAAGAAATCCTAGCATTGGCCAAACTTGCGCGTCTAGGCTTGAGCACCCAGCTACGCTAAAGCCCAAGCAAACTCCTAGAACCTTGCATGAGATAGCAACTCAGCAAGCCCTCGTTGAACATAGAAGTGTCACAGAGTGCTTAACTGAGCTGGAGGCTAAGCTCAAAGTTTTCGCACATGTCTATGTCTTGGCAGACATGCGCACATTCCCTAAAGAGCATCTCAAAGAATACTTGCCATTTCCCTTATCTTGGGAAGAGCAGGAACATCTTGACGAGCACTATAGCAGGCTCCTGTATGAATGCATGTGACTCATCTCTCTCGAGGAAGCCAATGTACTGCGCTTAACTATCACATTCAATGATGCGCTCTGCCAACCAAATCTCTTAGAGATAGAGCAACTAAAGCAACTATCAGAGGGCCGAAGTCAATTTGAACAGCGTTGATGTGAAAACCGCATTGCATGGTTGAACTAGGAGCCCAGATCGTGACAGTCTCAGAGGAGCAATTGGCCAAATGGGGGTCTCAAAGAGACCCAACCTATGTGGCACCAACTTCTCTTCGAGTGCTAACTTCCATTTGGGGAACAGACTTAGCTGAACCTAGCCAAGAGAACTCTCTATTTGATAAGGCTCTCACTGAGGAGGAGTTACATGTTGCCAGTAGACTCGAACAAAGTTCCATGCTACTCGATGTTGCAAAATATCTATCGGTATTGAGTAAGCTGCCACGAGTACTGGATGCGTGTGCCACGCTCCACTATAATCCAGAGTTCTACAATTGGCTTTTATCCTCATGAAGTGACATGGATTCATGGATATGTATGTAAATAAACAATGACTTTTGTGACCCTGTATAGACACTATCAACACACACAAGCAATAATAGTCAAGCGCAGGGAGAATAGTTGGGGTCAACAGGCTAAGCTCCTCAGGTCCTCCTCTCACCACATTTTTAGAAGTTGTGTGACCATTTCCACCTCCGGGCGGAGGGCATGCACCCCTCATTACCACCATAGGAATCCTTGACCAACATCTTTGATGGTGTAGACAAGGTGCAGTCCCTTTCTATACACCTTTTTCCCTTTCTGGTCTATCCTTCCAAGGATGAGCCCTGCCCCAATCCATGACCACAAGTCCGCTTAGCTTAGCATGAGCCAAGATCTGCTAATGGCTGGAGGCTGAATGAAGATCATATGGGGGCCATCCCTCTACAACAAGCACTGCATGCCTCACCCCTCCCTTTCTCATCATATGCGCTTGATAACCCACACTATAATCCCTTATATGCGAATGGTTTTATCATGTATCAAGGCCTAATCCTTGGTTTGCATCTTGCAGGTCCCCCTACGAGGAAGACATGGAGCACCTAGGGTAGCTGGCTTGCAAAGACACTCTTCGCTATCGATGGGAACATGCAACACATGCCCCTCCACCGATGCGCTACGTGCCTACCCTCAAAAGGTATGCAAAGAAACGAGGTCCCAAGTGACATCGCCACAGACGTAGACCGAAGAATCCCCAGGTCAGGGGAGTAGAAGCTCAAAGAAGCACACGAGGTGTGGCAACACCCATTGTGCAAGCCCCCAACAGGCGCTAGGGAACCAGGTGCTCAAAGGCTGAAAGGGCAGCTCGAGACAAGGAAGAATTTGATGCATTGTTCAAAAGCATCTTGGAAATGGTCGCGGCCAAAGACTACACCATTCAGGTCCCGGCCGACATCTTCCCTTCCCAACCTCACAGAAGCCCCTCACCAACAGAGCCTTAGTCACCTAACCACCCAGACTCACCACACCTTGTGCAAATCGAGTAGCCCCTATGATATACAAGCAGCTTAACAAGCCATCCTGCCATAACTTTTTGGCTTTTGATGATTAAAGGGGCATTCTCCCCACTTGTACACACTTCATTTACCTATCGTTAATATATACCACGTCTTTAACAAGCACTGGAATAGGCATTGCAATCAGCATCATAGCATTTTGAAAAGTTATATCTTGACATGATTGCATTTGTTTGTTGTACTTGACGCATGCAACTTGCATATACTCTCATGAAGTGACAAGTGGATGCAGGATGTCACAGGTCTTCGTGCAAATGTGTTCAATGCCCAAGTCACCGCAAGACCACCAACCACACAAAGAACCGCAACAAAGCCATACTGCCGAACGTGAAAAATCACCCTTGCGAGTGCCCACATCACACGAACCAAAGCATAGTCATGGGCTAGGCTCTCTTCTTGGGTCAAGCTCTACAGTGAGCTCACAATGGTTGTTACCTCAATTGTACCAACATCGCAACAACGGCTTCTCTAACAATGAGGCTAGGGCACAATCATCACTGTCATATCCATTTCTTGAGCCTTCGAAGCTTGACATTTTCCAACCCATTGAAAGGCTGATAGCCTCAACATATTTCAATGGTTGTACTCATGCAAGTCAAAAAAAGAAAAAGAAAAAAAGAAAACAAAAGAACAAAAAGATAAGAAGCACCCACGATCACTGCACCGCACCTAGCGGTCCTCAAATTAGGTGCGTCCAATGACCTTGGTCGGCTGGCTCCATCCCTAGTTCCCTATCCCCCTAGCATCACCCACAATAGTTCAGGGCACATCAAGGGTAGGACAGACCTAGGGAGCTTGTCTCACCTATGGTTAGACCTGTCACCCTGACCCATTCACACAATTCCCTCTTGCACTCTGCCTTAATACCATTGTAATCAATTGTGGTAAGCAGCACTGCACGAATGGCCATGAAAAGTACACTGTCCTCATCGCACAGGCCCAATGTCTACCAGCTACCGATAGTGCAGTATCCCTGTGTTCTATTATGTTACGTCGTGCAATCACAATGCACAGGATGTCGCATACACCTTCACGTGTACTTCTTCCCACCATGGACGACTTTGCTTCATCCACATGTCGTTATGAGAAACTATCCCGCGGTCTTCTACCTACGTAATATCTAAGTATGCATGAGCACTCACATAATATCTACACCCAAGTATATACACAGTTTGGGTTCTCAAGTGCAGGACAATACTCTCAGCTTGCTTAGAGTTTGACCTGTCTCCCAAACTAGTTAAACTATTTTTTGTGCACGATAAAGAAGACTAGCACTACCCCTAGGGAGAAACCACCTATGAGAGGTTTTCAATTGCAAGTAATTGAAGACTCCAACGAAGGTGTCGTTCACTTTTCATCAACACTCAACTCTAAATTTCTATCCTTACCACCTTATAAGCCTGACAAGAATCATCATGTACAGAATCCCCAACAAACTGCCACTTGTACTCCATAAGTGCAACCCCCCCAAAGAACATCCCTACCACCAACTCCCATTGCCCTACCACCTACCACTTAACCCACCAACATTCCCCCAATGACCTTCCTCCCCACCACTACCAACACTCCGCCATGGCAACCACAGACGTCCTTGCCACCCATGTCTTCAGTGCACGCTAACACCTGCTACCTACGATGGTGAGTGCCATGGGACTGGCACTCGTCTAGGAGGGGGGTAATGTTAACCCTCAAACAAACGAAGGTGGAAAATCTGGAAAAGCTAAAGTAGAAGACAAAGACAAAGGCCAAGGCAAAGAGAAACGGAAGACAAAGATGCACAAGGAGAAGAGTCCTAAATAAGGGAGAAAGGCACACAAGGAAAAGCACAAGTCAAAACTTTTGTAAAAGAGCACAAGTGCATCATGGTTTAATTCAAGGAGCACTGGGCTCTCACCCATGTAATTTGTAAATTTAGATGTGTGGTGGAAAGGAAGCTAGAAGGACAATGGGAAAAAGGGCCTAGAGGCTACGGCCGGTCATGTAAAAAAAGGGGAAAAGGGGATGACCACCCAAAAGGGATTTAGGGTTTTGTATATAAAGTTGAAAAGTGAATGAGAAGCTCATTCTTGTGTGTGGCCAAAAGTAGCTCTCCTCCTCTTCTTCTTCTTCTTCTTGCTTGCTTGCTTGAGCTTGTGCTTGAGAGAGGGAGTGTGAGAGTGTGAGGGAGTGAGTGTGTGAGGGTGAGGGACCGTGGGGTGGAGAAGCTCTCCATCTTCTCATATGAAGATTTGCAAAATATCTTCATGATATATAACATCCAATGGTAAAATTTAGAATTTTATGAATAAAGCTAGGGTTTTGAAAAAAATTCCAAATAGAGACACTAGATGTACAATGCACACATGCTAGTAAGCTAGTTGCTCAACTCTATCATAGAGCCAACCTTATGGTCTTTAATTATAAAAATTGAAGTAGAAATATTAGAATACACATATTGACCATCCTAGAACTACCTTAGGGCTCTCTTAATTGCAAGATTTATCTTGGAGGTGTCCTATTGTGATAGCAACGGGCTATCATTACATCTTTTGCATCTAATTCATCTTAAATTATTTTCTCTACCATTCCTACAAAGCACATCATATGCATGTAATACATACACACACAATAACAATATATGACAAATGCTTGATGAGAGAAGTGTGTATAGATAAATAAGAATGATATGAGCATGTGGGCTTCTCATCTCAAGGATTGGAGAAATTGAGCTTTTGAAGCATCTCTGAGAATGTGTTGTATCAAAGACAGATCCTAAACACAAGAGTAGTCCATCTATGATTCAAGAATGATGCCGCCCAATTGTGTGGCTGTCTAGACAAAAAAAATACAACTATGATGGTTGGTTGGTAGCATGGTAGACATCCAATTTATTCAAGCTTGTTTTTTTACTAAAACTTTCAATTTTCCACCACAATTATAGTGACAATTACACAATTACAGTGACAAGACAATCTAGAAGCACTATATTCTAACAAAAGGCATTACCTGAACTGCAAATTCAAGCATGGGACTTACAATTCCATTGGCATATTGTGTTGTTGAAGAAAGGGTCTCCTGCCAATACACAGGTTCGCAATAAGAAAAAGGAAGATAATCACATATACACAACACTCCACCCCAGACAAAACATGTTTGATTACCAAAGTGCTCTGGTTTCCTAACTAAGAACATACAAGATGTTCCTCTTTATTCTCTTTGATGAGAGTACAAGACTATATAGAACTTGCCATTGTAAAACTTTCCATACTTGCTTGAAGGTGTAGCCTCTTTTTAGTTTGACTTTATATGCTAGACTTGAGAAAGTCTAATTGTTGATCCCCTATAGTCATGCCCTACCATAAAAAATATTAGCCACGGATACCACACAAAAGGACTAACATACGTAAAAGTAGATATTATGCTAAACGTCCAACAAAATAAACTCCACATTCAAAAACAAGAATGCTCAATTTCAAAATTCAACTTAATCATATCCTAGAAATTTTTCAAATCCCAAAATTCAAAAATGAAGGCTTGGCTAATGCTTGAAATTGCCTACAGGGTTTTCTTTCTCAAGCTTGTTCAAGAAGTATACCCCCCTATTCTGCTGGCATTGTCCTGATAATATCAGAATCACCTGAGATCATCAATAACCAAGTAACTATCAGGAGCTTGATCACAATAGATTTACATGTATGTATGAAATGGTAAGCTGTATAAGTTTCCATTAATGATTATGTAAAATAGTATGACTTACCAAGATCATTGATACTAAGACAACACACTCTGTAATACCTTCCACAAGCAATGCCAAGATCTACATTGTTTGGATATAACACATACAAAGTGAGCCAATGAGAATCAAAGAAGATGGCTCTAAAAATTTTGTTAAAATATGAAACGGTAGGTTTAAACCACTCTTCTAGTATAATGATGTACGCCAATCTTTGAAAGCATCCCATAATAATCAATTTTTGACTTTCTTAAAGGTGGGCAATTGTTTGCAATAATGATCAATTTACTAGCATATAGAAAATGTTTACCATGTAGCAAAGCAAAGTACCAATCAAACCCCGAAGTGCAACTTAATAGATATGTACCCTTGCCACAACACAATGACTTCAATGTAGCTTTATATCCCAGAGTGTACTTTTCGCTCTTCTTAACAAGTGCAAGCCTGTTGTTAATAATTTCCTACTATTACATTGGATCTCATGCCATGGATCCCCATTCACACATTGCCTGATAACAATTTTACAGCCACCACTAGACAAGAACATTTAGAAGCTTGTATAATAGACTACGCCTTACCATGTCATACATTGATCCTTTAGACATAAGGACTTGCTCATCCTCCATGTATCCCTCTTCTTGCTTCCTGCAACTAAAATTAAAACTCCTCAAAGTTTTGAGCTTCAGTTCAAGCATGCACTAGTCATATGCACTCCACTTGCATTTTACTTCATTGCTGCTAGGACATTATTGCTTAAAAGTTCTTCCTACTAGTTGAGTTCTGACTTGTGCTCGGACTTAATTTGGCTACTCCAGGTGGATAGCTCGCTCTTCATGCTAAGGGATTCGTGTGTTCTGCTGCTGCTCCCTGTTCATGGATATTATTTCGAATCATCACTTACCATTGAACCCGCATTGGAGGTCTAAGAGGCTATACTGACATTCTCAATCCTCCCAAAGCATGCTCTATACAATTACTCGATGCTAACTTAAAGCATCTGTTAGCAAATAAATAGAGCTACATCATTGGGAAATTACAAGCTTGATGCTATACATGTGTTTTCAGACCTTCCAATGTGCAGTCTATAGGGTTGCTCCATGCTCATTATTATACCAACATCATGCTCATTATTATACCAAACATAATGCAAGAACTTTCAAGATATTTAAAACTACCATAAACATAAACTAAAAGAAACTTCATAATATAAGCCCATAGCTCACTGTGGATTGCACCTCATAATAGATTGATGACAGACATCCTTGGGAAGAAGCTTGTATGCCACCAAATTGAAGTTAATGGAGGACAAAGTATGATTTTTGTAATCCTCGTGCTGGTCAAGGTTGTTTACAAAATGCCCATAATGTCAAGCTGATCCTCTGCATAGATGATCTTCGAGTAGCTGCTTCCATCAATTATGTGGCATCACATGGTAGTCATTCTAGACACCTAAACAGCCATCTTCTTTCATATAATAAAGTAGGTAGTATCCCACACAATAGCAACATGATAAAAAGTCATCATGAAATTGATCTTTTAGTTGTAGTAAGGGTCAAGCCTTCATGGATGGCTCCTCAGCAGCATTGAACCAACAATAGGATTCTTCTAGAAAAGCTTTGCAAGCTTTCTCTTCTTCTTTAAATTGTTTCAATACTCCCCTCGTGACCAGAGCATATGTGCTAGTACCTCTGAGGAGATGGATAGATTCTGGTAGCCCCTCTCTAAGAAGAAATTGAGGTCTCACTCCTTCAAAGTTGAATCCTCTAAGAAGAAATTGAGGTCTCACTCCTTCAAAGTTGAATCCTCTAGTGTTTTATGCAACCATCCTTGGAATCTAGCAAGTTAGTTGTCCACTTTGTTCCTGCCCCAACAGATCTCTGATGGATGACATAGATAACCTACATGCCTACCCTAAAAAGATCTCCACGAAGAATATGCTAGTCCTCTTCTATACATGTGACATCCTTCTTACTCTTCTTATACAACTGCTCCTCCTTTCAGTGCTTTTGTTGTCTTTTTTTTAAGCAAACCTGTTTTCTAAGCATGAGATTTGATTACTACTTCTTTATCCTTTCTTCTTCCAAATCACTGATATCTGAAGCTTACTTTTAATTATAAACTATAGTTCTTTCGAGGGTAACCTTAGTATTAACTAATGGAGTACATGATATAGAAGACTCCCATGGTCAATAACATCAAAAACTGATTTGGAGGGATTCCTGTTGTAGACACAATCACCTATAAAAGTACTTCTCCCCTTCATTCCTTCATGGTTTGAGGCTCCATGATCTTCTCCACTCCTGTTAGCTCTCTCAGCATCACAAAGAATCTCCCCTCTTTCTTTTCATTGCAATCCCAAAAGGAGTTTTCATTGTAGCAAGATTTGTATTAAATTCACATTTAAATGAAGAAGATCAATACCATCCCTCTTCCATTTAGACATTGTTGATTCCCTTCACCTCTCTCATGCCTGACACATGAACCTATTACTGACTTTCTCCTGCAACTACCTATGAGAATGATGAAAGAGTTAAAACACACTCAAATGCTTCATACAGCTCATAAAAGGATTCTACCCATGAGACTAGTCAATACCAAAGAGAATATCATGTCTACTAATCGTTTGAATACATTCGTAGCATGACTATGAGTAGAGAATTCCAGCAAAGCATAACCTCATTTTGACACTCCATTTGTTCTCAGCGTATTTTGACCACTTCGACAATCTAAAACATTGCCCTCACATCGTCCCTTAATGCATTCACAGCATGATTGTGAGAGCAGAGAATTCCAAAAAAGCATACCTATGTATCCACGTTGTCACAAACACCTCAAGTCTCCTCCTCGTCTACCTTTCTCCATCTGGCCTCTACTCAGGTAAGGTATCTTCCTCCTCTCCCTCTCCCTCGTCCTCCTCCTCAGCATTGTCTTCTTCATCTTGATCATCCTGAGTCCTCTACATCCTAGAAACTGCTTTGATCCTCTTTTGTTTGTGATCTCGACATCCTCCCCTCATAGCACAAGTTTTGTGCAATTTCGAACCTCCAATTTTGACCATTTAAAATAGCGTCCTCTACCTAAATCTTGCTCAAATTTGCCTCCTCTCTCTTTCTATTTTTTGGATTTTTTTGAATTGGTCTCACTCCTCCAAAGCCCCTATTCACATACCAATAATCTATATATATGCAAGCAAGCTCATACATACCAAAAACAAGCATATGTACACATATGTATGTATGTATGTATGTATCAGGCACATGATGTTCACCAAGGAAAAGATGAATGCATTCGAACAAGTTCATAAAAAGGTTGCAATTAGTGCATCTTCCCCTTGGCATGGAAGTAAATTGTGAAGTAGGGGTATATGAAGCCCCAATGCGTATGCTTAGAAACAATGTGCAGTTAAGTGCTTGTGACCCTTCAATCCTAGTGAACTACATGAGTTAATGATCAAGAAAACTTTACATTATCCTCTTATTGCTTAGCCTTGTGCATCGAGATTCCTTCAAGCCTATGCACATGACCGAATATTGGCATACAGGTTTTTATGCATTATGGAAATTCAAAACCAAAACAAGGTTTAAGCTTCTTACTTGTTGGAGATCGAGTTCTTTTTCAATTATCAAAACTCAAATGCCACTATCACACAAACAAAAAAGTCCAAAATCCTAGCCATCCTATGTAAACTTAGGAATTTTTTAGGTTTAGTGGAAGCACATAACAACACCTTCTCGATGCACATGGAGATTGCTTCGAGTGAGTAAGGTTGTTTGGGTATGAAAAAGTTACATATTCAATATTCTATGAATTGACCTTATTTCACTAACCCAAAGAGAAAGAGTTTCCAAAACATGCATACATGTGTTCTAGACAAAGGAAGTTTACCATTACTCTTAGTCCCCCTCAAGTGTGCATGCATACAAATACAATTAGACTACCCAATACTCTCTGTGCACCCTCCAACAAGACCAATCAAGATGTGGTGTCCAATTTTGGACCTTGCTTAAATCATTTGTGTGTGTGTGTGTGTGTGTGTGTGTGTGTGTGTGTGTGTGTGTGTGTGTGTGTGTGTGTGTGTGTGTGTGTGTGTGTGTGTGTGTGTGTGTGTGTGTGTGTGTGTGGGCATGCATGTATGTATGGATGTACATATGTGTGTAGATGTATATATATGTACATATATAAAGAAAGTGCATTTATGTATATGTACATGTATATGTGTATGTATGTACATGTATGAATAAATTGCATGTTATGTTAAAGATAAAGACAAAGCATAAGGTTTTTACAATAGTTATTATTAGGAAGCTCAACCTGTGTCTTATGATAGTAGGGTAATACCACTTTTGAAGGCATGTGTTACAAAAACCTATTGTTATTGACTTACATGGCTAGTTACTAATTATGTGTCCCTTGTATCTTAAATTGGAGTGTTCTCAAAATTACTCTTTTATACCTCCTAAGAAGAGAAAAGAATGCCATCAACTACTCATGGTCATACTCCTTTGAGCCTAGTTTCACACACACACACACACACAAATAGGAATGAGAAAAAGAAAACAAATCAAACTGTCATGTTACATGCATAATCTATCTATTAATAATAAAATAAGTATAAACAATCTTGATAGTTGCCTTCAGAGAATACTTTGGTCCCAAATGTGTCTGTTGCTTTTGATTAACTTTTAATAGAAGAAGGAAGATTCATTCCATCTTTTTCACATCTTTGTGTGTGTGTGAGAGAGAGAGAGAGAGAGCATACATCTCTCATGCAGCTCCACAAAATAATGTAACAATCACTCTTTATCTTCTTTTAGGTTGGCTTTACAAAAGCTAAGTCTAAGTGCTTGACCACTTTAGAGAATGTCTCTTCAATGCTAGGTATTTTCACCCATGAGTCACCCATCCTCCACCTCTTTTATGTGAGAGAGAGAGAGAGAGAGAGAGAGAGAGAGAGCATAATACCCTAAAGATTAGGGATACTATATTTACTTGTTGAGGTTCATCATATAACCCTTTTGTTAAAGATCTAGGCCAGTTTTATGATTTAATAATGCCCTTTTGTAAAAACTTTACATGTTCAATATAAAGACCCCTTTTGTGAATAGATTTATTGCTTTTAAAATATTGCCTTCTGTAAATGTACTTATGTAAGCCTAAGTATTTTTATATTACCTTGTTTTGAACTCATGTTACACACATTTTTATACATAGTGACCCCCCTGAGGCAAAGCTGGGGTTTTGGATCCTTTCCCTATTTTGAGTAGACTAGGGTATTGTCAAAAAAGATGAGTATGAAGTCATCAAGATAGGGCCTAAAGATATCCTGCATTAACCTATTGAAGGTAGCAGGAGCATTCGTCAATCTGAATGACATCACTAGGAATTCAAAGTGTCAATACCTTGTACTAAATGCAGTCTTCAGGATATCTTCTTCCTTGATCCTTATCTGATAATATCTAGATATGAGATCTATCTTTGAGAAGATCTTAGCCCCTTGAAGATGGTCAAGTAATTCATCTATTCTTGGAATGGGGTATTTATTTTTTATGGTTGCTTGATTCAACCCTCTGTAGTCAATACATAGGTGAAGCATTCCATCTTTCTTCTTTTGGAACAACATTGGAACTCCCCAAGGTGAACTGCTAGGACGAATGTAGCCTTGATCTAACAATTTCTTGAGTTTCTCTTTCAGTTCGATAGCTTCTGGAATAGACATCTTATATGGCCTCTTTGCGACCAGTGCAGCTCTTGGCACAAGTTTGATTTCGTGGTCGACTTCCCTTTGGGGAGGAAGTTCCGTCAGATCTTCAGGAAATACGTCTATGTATTCCTTTAACCATGAAGGTTCTTTTCTAGATTCTTGATTTTGATCTAGCTTATACAATTTAATCAGATAGACAGGTAGGCCCTTTTGAACCCTTTTATTATCTGTGTTACTTTTGCCAACTGTATTGTTGGCTTACCATCCTCACCTTGAGTCGTGACTAGTTCCCCTTCAGAATTTCGGAAGGAGACTTGGCCCTTCCCACACTAGATGTGGTCATCATTGGGTATTAGCCAATCCATTCAGAGTAAACATTCATGGACACCTAGGTTTGTTACCCTAAATCTCAAGAAGTTGGCTTCCAACCCAGTAGGAATTTCACCTTAGCAATTTGCCTAGTGCAAGTGACCTCACGACCATTTGCTAATTCCACAAGTAAAGTAGGTGCATCTATTGTGGCTATCCCTAATCTCTTTGCACAGATTGGTGAGATGAAGGAGCATGTATTGCCATAGTCAATCAAGGTTTTGAAGCTTTTACCTTGATAATCTGATGGAGTTTGAATCACCGAGAATTGGCAATTCGGACCTTTCTTGTGAAGAGCGGTGTGAACCGTTGTCCTCTCAAGGTCAGCATCCATGGATGGATCTTCTTTATTGTCCAACTCCTTGTTGGAAATGTCAAGAATCGCGTGGTGGGGGGACTTGCTCAAGATGCTGCGCCGAACACACACAGAATGTACAAGGAGAAGCTCACTCAAGAGACAAGAAGAGAGATGGAGGACAAAACGTTTTCTTGCTGGTTTCTTCTTCTTCTTTCACACTCTTTTCAATGTACACAAAGTATAGATAAGATACAACATAAAGGAAAGTGGCCTACTAAGTCAAACAATACATAACCGACTACACTGATCGACTGGCGATATAACTATGATGTAAATAGGTGTAACAACCTGAATATAATAAGTAATGAGTCAGTGGCTTTGTGAGAGTCATATTGACCACTGACGTGCTAAGTGTAGACGTGTGGACCCATCTAACCATGTAGTCCATCATCAATATCCGCATGTGTTGAGCTTGTCATCTCAACACTCCCCCTCAAGCTCAACTACATCTCTGCAACTCCAAGTAAGCTTCGAAACTTTTGAAGCTTCTCTGTACCCAATGCCTTCGTGAAGATGTAAGCTATCTGATCCTGTGTGCTGACATACACCAAGTCAATCTCACCTGCTAGTACCTTCTCTCTCACAAAGTGGTAGTGTACCTCAATATGTTTTGTCCTAGCATGGAACACAGGGTTCCTAGCCAACTGTATATTGCTCATGTTGTCACAATAAATGATAACTGGACCTTCCACCTGCACATCCAAATCAGCCATTAACTTTTGTAGCCATACTACCTCACATGCTGCAACAGCAGCACCTCTATACTCAGTCTCTGTACTCGACAAAGCAACTGTAGATTGCTTTTTGCTGCTCCAAGCAACTTTTGCACTACCAAGAGAGAACATGTATCCACTGGTAGATCTTCTATCAGACATACTACCAGCCCAATCTGCATCTGTGTATCCAAACACTTGTACATCTGTACCTGCCTCATAGAAAATTCCATAATGTAATGTGGACTTCACATATCTCAATATGCGTCTAACTGCATCCAAATGTGGCTTTCTAGGTACTTGCATAAACCGACTCATACGACCAACAGCGTAGCTCAAGTCTGGCCTTGTAATGGTCATGTAGATCAAACTCCCCACTATCCTCTTGAACATAGTAGGGTCTTCTATCTCATCCCCAACATCAGCACTCAACTTTACATTTTGCTCCAATGGGACTAAAAGTGGTTTGCATGTTGTCATACCATACTTGGACTACATATCCAAGCCATACTGTCTTTGGGACAACCATATACCATCATCACATCTGATCACCTCAATGCCAAGGAAGTACCTTAGCTCACCTAAATCCTTCATCTCAAGCTTCTTCTTTAAAAAATCCTTGACTTCAACAATCCCACTATCACTATCACCTGTAATAATCAAGTCATTCACATAGATGACTATGATGACCAAACCTGCATCTCCTTTCTCACATAAAGTGAGTGATCAGCATCAGAAACATAAAAGCCAATATTGACAAGATACTCTCTGATCTTGTCAGACCATGCTCTAGGTGCTTGCTTGAGCCCATAGAGCGCCTTCTTCAACCTGCACACATACGTGGGATGCTCTAAATCTTCATAGCCTGCTGGTTGATCCATATACACTTCTTCCTACAAATCACCATGCAAGAAGGCATTCTTCACATCCATTTGCTACAACCTCCAACCTTTGGTTGCTGCCAAAGAAATCACACATCTGACAGTTGCCATCCTAGCCACTAGACTGAAGGTTTCTTCATAATCTATGCCATATATTTGGGCATAGCCTTTTGCAACCAGCCTAGCCTTGTACCTACTAATAGAACCATCTGCATTGTGCTTAATCTTATAAACCCACTTACATCCAATAGCTTTCTTGCCCTTCGGCAATGATACTAGATCCCAAGTCTTATTGGCCTCTAATGCAGCCATCTCCTCATCCATTGCTGCATCCCAATGAGCATGACCAACAACCTCCTCAAAACATGTGGGCTCAACATCCTCAACTAGTTTCACCATATAAGCATAATGGTGAGCTACATAACCTTCAAAACCAAATCTTTTAACAGGGTATCCGACCCTGCTAGATCTACGTACCACCGGATCACTCAATGGAGCCTTTACATTACTATGAGCTCTCTGTACACCTGGTGTCTTGATAGAAGGAATACCAAGCTCATCATCCAAACTCTCTAAGCCACTTGAGTCTCCATCAAGAACTGCATCAATGCCATCTGACACTTTATTTTTTCATTTGTCTTTACCTGTAGTGCTACTAGATACACCTGAAGATGTAGAGATACTCCTTAGTCTCCTAGACCAAGGACTACCAGATGATGTCTCTGGTCCACTAAGAGTCCATGGTTCTTACTTTTCAGCCTACACATGAGTGTCATGATCATCATCATCATCTAATGCATCACCACTAGATGCATACCAACTGCTCATTCCATCAAAGATGGCATCCCTGCTCACTCTGAACTTACATGTGACAGGGTTATAACAGTGATACCCTTTCTGCTCTAAAGAGTATCCAATAAAAACACATTTTTCTGCCTTTGGATCAAGCTTCTTCCATAGATCATCTAGCACATGAATGTATGCAACACAGCCAAATACCTTCAAGTGTGATACATCAGGCTTCTTGCCACTAAAGCATTCTTCAAGAGTCATCCTATGAACTGCAGCTGTGGGAGTTTTGTTTATAATATAAACAGCAGTATGAACAGCCTCAGACCAAAAATGCTTAGGCATATTCTTTTCAGCCATCAAGACGTGTGCAACTTCTGCAATATGCCTGTTTTTCCTTTCTGCAACCCCATTTTGATGTGGGGTATATTTGCATGTGAACTGTCTCTTTATCCCATGAGACCTCAAAAAATCACTGAACTCATTTGAGAGGTACTCTCCCCCTCCATCTGACCTCAAGCACTTTACTTTCAAGCCTGTTTCTCTTTCAACTGCAGCCTTGAAAGTTCTAAAGTGCTCAAATGCTTCACTCTTTTCCTTCATAAAATATACCCATAGCTTTCTAGAACAATCATCAATGAATGTGACAAAGTATGAACTGCCTCCAAGAGATACATTTTGTGTAGGCCCCCAAATGTCTGTATACACAACATCAAGGATATTTCTGCTTACATCTCTGTCATGTGAAAAGGGTTGTCTTGCCTACTTACCAAACTGACATGCTTCTCATACCTTATGAAATTCTGCAACTCTAAATGTAGGCAACCCTGTAACCAACCCTTTGGACTGCATTAATTTCAATCTTTGTAGATTTGCATATCCAATGCGTTTGTGCCAAATTTCAATATTTGCAACAACACCTTTTCCTTTAGCATACATAGCAGCATTCATAGTAGGAATTCCAACATCCAGAGTAAACATATGTCCAACTCTACTTCCCTTTGCTACCAACCTGCACTTGCCATTGAAGTCTTCTACAAAGCGACCCTTTGCATTAAATCTGACTTGCAGCCCTTGCTCTACCATACCAAGTTCTTTGTAATAGACGGCACATGTGATACATCTGAAAGACTCTTTGTCTTACCATCATGCAAGGATAAGGGAACTTTTCCAATGTGTGAAATTGGGTGGCATGAATCATCACCCATCTGCACATAACTTGCATTTTGTAAATCATGCATCTCTCCAAACCATTCTGCATGGCTGGTCATATGATTGGATGCACCTAAATCAACATATCGAACATCATCACGTGTTCCTTTTCCTGTAATAGCATTCAGCATATGCTGCATAATAAACAGACGTTCATTTTTGTCTTCATTCTGTCGTGAAGACGATGCATAGTTTCCTTGATGCAACTTACCACTGTGAATATCATCTTTCTTAGCATAACATTGGGTTGCATTATGACCTGTTTTGCCACAGTAATGACACACAATACCACAGTTGTTAGAGCCTCTGTTCTGCCATCCACCTCTTCCTCTAAAGCTCCCCCTGCCTCTAAAGTTACCACGACCTCCTGAAACCTGCATATCTCCAAATTGCTAATTCAATCTGTTTTGTTGGTTGTCACTACCACGTCCTGTACCACGGCCTCTTGAAGAGAACCTACCACGTTCCCTTCCTGAATTGGAGTAGAAAGCTGAACCTGTTCACCACTTCTTTCAGATGTCTCACTCTGCATATTGATCTCTTCAGTGATCACAAGGGAGACCAACTCATCGAAATTTGGAAATGGCTTTCTGACATATACAGAAGTTACAAAAGACTTCCAAGCCTTTTCATTGTTAAGTCCACCCAAGGTAGACGACACCAAATCATCGGGCATTGCATCAATCGCTGCCAATGCATCTGCAATGCTCCTTACCTTCAGTGCATACTCATTGATAGACATATTCCCTTTCTTCAATGTATTCAACTCTTGCTTGAGTTGAATCTTTCGTGCCTTTGTATTTACGGAAAACATACTTTCAAGTGTGGTCCAAGCTACATATGAATTCTCTGCATTTCTAATATGTCCTAGCATATTATTTTCAATTACTATAGACAGCTAATACATGACCTTCTTGTCTTTTGCATTCCATTCCTTTTGTGCCTTTGTCTCTTCTGCAGTTGGAGGATCACTCACCTCCGGCTCCTTTTCTTCACCTGAAACAAACTCGTAGAGGCCTTTTCCAATAAGGAAGTTCATGACATGGAACTTCCATGAAAGGTAGTTGTTCTTGTCAAGCTTCTCAATGATGGGGCTTCCACTGTTCTCTGCCATTATCACAAAACTAATACCAAACAGTAAGTAAATCTTCTGCAACCCTCGACCTGTAGTGCACAGCAATACACCAGACAGCCTTTTTCACCGTCTGCTCAACAATACATGCAATCTGCAACCTGTTTGCAGATAAACCTTATGTTTTCTTCCTACAAACACCTCAAGAATTACAAATTTGTAATATGTAACCTGTGCACCCACTTTCGATCAAAACAGCCGAAATCACAGTGTACCCTGAAACTATTGTCCGCAACCTTGCGGCTCTAAAACGGGGCCTGAAACCGCCTTAGATGCCCAAAATAACTGCAGGATAGCCATAAAGGATGGATTTTCAAAATACACAGCACTTTTCTCACACACCAAATCTCATTGCAATCTAAGATTTTTGCTCTGCCCTGCTTTCGGTGCCTCCATAGGCACTATCCAAGAGAAAGAGTGGAAGGATGGGAGAGCTTCTTACCCGTGGCTTGCTTGCTTAAACCTTGCTTCTTCTCCTTCGCTTCAGCCTTTGAAATCAGCCTCTCTCAGTGGCGCAGCTCTGATACCATGTCAAGAATTGCGTGGTGGGGGGACTTGCTCAAGATGCTACGCCGAAAATACACACAGAATGCACAAGGAGAAGTTCACTCAAGAGACAAGAAGAGAGATGGAGGACAAAAAGTTTTCTTGCTAATTTCTTCTTATTCTTTCATACTCTTTTTAATGTACACAAAGTATAGATAAGATACAACATAAAGGAAAGTGGCCTACTAAGTCAAACAATGCATAACCAGCTACACTAGTTGACTGGCGCTATAACTATGCCAACTATAAATAGGTGTAACAACCTGAATATAATAAGTAATGAGTCAGTGGCCATGTGAGAGTCATAATGACCACCGACGTGCTAAGTGTAGACGTGTGGACCGATCTAACCAGGCGGTCCATCATCAATATACGCATGTGTTGAGCTTGTCATCTCAACAGGAAACACTAGAGATTCTCCCTCTGGCCATAATGGTGGTTCCTTGGCCATGAGCGGCTCTATTTCGACCTTGGAATTTCTCCTGGCAATGTCTCTACTAATCTTGGGACACTCCCTCTTGAAGTGTCTGGGCTCGTTGCAATGGAAGCAATGTGGGTTGTGATCATTGCTTTGTGTAGGAACAAACTTGTTGATAGCATTGGCCCTAGCTTTCTTTCTTTGGCCCTGATTCTGACCCTGCGCCCTCTTGGTCTGAGCCTTAAACATACCCTTATTCTAATCTTTGTAAGGCCAAATCCTGTTGTTCCTTCATTTGGTCTACATCTCTTGTATTATTGGAGCAGCTCGAATGAGTGTGTCTTGTAGGTCCGTTGGGAGCATTGATTCCAATCGAGTGTTTATGGGTGGATTCAACCCAACACAAAATTTTGACACCTGTTGTGTCATATCCATTGGGGGTGCATACTTTAGGAGTGAAATGAACTTCAAATAATATGCTTCAAGGGATAATCCTAGCTGCTTCAATTCATAGAATTCATTCATCTTTTGTGTGCAGTAGGCAAGTGGTAGATACCTCCCTTGTGCACTTGGGGTTGCGTCTGAACAATAAGATTCTTTATGTTAACATCTTATCATACGTTCCCATATTATGTTAATATAACTGGCACAGCTTTTAGCCAAGTGATTTAATCACTTAACACCTTAGCTAACATTTACGATCAAGATAGACAATGGTAAAAAGTCTTATTTATTCATGAAGGCATAACCCCTTGGGTATATTTATTTTGGATAAGTAGGACATGTTGATTGATACATCAATTTGGGGAAAATATGATTGTGTTACAATCGGCTACAAGGACGGAATAATAATATGGAGAGGGGTCATGGATTTTCAGGAAATGGTAAGTCATAGGAAGCTTAGGGTATCCCTTCCTTTGATACCCGTTCTTCTCATAGCGCCCTAACACTTTGATTTTGTCAGCAGAGATTACACGGGTCACTTCTTCATAGATATACTTGTTCTACTTAACTTGCCGACCGCTTATGTGCAAAGTTGCATTTACGGAGCTTCGACAAAGATGAAAAGCTTCACGATCTTTAAATCCTCCATCCACTTGATTCTCTCTTCAAGTTGGTCTGAAGGTATGCGAGTCGGTGGGCTGCTATATAGTATATTCCTGAATCTCCTATCCATCTCTGCTCTGCATACATGGGCGAAGGATTATAGATGCGGTCCAGAATATCCATCATGCCAAGCCTCTAGTGATAATTCAAAGCGTGCATTGCAGTCATGAACATGACCTGGAACACCAAGAACTTGCTCCATGCTTCGTAACTCTACAACCCAGCATCCATAAGTGAGTAAAGAAATGTTTTCAACAAAAAACACTACTCTATTCCACTCACCTTCCCCTCTCTATCCCCTTATTCCCTTTATTTTCCTCCATTAAGTTCCCTTGTAATCCTTAGACCTTGTTGGTTCGCTCTGATACCAACTATAACATATCCGCTCGTCCACTTGTGGGACACATCTTAGCAACCCATCGGGAAGAGAGTCTAGAAAGCACCGCCTGGCATTCGCAAGGAATGTCATAGGGTTTGCGATCTAGGTCTTCCCAAGTCTTCCTGAGTGGAAGTATCCAGCCGTTCCCACTTAGAACCGACCTGAAGTCAAGGTTTCTTTCCTATCAGAAAAGTCTCTAGGTAATAGCTAGCATCGAGCTCTAGATGAGTCACTTTGTATAGGAACAACGCTCCCCTAAAACAACATAAATCGGGATTCTAACTCTACTGACTCTAGGGTCTTCACAGTATCCTTTTCACATCCTTTGAGAAAAGTTCCCAGCTAATCGGGACTACCCTTCCATAGAACGGACCCAAGTCACGTCCACCACAAGTTCCTCGGTTTGCTTAGTTATCTAATTACCTACCACATTATGTTTGACATGCAAAATCAGCTTCCTTAATTAATCAATTTAATCACATGTTCCTTCACGTAACTTAGGCACTGACACAAAAACAATATCAAGCAAGTTCTTTTTTCAAATATCTGATCTTTATTTATCATAGTCCTGGAATACATCAAGTACCATGCCCAAAGGCTATCCCAGCAATTAATAGGATTGCTACTCTAAGTTTCCACCGTAGACTAGTACACGGGCCTCAAGATTCCATCTCGAGTCATGTCGGCCTCGTGTGCGGGATCCAAAGGCAAGGAATTTACAACCAGAGCCTCCCTTGGCACCCAAGCATCCTCCCGCTCCAAGCAGCACCCACAAAGAGACCTCTCGCGGCCGGTTCGGTCCATATACCTGGCACGGCTAACAACCCCCTTGGATAGGGCCAATGAGACAGTCGAAGGTAATTGAACCTACCTCTCTCTCCATGATTTTAACCTAAAGAATTAAGTGTTTTTCGTTGAATTAGTTCCTTGAGCAAAGAAGTTCAAACAATGTACCTAAGTGTACAATCACGATCATTTCAGAGGTCGTTTGTACAACCAACTGCTAAGGTGTGATTTCTTCTTCCCGAAAGCTCCTAGCATTTGATCCTAGATCGTTCGCGAATTGGCGAGATTCGAGGGGCTTGGCAAGCTAGGATGCTTGTTTTCCCTTTTTCTTCGAGTTAGGGTTTGCCGACCCTAATTATCCTTACCTTAGGTCTCCTTGTAAGATAGATCATGGACAACCCTGTCATCCTCGGTTGGTCAACTTGCTAGTTGTCTCCTAGATCCCTTGAAGTATCTATGTACCTTTGTATTTGATCTTAATTGATCAAGATTTTCTATCCCCTTGACCATGGTTGGTCAAGATGGCTCTGTTTAGAACAACTTCTACTCTGACTAAAGTATAATCTTCTTAAGCTCTCTTAATAATGCTCACAAGCACTAAGCTTCTACCTATCCCTCTTGAAGTCACCAAGGACTTTGTCATGGGATTCATGGATCTCGGTCCCATTTGGTAAATTACAAACAACATTGAATTTTCCCAACAACTTTAATGCACTCAACATAATGCCATGCCTTCATTTCAATGCTTACAATTTTGATATAATCCATTCGATATTTTATGCCACACATGCAAAGGTACTTTCTATGCATGTAATCTTAACATTATCCTCTCTGTAATTATTTACATGAGCTATAACCTTCTTGAATGATCTAACTTTATGTGATCATTGTATGAGTTTAACTGCACTTTAATCTTTTTTGCAGTTTATTACATGTACCTTAGAATCCATCTTGCGATATGGAGATGCACTTTGTTTCTTCAATGTCCTCTGAAATGCATTTTAAGCAAGAACTTGTGCAAGGAACAATGCACTTTATGCAGGAATTCTTGCAATAAATTTTTGGTAATTTATGATGCAAATATCTAATCAATTTCACCTATTATGATGTCATCTTACAACGGAAATTATCTTTCTCGTTACATACATCACAACTAAGTTCATACCTAGGAAATTATCAAACACGCAGTTAATGTGATGCATATGAACATGATTTTTCATCGTGATAATTATAACCTATGATTTAATAATAGAGCAACCTTGATTTGGAGTTATGCCTTGATTCCAGTGGTATTAACACCTGATGAACCATTCGTGGTTGTGGAGCCACCTTGATTCGAACCTCCATCCACACTTGTAGGGTTTCCGGCCATCTTTGTGGAACTATGCTTCAGGGCCATACTCGAATACGTGTGTATGAGAGATAGAATTTCCGCACTCTCCTATGCAAAATTCTTGCCGCCTCTCCTTGAGTGGAAAAAAAATAATGAAGGGGGAGGGGCGTAGTCTCAGAAATTCCTCTTCTTCTTCTTCTCTTCCTCTCCTCTCTCTCTCTCTCTCTCTCTCTCTCTCTCTTCTTCTTCTTCTTCTTCTTCTTCTTCTTCTTCTTCTTCTCTTCTTCTCCTCTCTCTCTCTCTTCTTCTTCTTCTTCTCTTCTTCTCCTTCTCTCTCTCTCTCTTCATCTTCTTCTTCTTCTCTTCTTCTCCTTCTCTCTCTCTCTCTTCTTATTCTTCTTCTTCTTCTCTTCTTCTCCTCTCTCTCTCTTCTTCTTCTTCTTCTTCTTCTTCTTCTTCTCTCCCTCTTCTCTCTCTCTCTCTCTCTCTCTCTCTCTCTCTCTCTCTCTCTCTCTCTCTCTCTCTCTCTCTCTCTCTCTCTCTCTCTCTCTCTCTCTGTGGGCGGCGTTTCCTAATCATCGAGGGGTTGTTCACGAGGGGGAGGGCTGCGTGCTGACAATGACCATGGGGGGGGGGGGGGGGGGCGCTGTCTTCTAGCCCCACGAGGGGGGGCTCCCTTTTATAGAGGGGGAGGAGGGTGGTGGGAGGGGGGGGGGAGATAGCCGTTTAACGGCCACCACCCCTCCACCTGGGGAGCTGCATGGCCCCCCCTCTTTCTCTTAACTCCCTCTCCCTCTCTCTCTCCCCAACATGCTGTCGACGGGGAGAGAGAGGGAGAGGTAAAAAATTTTGGTTTAAAATTAAAAAAGTTTAGGGGGTGTTCTCATGGGGGAGGCACGAGGGAATATTACAGGTCAGTCTAAGAGAGATTACTTTCATAGACAAAATGCTATGTTTGGGAGTCAATGAAGGACCCAATTCAGACACTATACAATTGGATATAGTGGTGGTGATAGTTTTAGAGGTGATTCATCACCTAGAGGTCGCCTCTTTGCTATGGATATAGTTGAATATAGTGGTAGTGGCTATGGTTCTAGAGGTTATTCATCACCTAGAGGTTACCTCTTTGCTATGGAGCATATACTTGGTAGTATCATATATTCTCTTAGAGAGGATGAATGGTTTTTGGATTTAAGAGCAAGAAACTGTATGACACATCATGCAGAGTGGCTGGATAGAAAGCAACAAATGAAAATTAAAGAGTATGTGGCTTCAAGAGATGATACATTGGATAACATAACTCATATTGGTAGTGTTCCTTTGGTGACTAGAGATGGAATAGAGAATAAGCTTGAGAATATTTTATGTATGCCTACTATCACTGAAAATTTATCTTAGTTGGTCAAATGGTTGATCAAGGGATACAACTAAGGTCTAATAAGTATGGTTGCTTCATTGAGGAGTTCAGAATTAGAATTCTGGGTAAGCTTATTGCTCGTTGGTAAGAAGAAAGTTATTTGCTTTAGATGCAAGAGCTCATATGATATAGAGTTCCATGTATGTTGAGACTAGGCATGGACAAGATAAAGATGTTGAACTATGGCATAGAAGGATTAGGCATGTGAATTTGCAAAGGCTTAAACAAATGCAATCTAGACAAGTTCTTCATGGACTTTTGTAGTTTGGTACACTTAGATATTTTGGATCTATGTCAGAATGTTTCTTTGAGTAGTACGATACATGACTATATCTTTTGCAACATAAGCATGAAGCTTTTGAATGGATAATGAAGGAGAATATATATCAAATGAATTCTCTTACTACTTGAGAGAACCATGGAATCAAAAGACAAGTTACATGTAGGTATGCACTAGACCAAAATGGGATTGCAAAAAGGAAGAACAAGATCATTGCGGAAGTTACAAGGGCTATGATGAATCAAATGCACATTCCCTTGACTTATTGGGTAGAGGTAGTACATACTACAATTCATATCATGAACATGACCCCTTACAACTTTGACTCATCACATGTCCTTGTATGAGAAAATGTACAGAAGGATAACTACAATTGCATATCTTAGGGTGTTTGGTTGTATACATTATGTTCATGTCCTTGATGATTTGAGGAAAAATATGGAACAAAAGGCTATTAAATGCCATTTATCTTGGGTATTTAGATGACAAGAAGATTTACAAATTCTATGATTCTATCAATGAAGAGGTCTATGTAAGTAGGGATGTAATATTCAGTGAGTATGAGTCTTGGTATTGATCAAAAGTTGCTATTGAGTTGGATGTTTATGAGAGTAGTGATGATGATGGTTATGGAAAGAAAATTTCAGCAAATAATGATCAAAGAAATCAAGATGTTGAGGATATGTCTGGACCTCAAGATCATGAAGAAAGCAATGGTAGTTATAGTTCATGGAGTGGCAAGTTGAGGAGTGCACAAAAGAGGGTAGAAGTTGCGTAAGGAAAGAAACATATGGATGAAAGTTTTGAGGATGAGTCTATGGATGTTAATTTTGTCATAGCACATGTTAGAAAAATAGGGGTAAAGAGTGAAGGAAAGTATATTCCACCACATGCAAGAATGGTTAAGACATCATCTAGTGCACCTCAATTGATGAGACTAGATAGAGTGAGGCATCCACTTGATAGGTTGTTGATATATAATGGTATCATGAAGATGCATTTTGCATACATAGTATCTTATGTTCAACATGTAGATCATACTTGTTTTGAAGAGGTAGTTGGAATCAAAGATTGGAAGAATGCTATGGATGAGGAAATGTATGCATTATCAAAGAGCAAGACATGGGATCTAGGGGAGTTGATTATGGCAAGATGGCAATTGGCTGCAAACAAGTCAGTGTCTAAAGTCAAGTGCAAATTGGATGGCTCATTGGAAAGATACAAAGAAAGGTTAGTTGCAATGGGTTGTTATGCATAGACATATGGATTGGACTATGAAGAGATAGTTAGTCCAATGGATAAAATGATTGCAGTGAGATGAGAGATTATATTAGGGATAGTTAGTCCAATGGCTAAGATGACTACAATGAGATAAGAGATTATATTAGCTTTCATGTATGGCTCGAAATCATATTAAATGGATGCGAATAATTCTTTCTTGAATGGTATATTGGAAGAAGAAGTAAACATGGAATAGCTAGAAGTGTATGTACATTATAAATTTCTACATTGTGTATGCAAGTTGAGAAAAACATTGTATGGATTAAAGTAAGCACGTAGAGCTTGGTGTGAGAGGATCATCATGTTCTTATCTAACATGGAATTTTAGCAAAGCATGGTTTATTATTAACTTTATGTCAGACATATAGAGGATAGAATGGTTGTTGTGGTCATGTATGTTGAGGAAGTCTGTCATAAATATATATATGTATCACATGGGTTCGACATAAGGGATTTTTAAAATACCATTTCTACACCATTTTTACATATACAAGGGTTCCGTATAAAGGGATACTTACACATTGAATAGAAAATGATTATGTTTTTTAAAGGAAAAATTCATAGATAAATATGTTTATATATAGGCCTTGAATGCATGTGATATAGAGGGTATATGTATATATATATATATATAGAATTACCTGGGATTTAAGGTACTCTTGAAAGAGAGATTGTTGAAGTAAAGCATGGGATACATAAGGAGTTTGACATCAAGGACCTTGGTTTATTGAGGTATTTTCTTGGCATTGAAGTGATTGACACCTCACATGGAGTTTGGTTAATATAGAGACAATACTCATTGGAGATGGTAGAGAAGTATGGAATGATATCATGTAAGCTAGTGGATATGCCATTAGATCAAAATATAAAAATGGTGGATGATGAACAATATGTTGAATATGTTACCATGTTCAGAAAGATGGTTGGTAGCCTAATCTATCTAGCCATAACAAGACTATAATTGAGCTATTCAATGGGAGTACATTGAGATGCACTAAGGAGAGTCTTGAAATATGTGAAGAAGATAGTTAGCTTTGGCTTGTTCTATGAGAAAGGGATCAAACCTACATTGTTTGCATACATAGATGTAGACTGGAAAGGAATTATTATGGATAGGAGATCCACAAGTGGTTATGCTTTTGGTTCAACCACGGTGACTTGGAGCAATAAGAAGCAACCCGTAGTTGCTTTATCTAGTACAGAAGCTAAGTATAGAGGTATAACATTGACATCATGTGAGCAAATATAGCTAAGATTACTATTATGCGATATGGGGATTGAGATAGATGGTGGAGTTATCATGTACTCTGATAACATTAGCAACATTATGTTTACAAAGACCCCAGTCTACCATGCAAGGATAAAGAATATTAAAGTGTACTACTACTTCATGAGAGAGAAAGTTATGGATAGAGAGATAGACTTATACATATCAAAACCAACAATCAAGTCATAGATATCCTTATTAAAGCATTAGGTAAAGATAAGTTTGAGTACTTCAAAAGTGCATTTGGGGTATTGTACCAACAAGATCATTTTGAGCTTGAGGGAAGTGCTAAGAAATAGACATAGGCTAAGTCTATATCCTGTGTATGCATAAATAAGGTAGAAGTTGTGTGTGAAGTGACTTAAAGGTCAAAAAGTATTTGTCACTTTTGGGAGATACTTTGTATGTACTTAGTTGACAATGAAAACAAAAAAGAATGAAGATGAAGATGAAGAAGATTTCTTGAGCTTCCATATCTTATGCCATTGTGTTCATTCTGTTGTGCATTCATATCCATTCTTTTCACCTAACCTATTGATGTGTCAATGAGTTTCAATTAACACAAAAGTGTATTTCAAAGGCACAAGTATCTACTCTACCTTTTAGGTGACGTAGATACATGGTTAGTTTTAGGTATGACAAGGCATAAGGAGGCTAGAGTTCTCAAAACTTATAACTAAGTGCATGTGTGCAATGACCTACATGTGTGTATACTATGTATGGATTGACTTGCATAACTATGTTTGTGGAATATTGTTGATAACTCCTCAAAATTGCTCGGTAATATTTTTCAAAAAATATGTACATAATTGATACTTTATTACCATGTTTTCAAATGAAATCAATTTAGATGTGTCACAAATGTCATCTCTAATGGTACATTGATGTAGTCTAGAGATTAAAAAGGAAATATCACGGCCCAAAAAATTATCAGTGTGGGGAAAGAGTGGACTTTAGTATAGAAATAGAATAGAATTCTTCAACATGATAATTCTACAATCTTCATTGTAATTGCAATAAGAGAAACAAATAATTATACAATGGAGGGGTTCATGGTTGGAAGGAAATTTTGCTAGACCATTGGCCTTAGTTCTTAGGTTGGAATTGACCTATTTTTGAAAATCCTAGGCTGACAAATTCTCCCATCGTCTACATTAGACTACTAGATTACTTAGAGAAGGTTTCGATTCTTGAGCAAGGAATTCATGGTGGAAGGCCTTACTTTGATAATGGGGTGGTCAATTTACTTGCCACAAATGGTGTGCCTAGGCTTTGCATTTGTAAGACAAGGATGTAATTAGTCAAGTATCCTATGATTTTTATCCTTTTAAAGGTGTATTTATTGCAAATCTTAGTGACATGTTAGAGGGATGGAACAATGGTTTGTTTAGATTCATGTTGTATAGAGTGGATTTACTAGAGAAAAATTATACTCAATAGTGTTTTTCTTGAATTGCCTAATAGAGTGATACTCATGTGTATAAAAGAAAATCTTCCAAGGTACCCTCCAAGGAACAAATGGACATTACCTCATTGAAAGGTATAATTTGAGCTTTCAAGGGGTAGGCTTAAGGGGGTGGTAGTTTTAAAATCAAGAAGATTTGAAATTGTAATAGCATTACATAAGCACAATAAAAATATGTGATTTCCTAGTTGCTTTTGTTTATATAATTTTGAGTATAAGACAAGGTACACATCATTTTTACATTTAAGATTGCAATTTCCTTTGCCCCTAGTGCATGTGTTAAGTTGTAATATCCCCCCCCCCCCCCCCCATACCACCTCCTCCCTCCCCCCTCTATAAAGCCCCTTGTGGGGCTGAGGTATAGCGCCCCCCTGCTACGATTGCAACAAGCCCTCCCCCCCTACGTCTGGACACAACGGCCCCCTCCCCTCCAATGTCATCAGCTTGTAGCACGCCGTGATCAGGCGCAGCCCCCCTGGTCATCATTATCATGTGGTGAGAGAGAGAAGAAGAAGAAGAAGAAGAAGAAGAAGAGGAGGAGGAGGAGGAGGAGGAGAGAGAAGAAGAAAAGAAGGAGGGAGAGAGACAAGGAGAAGAGAAGAAGAAAAGAAGAAGAAGAGGGAGAGAGAGAAGGAGAGAAGAAAAGAAGAAGAAGAGGGAGAGAGAGAAGGAGAAGAAGAAGGAGAAGAAGAGGGAGAGAGAGGAGAAGAAGAAGAAGAATAAGAAGAGGGAGAGAGAAAAGGAGAAGAAGAGAAGAAGAAGTAAAACAAGAGTGCGAGAGAAAGAGAGAGGGAGAGAAGACTATGAGATGGAGAGGGTGAGATAGAAGGAAAACAAATTTGGGAGAGGGTAAAAGAAGAAGAAGAGTTATGCATGTTTGAAGTCACATTGATTAACATTAGATTCCTTGTGAACCCTCGTACCACTTCCTTCTGCCAAGGCAAGAGCAGTCGATTTACCTCAAGGGTTGCAAGACCAAGAATGCACAAGGATGGCACCCCAAGAGACGAGTTACAAGGAGCACAAGTGCTGAAGTTGCAAACGGAGCTAGGAACATATCCAATGCAAGCGGAGACATGAATACCACCAACCCTCCAGCAACTATAGCTCATATCCAGGTTGTACCAAGATTTAGATTCTTCTTACGCATCTTGAATTCTTAAATAGAGGTAGAATTGCATGCATAAAATAGGTAAAAGTCATTAGTGTTACATTATATGAGTAATAGGAAAGGAGACTGAAAAGCAAGTAACAATAGATGATGATTGAAGGGAAATTGCATAAAATATAACAAGAAGTGTGTCAAAGTTGCATAGGAAGATTGCATCAATTTTAACATACATTGAAGTGCTTGAATTCAAGTTTTGTATGTTAGCCTTGAAATTGTAGGATAAAGTTAAAAGTTGTCTTAGAGAGAAGATGGGCAAGTTAGACCCTAATTCGACGTATCATGAAAAACATAAATGCATGTATTTGCCATTAAAGGGCTTAAGATGGGTTGATCTTCTACCCTAAATAGGTAGCCATGATTAATAAAGGTCAAGGTGAAATCACATTGATCATTAAAAAGATCTAGAAGATAACCATTAAAGTTGTTCCTTGAGCAACCCTAGATCCCAAAGGGGAGAGTAAACCATAAGGAGGTAGTATATCAAGACTGAAAATGATTTAAGTAGGGATAAAGTAAGTTCCAATGCAACAATGGCTTGAGGGACTTGTTGAGATGGTTTACCATTGATGGTTCTAATGAGGATTGACCTTGTTTGAGATGGAAAAGAGGTTAGTAAGCAGAGTGGTTACTTGTTGGATTAGGAAAAGATGTTTTCCTAGTTAAAGGATGTTAGGGTGGTTGTTTTAGCTTGATTGTTTCCAAAAAGATACTTAAAGATTGGTTGTGGTTTTGGATGAATATCCAAGCGATTATATTTTCATGGCGAGAACTATAAGGATAAATTTCCATGGGAACTAGGGGGGATGTTTTCCCTAGTAAATGTTATCAGGTTGGTTACTTCAGTTGTGGATGATTTCCTAAAGGGATAATTAAGGAAGGATGGCGCTAGCTACCCCCCGCAAATCGCCAAACCCTAACCAAGGGGATTATGAATCCGCGCTGGGAATGTGGACCGAACCCGCTACGAGAGGTCTCTCCGTGGAAATTACTTGGCGTAGGAGGACGCTTGGGTGCCAAGGGGGGCTCTGGCCATAAATCCCAATGCCTCCGAACCCTACACAAGTGTTCTACGCGACTTGAGATGGGATCTCGAGACCTTGATACTAGTTACAAGGCAGAATCTTGGTAGGACAAACCTTCGGGTTTTTATTTTCGAGATACGGAAGGATTATTTCTACGGAGGTAGAAAGGGACACTTAATTCTCCTGTATGGGCGGGAGACAAACATTAATCTGAAGATAAGTTAAGGAAGTGTTTGATCTTGTTTTAACTTGTCTTAATGACTGTGCCCTAAATTACATAAAGGAACCTGTGATTACGGGTTAATTAAGGAAGTTGCTTTTATGTGTCAAACATAATGTAGTAGGTAATTAGATAACTAAAACAACCCTCGAAAAGGGAAGAGTGGTGGATGTGACTGTCGGGTCCATCCTATGGCAGGGTGGTCTCGGTTAGCCGAGAGCTTTCCTCAATGGAATTTAATTTATGCGAACGTTAGATAGACAAGGACCTTAGAACTTGTAAGTTAAAAACATGATTCATACCATTTTAGGGGACCGGAATGGGACTATGCCCTACGGGCAGAGAGATTGAGTGATGCATCCCTCTCATTTTCCATTCTCTTTGAACCAAGTGTGGTATGAGTCTTCTTTAGTCTAGTTGTATCTGGGCAAAGTGGAGCAGTTGTAGACCGATGCTAGAAGGCTGTTAGGAGGACCTGACTACAAGGAACCTGGACTTCAGGTCAATCCTAGTGGGAACGGCCGGATAAGTTTCATTGCGAGGCAGACTCGAGAGACCCTAGTTGGCAAACCCCGTGTCATTCCTTGGGAGTGCCGAGTGGCGTCTTCTAGATATATCTCTCGATGGATTGCTAAGACATGTCACGCGATTTGAGGAGCGGGCACGTTACATAGGTGATTTCACCTATAGAGAGACTAAATTTCTTATATCTTGTTTGTGCTTTGTATGTGTGATGTGACTTTGCCTAACATAGATAAACTTCTTATATCTTTTTTGTGCACAACTCTAATATAATTTGTGAAGCAATAATTTATACATACAATTTATATGGTAGTGATAAGAAAGGAAGAAGAAATATATGCATAGATGGGAAGAAGAATTTATATGTATAGATGGTTGTGCATATGCTACACATGGAAGAGTTTTGAAATCTAGGAAACTTTTTAGGACATGCATTCTACATGAACAAGCATCCACCATCACTATGAGATTGTAACTTTACTTCTATGGATGATCCAAATATGTGCATAAATTATTCTAATTGCCTTCATGGTTTGTTTAGATAAGGACTTGAGGGAAATTTTTGTATCTGTATAAAACTCTTTTTGGCTTAAAGCATGCACTATAGGGTTGGTATGAGATTCACACATGACAGTGAGCTCTCTTTGTATGTACAAGGTCCTTATGCTTTGTCTACATTGAAACTTCTTCATTGCATTATGATGCTTATGCAAATATCGCTCTCATGGAGCTGATTCATTTGCAACAAATCATTAGACAAAGGACAATAAACAAAAAGCTCATCATACATAGCTTTCCTTAGAAGTTGGCATGGAAAAAAATTGAGTCCATAAGCATTAATATTATATCATTCAATGATCCACATTGCAAATTTGCCATAGAGTTTGTACTCGCATGTATCAAGAGGGATGCTTTCAATACTTACATTGAGCACTTCAAGTAGATAACAAAGATGAACAAAAAAGAGGCTATTTAGTTCCAGAGGGATGCTTGCAATCCTCAGATTGAACACTTCAAGTAGATAGAAAATATGAATAAAAAGTGACTATTTAGTTCAAAAGATAAATACTCTAAGTTAGGTCTACAAAATGCATAATTGAATCAAATTAGTCAAATTTCTCTAAATTTATACTGTATATATGCCCTAACATAGCATGTACACCAATATGGAGAGAGAGAGAGAGAGGGAGGGAGGGAGGGAGGGAGGGAGGGAGAGAGCATGCACATCGAAAAGCTCCAAAAATAGAAGTGAAGAAAAATTAGAGAGAGAGAGAGAGAGAGAGAGAGAGAGAGAGTGTGTGTGTGTGTGTGTGTGTGTGTGTGTGCGACGCGTGCATGGGTGCATGCATGCATGCATATTAGAAAGCTCCAAAACTAGAAGTGTGTAAACATGAACTTGACTGAGTGTTGACCATGTGAGCACACTCTCTTGATATTATCTTTTCTTATGATGATATCATCCTAATTAATTGAATTTATCAATGTTGAATTAAAGTGTGATTCTCACTAGTCAGCTTTTACTTTCAATGACAACATATTGGTTATTGATTGATACACTAATTGTGATTATAATGTTTGTGCCCTAATAACACTTGTCCATTCCCATTTAGATTCAAATACAATAATATATGGCAAGTTTGTGCCCCTCCTCAAGAAGCCTTATATAGTAATTATAATTATTTAATAATTTCTAAGGATTCCCCAATACCCAAAAGTTTTGCTCTCTTACCTCAAAACATTGTAGAGCATCCAAACTATTGGAACTTGAGTCAATTACACACAACCTCATATAGTTGAGGCTGTCTAAAAACCAACTAGTATACCCTTTAGATACTAACAATGGCCATTGTTGACAACAAGAGTTTCTTGGACCAATGGTGTAAACACTCTCCCCATGCACATGCTATTTTGGCACAGGACCAAGCCTTCTCACGTGCTTACTCTCTAGCTTTTGGAATAAAAATGTTGTCTGGGGGCAAAATCAAATTTGTAGGAGAGGGGGGGAGGGTCTCTTGCCCAAAAGTGGTTGTGGAGCATGAAAACAAAATTTTTGGACATGTTGCTTATTGACAAGCACTATTTTTTGGCTAACTCTCCATGCACAGTGCACAACTCGTGTGTAAGCAACCTACCTCATTTGAGGAAACTCAACTTGGTGGGAAACGTGAAGATAAAGAAATAAATTTTTTTACATAGTGTGTGATTTTCAAAGCCCTATGCATTACCCTAAGACCGAGCCATCCATATTGACAAGAAGAAGAGGAGACATAATTGGATAAGAAGACACAATAGCATGTTACGTACTTGCTCTTCTTCCTAGTAGGTAGAAGGAGCCCAAGGCATGTGAGAATTGAAACGATGTAGCGATGTTCAAGATCAAATCTGAAGATAAAGTAATATATTTTTTTGGGTCAATTTTTGTAATTCCTTAACTTTAGCTCTTAACTTTCAATTAAAAGGACCTTTTCTAATGAAAGAAGCTGAGAGGAGAGAGAAGAAGAGTTGAGGAGAGAGAAAGAGAGCAAGAAGAAGAAGGAAAAGTACTAGAAGAAGAGAGAGAAAGAGAGAAAAGAGGAGAGAAGGGAGGAAGCTATGGAAGCTGGAGATGAAGGTGAAGAGTATGATCTTGATAATAACTGGTTGCCCTAATCTAGGGCTCTTACACCTTAAATACCCCAGTCAGTGTGACCGCGTGTCTAAACCCTAGTTGGTGTGTATCTCGCTCATTACAATCCATCCCCATTCAGAAGGTTTTTGCCCTCAAAAACAAGGAGAAATAGAGGGGAGGGATGGGTGGGCTAAGAGAGGGTTGCAAAGTACTACTCAAAGCCCTTTGACAGTGAAAATTAGGTGTGTAGAGACTAGGGACAACATGCAGTTCGGGACCGGTCTGCTGAAGTAAATAGGTCATGACTTTTGATAGGCTGCTCCAAATAGGGCATACCACATGTTGAAACGAAGATTATGACGAGTACTTTTAGCCTATGTAGAATGCACATGCTTGTGATTTGAGTAAGTACAAAACTGTTCTAAAACAGTGTGCAGCCTGCGGGTAGAGGGTGGTCAATTGGGGCATGACTTAGCCGGCTAGTATTTCAGTCATCATTGGGCCTCATGGAGGTAGGGAAATTCATTGATGATGGTTGCTAGGTGCCAAGAGGCTTCTTCCAAGGGTAGGCCTTTCCATTTGATGAGGTATTCTTTGATGTATTGGGACCGTAAGTGCTTATCTTGCTGCCCAATGATTGCTTCAAGGACATATTGAGTGATTCCTTCTTCATCTATGGGGGGAAGTTCTTCCACATAGTCCATTTAGGAGCCTATAAAGGGTTACAGCTGGCTCACATGAAACATATTGTGGATTTTGTTGGTAGGGGGGAGTTCTAAGCGGTAGGCCAAGTCACCAACTCTCTTCAAGATCCGGTATGGGCCATAAAAGTGGTGGGCCAGCTTGTTACTGTTGCCCTCTTTGAGAGTCAAGTAGTGGGACTTAGGCACTTTCAAAAGGACCAATTCCCCTTCTTCAAATTTCAAATGCCTTCATTTTTCATCGGCATAGAGTTTCATGTGTGTTTGGGCCTTTTGAAGGTTCAGTTTGCATTGCTGAAGTAAAGCTTGCATGCGATCCAATTCAGCCTGCTAACTCTAAGGATTGATCTTATCATTAGATAAGACTGTGGGGAGGGGAACCTTATACCCATATAAGGCCTCAAAAGGGGATACTCCAATGCTAGAGTACGTGGAGTTATTATATGCAAACTCATCCAAGTGAAGCCACATATCCCAACGGTGCTGAACATCATGGCAAATGTGCCTCAAATATGTCTCAAGCCATTTGTTCACTCTTTCAGTTTGGCCATCAATCTGAGGGTGGTATGTAGTGGATGGAGCAAGCTTGGTCCCCATGGAGGTAAAAACTATCTGCCAGAAGTTACTCATAAACTTCGCATCTCGATCATGTACTATGACTTGTGGCAAGCCATGCAACTTGAAGACATTTTCCATAAACTACATGGCCACCGGGAGGCAGTGTATTGGATCTTAGTGGGGATAAAGTGGGCAACTTTGGTGAGATGATCAAGGAACACATAGATAATATTCCACCCTTTCTTAGTCACGCAGGAAGGCTAGTGATAAAGTCCATTGTGATGTGAGTCCATTTCCCTTCATGGATAGGAAGGGGCTGTAAGAGGCTAGCGGGCCTAAGTGTACTATCCTTGTTCTATTGGCATGGAACACATTTGGTCACAAAGTCCTTGATATCCCTCCATAATCCTTTCCAATGAAATCTTTTAGCAATCCTATCATATGTTTTGAAAACACTCAAGTGACCAGCAGTGGGGCAAGAGTGCATCACTGCCATTATCTTCTACATGAAGGGGGAAGTGTGCTGGATGACAATCTTACCATGGGACCAAATAAGGCCATGCTTAAGCTGATATTGGGAGTTTTCAGCCATGACCCATGCTATAATTTTTGAAATGTGTGGTTGAAGTGATCGTCTAACAAGTAATCCTCTTGAAGCTCTTCAACCCAATCATTGTGCAATTCTGAGATAGAGAACACTTTGCATGCCCACATTCGAGAGAGTGAATCAGCCGTAATATTATCCTTGCCTCAAGTGTGTGAAATATCAAAGTCATAGTTCTGTAAGGTTGCCAACCATTGCCATTGCTTAGGAGTCAAAGTAGACTGAATCAAGAAGTACTGGAGGATTCAGCGGTCACTTTTTACTTGGAAGCGGCTGCCATACAAATAGTAGCGCCACTTCTTGATGGCATGGAGAATGGCCAACATCTCCTGGTCATATACATTCATTTGCATTTCCTTCTCATCAAGCTTGCGGCTCTCAAATTGAATCACACCATCCTCTTGCAACAACATTGCATCAATACCCTGGCCACTAGCATCACAGTGAATGGTAAACAACTTAGAGAAGTCAGGGAAAACAAGGATGGGGGCTGAAGTAAGCACATCCTTTAACTATTTGAAGCTATGATCCATAGTGGCATCCCAAAAGAATGACTCGTTCTTCAAGCGATCAGTCAAAGGTGCTACAATGGTGGCATAGTGCTTAATGAAATGTCTGTAGAATGAAGAGAGACCAAGGAAGCCATGCAAAGAAGTGATGGTGGAGGGAGTGGGCCAGTATCTAACACATTGCACCTTCTTCGAGTCAACCTGTATACCCTTTTTGCTCACAATGTGTCCCAAGTACTCCACAAATGTTTGCATGAATATGCATTTTCTCTCCTTAGAAAGAGTTGATGCTCTCTCAATATGTCAAACACCCTCCAAATGTGTGTCAAGTGCTCTGCGGATGACTTGCTGTAAATGAGGATGTCATCAAAGAAAACAAGCACAAACTTGAACAGAAAGAGCTGTAGGATTTTGTTCATCAGGCTTTGAAAGGTGGCAGGGGCATTAATCAACCCAAAGGGCATCATAGAAAATGATAGAGTCCATGATCAATCCTGAAGGCTATTTTGACCTCATCTCCTGCCCACATACGGATCTGATGGTAGCCAGAGTGCAAGCCAATCTTAGTGAAAAAGCATGCTCCTTTCAACTCATCTAGCAAATCATCAATCCATGGGATGGGATAGCGGTCCTTCATTGTAATTTTGTTCAAATCTCTGTATTCAATGCACATGTAAAAGGAGCTATCTTTCTTTTTTACTAAGAGGACGGGGGATGCATAGGGGGAAGAACTCGGTTCAATGAAACCCATCTCTAACAACTCCTTGATTTGCTTTGCAACCTCTTTATGCTCACACTTGGAGAGTCTATAGGGGGGTTTATTCACTAGTTTGGAATGGGGCTCTAGGTCAAGTGGGTGGTCCACTTGTCTCTTGGGAGGGAGGGATGTAGGCATCTAAAATAGGTCATTGTATTCCTCAAGTAAGGCCTGCAAGGCTAAATCATGAGATACTATAGAGGGCAGATCAGAATTGTCCTTATTTAATTGCAAAACAAAGATTTGTGAGCATTTCTTAAACTCCCGTTTGAGTTGCTTTGCTGTAATGAGCTAAAAATCACCATGATCTTGAACTCCCTCTAGGTGGATAGGCTGTCCATGCATCATAAACTCCATGTAAAGTTAAAATAAGTCCATCGCAATCTTTCCCAATTTTTTCAGCCAATCACAACCCAAGACAATGTCAATGGGGCCCATATCTAGGGCAAATCAGGTCAACCAGTGCCACATAATTTTCAACCAAGCATAAGGGAACTGCAGGACATACATGTGTGCTGATTTCTTCTTCTGCATTTGCTACTTGGACCTTCAAGGGGTGGTGTAATGCGATAGGGGTGCATTTCAACTGATCAACGGCTGATTTATTGACAAAACTGTGAGTGCTTCCACTATCCACAAGGATAAACACATGCTTTCCATTGATACTGCCTTGAATGTGAAGGATACTGGAGCTGTGGGAGCCCGTCCAAGCATCCAAGGAGATTAAGCAAAGGGAAGTGGGAGGTGGGTGGGATGTCAAATCAAGTATCTGTGATGGAGCACCACCCAGGTCAAAGGGAAACCCATCCTCAGGGTCGTAGAACTGCTTGTGATCAACATCCTCCGTAGGCTCAGCCTGGTCAATGGGCAGGTCATCCTCCTTAGTGTGCCAATTTTCCATTATATACATGCTATGAACTTTGACCTTAGATGTCTTGTACGGACATTTGGAGGCATGATCAGTAGTATACTTATCTCCACACTTAAAGCACAGGCCCTTTTCCTTTCATTCCTTCACAACATCTAGGGGAATGAACCGTTGGTTACTAGATCCTTGGTATGGTGATGCAGTGGACTATTTATTTTTAGCATACCTATTCTTAGCATTAGAGCTCAATGTTGTCCCAAAAGTGCCCATTTTTCTTTCAGCATGGAAGGCGGGGTAAGTGGGTACTTTGGGTTGTTATTAGGCATAGAAGCACCTCAAAACCCACCTCCGTATGGGGCTGATAGTGAAGGAATGCGGGGCTCTGTCCAACACCTTGCTAAAAATGCTCATTCTTACTGTACTTTCTTGCATATCTCTTAGCCAATTCAATTGCATCAAATAGTGTGGTAGGTTTTTGGGCAATGCTATTGGCCGATAGGCTCGATTCCAACCCATAGATGTACCTGTGCAATTTAGCATCGTCGCTAATGCTCTCCACATACATTGTCAAGTTTATGAATTGATTTTTGTATTCACATACAGTGGGGTTACGTTGGTCAAGAGTGTACCATTGTCTTGCCAACCATTCTTTTTCCACATGGGACACAAAGACTTGGACCATATGCATTTTAAAATCTTCCCAGTCAATAAACTGCTAATTCTCTCGATTGATATAGTGCCACCATGTGTGGGAAAACCCTTCCAAGTGGAGAGAAGCAAAAAGTATTTTTTGATCGTTAGTGCTGCGGGGGTAGATATTGAAGTAGGACTCCAACTTGGACATCCATTCCTCCAAGTCAGATGGTGAGGGGGATTGCCCGTTGTACTTTTTTGGGATGACCTTGTCATGTAGATCATAGGGGCCATGCTACCCATGAGATCCTTGCTATCCATGCATCCTATGGTGGCCATACATGCCTTGCTAGCCATACATCCCTTGTGGTGCATTAAGCCCATGTTGTCCATTATAACCATGCAATCCATGATTTCCAGGCTGGCCATTTGTACCATATTGTCCTTGATGGGGCTGATTTATATGGGGTGCATGGGGGCTCCTAGGTAGAGCGGGGGAAATCCAACCCAAGGTGGGAGAAGGCCTCAAATGGATGTTGCCTACATGGTGGACAAGGGAATTCAATAGGGGCTCATTATGCATATGAGAGGGTTCCCCGATCTCATAGGTAGAAGGGGAAATTCCCTCAGCGCCAAGTATACCATGTGGACCATGCAACGGTTCGTAATGTGGAGGACGTCTAGACTCATGTCTAGAGTCATTGGTCTTCTCTTGGGATGAAGAGGTCACTAAATGAGCAACAAGATTAGTGAGCTGCTCCAAGGTCTGTTGAGTCTTTGAGTTTGATATGGCCATGTGCTCCAATCGCTTCATTAAACTTGGACATCATTTGGTGGTGGTTGGTTACCACATCATTATACCGTTCCATATGATAGAGCTCATGTTGGCAAAGGGTGTGATTGAGAAGGGTGTACGGGTCCATTTCAGGCATGTCCTCCTGTATGTCACCATGGTAATCTTGCACCAAGCTTGGTTCCTCATTCATGGAGGTCCGGGAGGTTCGGGAGTCTCTAATATCCCTTTGGAGTTCATCTCGGGCCTTGCTTTTGCCTTTCTGGCTAGCCATCTGGATGTAGTCCATAGGACCTGCTATTAGTAAAAGGGGCATAACTCCTTGTAGGAAACTTTGATTGATGAGATTTTGGGCTCAATTCTAAGGGAACAATGCCCTCTTTGAGATGAGCTATTAATATTTGTGACAGAAAATGATAAGAATTTTCTGTAATGGGTTTACTGTGCCTGTCCTGGAGTGGTCTGCACCCTGTCCACAGTGACCCTAGTACACAAAAATGGGCATATCTTTCAAACCGTAGCTCTGATTGGGGAGATTTTTTATTCAAACCAGAGGGGAATAAGACCTATTCAAGGTGAGCTATAGGGTTCACTCCCAGATTTAGAATAGAATTTTTTGCAATGGGATCTTTGTGACTGTTCTGCAAGACTGTGACCAAAAACACTGCCTGTCCCGTAGTACCATGGTCTTACATGGATAGAGCATAGTTCAAGGGGCCTGATCAGCCACATCAATAGCATATGGAGCATACTGAGCATAATCCCAAGCATCATTGCATACCCATCAGCTTTGCCATTAATGCATAAGTACATTCACTAGCATACATCTCCTTTCACTGCATGTACTTCAAGTGTCATAGATGGGTGCCATTAGCATTTTGGGGTATCCAAGAGGGATCATTGGGACAGGGGAGTGGAGCTCTTGGAGAAACTTGCACCTGCATAAAAGTATCGGGATCCAAATCACTGAGAGGTGGGTAAAGTTTCCCCGAGTCGGGTTACGCACCCCTTCAGGGTCTTAAGTGGTAAGGGAGGGCCACCTCTCTTTTGTCTTACCACCTTGCATGGCATCGGCATTTTTCCTCAGCCGGAGTATACATGGCAAAAAAGTTTATTAAGCAATTAGTATGAAATGCATTGGGAAGGAGACATTTGTCCTTTTCATGAGATGCACAGAATGACAAAGGTTGGGGTAGGGGTTACCTTGGCAGTCCAGTGACTCACTGGCAGCTACTTACCCATTTTACAATGGCTATTATTCATTTTGGGCTCATCCAAGATCACAAGACCAAATGGGGGTTAATGTCAGCCATTACAATAAATTTCAGGAAGAGGTATGATGCATGCTCATGAATATGTTTGACTATTAACCCATGCAATCTTGAATCTCTCCAATAATGGATTAAGCTCAGCAAGTGGCTAAATTGAGAGATTAAGATCAGATTGGCATGCCTCTTTAATACTTGGGAGGACCATTGAAGCATGAATCATTGATCAAGTCCTATTGGTTGGGGCATCCGTGGAAGAATACTTTAGCATTCGAATGCTCCAACTGATGAAGAAGGCTCTCATGCTTGTCCCCAAGCTTGAGCTTCAAAGATGGAAAGCTTTAAGTGAAGCTTTCATGGTTGCCCACAAAGCTCTCATGCATGCTGACTTCATGTCTTCCTTCGGAGTAGGAGAGGTCAAGAGGGGTTGAGATATCTCTTGATGGTTGAGCTCTAGGGTTATGGGCTGAATCAAGAGCTTGGACTAATCAGTAATGGCTACCCACAAGATATCCGTTCAGCAAAGGGGGCTCAAGCGGAGTGCCAATGTCGGAGGAAGAGGGGTCAAATCTTGCTGAGGGGGTTGAGCCCTTATCCCAAGAGGCCAAGAGTGCCAAGGGGAAGGCTAGGAGCAGCAGGAGTAGGAGGCAGGAGGAAACCAGGGATAGCAGTGCAATTTGCGCTGCAAATTGTGGGCTGCTGCCTGTTGCTTATGGCAGGGTTTCCTTGGTCACCTGGGTACTTCATGGAGATGGTGGGGATCAAGTGCAAGTGGTGGCTCGAGCCCTGGAGATGTTTGGAGCAAGTTTGTGAGGGTTATGTGGGCTAGCAACCATGGCAGCTTGCACAAGGAGAGAGAGAGAGAGAGAGGGCTGGAGCAAAAGGTAACTGAGGTTTTGCCCTCTTCCAACTCTTGAGACTCTAAACTTGACCTAGAACCCTTAAAATTTTCATGAAAAGAAGTGACGACCTGCTATTTTAACTATTTTACCTCCAGATATGTTTGAGTCTCCAGTCATAGCTCATGCTTGCTCCAAAAAGTTGAAGTTAACTGCAATCCTTCTTGTTGTACCTGTACCTGTAAGCTGAGTAACTAGGGCTTTTGGGATTTGAAAAGGGAGAATGGGGAAAGAAGAAAAGGACCAGAGACTGAAGCTCTGATACCACTAGTAATGAAAGAAGCTGAGAGGAGAGAGAAGAAGAGCTAAGGAGAGAGAAAGAGAGCAAGAAGAAGAAGGAAGAAGATAAGAAGAAGAGAGAGAATGAGAGAAAAGAGAAGAGAAGAAAGGAAGAAGCCATGGAAGCTAGAGATGAAGGTGAAGAGTATGATTTCGATAATAACTGGTTGCACTAATCTGGGGCTCTTACACCTTAAATACCCCGGTCAGTGTGATAGGGTGTCTAAACCCTAGTCGGTGTGTATCCTGCTTGTTACACCTTTGAGGCTACTAGTTCACCCGCAAGGAAAGTTGAGACCATTTTTCAATAGAGTAAGGGTAACAAGACCCAATATTGGATGGAAATTCAAAGTGATTGCCAAGCGAGAGACTCGACAAATTGACTTACCTTCTACTAAGAAACAATATTTGTTGCTAGATATCCCAATTGGAAATATATTGTTTGAATCTTTTCTTTCCAATACTTTTTGAAACTTCTATATGTGGGAATCAATGAAACATAGTTTGAAAAAGATGGAAATTTGGTTTTGAAATATCTAGAAAATCTATGGTAGCTATTATAATCAACTTTATATTTTCTCTATAATTATTTAAATATTGTAATCTTGTTGAGTTTTTAAAATTTTTAAATATTTATTCAACTTTATAGTTATAAAATAGTAGTTTCATAATAAAAGGGGTAATTTTTATTGGTTTTCAAAGAACTTTAAAATGTGACCTAAAGACATTAAAACCTTGATTTTTTTTCATAATAAAGATGCTAGAACATTTTACACTTGTGTAGGTAAATGGTAAATGGGGTTTTCAGGATTTTAGAAAGTAAACTTGATGAAATAGAGATACAAGTGTTTATTTATTGAAGAGAAATAGAAAAAAACATACATATTCAAAAGAAAGAAGAGCATTTACACTTGATTAAAGGTTCAATGATGTGAGGTTAAACCTCAGTACAAAGGTTATTATTTGAAAAAAGTATTTGTGACTAAATGAGATTTTACTATTATTTTGTGATATGAGTAGAGGGCTCATAGTAATCTCATTCCAATCTAGGGATCTAAGGGGGATTTAAAATGAACTTATATGTTTGAATAAATATAGATAGTGAGGATTGATTCATTGTTTCCTATGGTTGAAATAAAATTAGAAAGAGGTAACAAGGACAATTAGTAGTTTAAAAACAAATTAAATTCATAATCATTAAAATGCAACAAAGCAACATTATAATACAAAACTAGAGTAGGGATTTTTGTTGCCATATTGGGATAGTGATGTGTATGAATACAAGTGGATTACTAGGGCAGTTTTTCCCACTTTAGGAGGTGTTTTCTCTCAAGGTTTCTATATATGCCTATTCACTTTCAGGGCATACTTAGTCTAAATCTTGTCTACTCTCAATACACTATAACTTGTGCTCTCTCAAGCTTCTTCTTCTCTAAGCTATATACTTGCATTTTTGTAACCCTAAATCTAGCAATTATTATCAAAGTAGGCTTCAACCTCTTGAGTAGAGTTGTCAATGCCCTTCACTTGATTTCTTGAGATTGGATAAGATTTAACAACTGTTCATAGTCCAAAGATGCTATAAGAAGGCCCTTAAGGACTTGGCATCATCAGATTTTGTAGTCAGGTTGATTTTAGCCTCCTTTTACACTACTATCCATATTGCATAGGCTATTTCATCCTTATATGTAGAATTTTTACCATTAGTTCAGTATATAAGAGTCCTTACAATCTTCTTTCTAGTGTATTATACATATCACAAGTTAGTTTTATGCATACTTTCCTTTATATAGGCAACTTTTGTATCAAATATAGTCAATAGCTAAAGCTGGCAACATTTATATATTTTATATGTTGGCTATTCGAGATAAGCTAAATGGAACCGAGTATCTATTATGAGCTTATATGATGTATTATGTATTGGCTACAAAAGGGGCTTTGAAACATTATACGTGGAATTGAAAGATGTCTTAGTGGTGTCTTAGAAGATGCAAACAAGCGCAATATAAGTAATAGAAATATGTATCATTGAGAATGTTGGAGGTTGTAGTTGTGCTTCAATTAATGCATGCTTGGGATACTCTTGCATGTTTGGATCAAGGAAGAAATGAGGCATGTATTGCTTATTTGCATAAGCAATTAGAGAGTGAATATTTGATGAATGTGACTCCATGGACAAAATGTTTTAACAAAGAACAAAGTTCTTAAGGAGTAGTTGATTGCAGTAAATGTGATGTTGCCAAACATTTCACTTCTGCTAAGTGTTCTTAATGATCTTCCTAATTTTTCTTAGAGTTTTGTAATTACTCTTCATTTGGCGATTAAAGGTAATGCTTTGTCTTTCAATGTTTGGTTTTTGTTTTGCTATAAATAGGTCCATTATGCATGTTTGCATACCAAGCTTTTGTGGCATCAACAAGGAAAAAGAAAAACTTCATTTTCTTCTAGTAAGCATAAATTTACAAATGTTGTTTAAATAATGAAGGTTGGTAAAAGGAGACTCAGATGTTTTGTAGGTATTAGAAAGCAAAAGATTATATAATTAAGGATTGTTCTAAATTGGTTTGTGAAGAAGTTAAGAAGAAAGAGACTAGTACGTGTATTGAAAATACCTCTCCTTTTAAGTCAAACCCTACAAATGTTGCAAAGGGTACAGAATGGACATTTAGTGTGCAATGCAATAATGGACTCTTCTTTACATGATTCTCACATATCTATTGTTCATTCAGATATATAGTACTTTGATAGTGGTGCCATGAAGCATTTTACTTCTCTCTATAGTTCTCTTGAGCTTGCCCCTAAGGAAAGTATTGTGACATGTGCCAATAACTCACCTTATCCTATCAAAGGACTTGGAAAATTTGTGTTGACTTCTATTAACAGTAGTACTTTCACACTTATGGATTCTTTATATATATAAGAGATAAAAAAGATTTTGTTTTAGTTTTGGTACTTACCAAGGTTGGCTTAATCATGAAGTTTGTTGATTATGACAAATATACAATTCATGACCTCTCTTGTAGTGGTACAATTATTATATTTGGTTTATTATGATCTGGGATACATAAGCCCAATAACTAAACGAAATGTGCGGGACAACATGTGCAAGTAGTTTGAGATGCAAGACTATGACATGCGCATTTTGGTCATCCAAATGTTGCTTGTTTATTGTACCTGTAGAAATCTAATATGGTGTCTTCATTACCTACTCTTGAGGCACCTAGAAGACACATTTGTGAAGGTTACATATTGGGTAAATTTTAACATGCATCATTTTCAAAAGATGGTTCAATGAGAGTTGTTCGCAAATTGTAGTTTATATATAATAATAATTTGTGGCAGAATGCAAACACCATCGTTTTGAAACTACCTATACTTCACGATTTCCAGTGATGATTACTCTAGGTATGCATGGGGTACATGATTTAAAGGCTTAATCCAAGATGTTTTTGTGCTTCAAGTAGTTTATCAACATGGTTGAATATTTATCAGAATGTAAAGTGGGCATTCCTTGTTTAGATCAAGGGTGGGGCAAGTATATGTCTAAAGAATTTTATGCATATCTGGCTGAACATGGGATAAAATACCAATATACAATGTCATATATATCATAACTAAATGATATAACTAAGAGAAAAAATAGAGAAATCATGGTGTGTATGGTATGATGCATGATTAAGAGCCAATCTTAATCATGCAAAAAAGAAAATGTCATATACACCACAACTAAATAATATAGTTGAGAGAAAAAATAGGTCACTCATGGAGATTATATGATATATGATTAAAAGTCAATCGTTGCCATATATTTTTAGCTTGTGACTGGCCAAGCCACTTTAAACCAAGTTTCTAAGTCAACTCCTAAGAGTTGTTGCACTCAATAAATGGAATCTATTACTAATATTATTCTCTCTCTCACTAACCTTCCAAGATTTTGCTATTAATTACCATGGTAGTATAACTAATATTGTAGAATGTCTAGAAACTAAGCAGAAAACTTACTCAGCTCCAATTAACATCACTTTTTGCTCACGGCTGAATATCTAGGTAGGCACTAGAATTCTAATCCTAAGCTAACGATGGCTTCCCCCCATCTTTCAGGGGTGGCTCCTATTACATTATGATGGTTTATCCAAGAATTGTATTTTGTTTGACTTCAAGGAAGTTTGTTTCAAGGTCTAGATTTGTCCAGTCTAGAAATTCATCCATTAAATTTCCTTTTTAAAATTTTGTCTCTAAATTTATAGCTTACTCCTTTTTATTTGAAAGCAAAGCATTCAAAAAAATCAGCCTAACGTTCATAAAGCCCATAAATCTTAATTTCCTTTTAAAATGTTGCCCCTCTCTGTAACATATGATTTAGCATTGTACTTTAAATGTTTAAAAAATCAATTTATTTTAACTTTTTGATAAAAATATTATTCTTATCCTTCCTTAAACTAAGTAACAAACAAAGTAAAGACAATCTCCTTTCTCACTCTTGTACATTCACACATAGAGTTCATTGTTAAACCCAAAGTTTCTCTTTCCCTCTCCCCCCCCTTCCCCCTCTCCCTCTAATAAGTTTTTCTATTGACCCTCCTCTCTTTCTCATTAAAATGATTACCAATTAAAATGAATCAACTTTCAATACTTCTTTGTTAATGTTGAGATTTACCCTCATGCCATTTCAGATAACCACATGAAATAGTTTAGATATTTAGAATATTTTCCTTTTTGAATACATGAATATAATCTTCTGATAAAGTGTATGCTCCATTCTAGAATTTCCCAGCCCTTTAGTTTCAATGTAAGCATGCTATATGACACAATAAAGAAATGCATACACCTTATTGTTTTAACAACTTAAGTATGTAATTTGACTTTAAAGATTTTATTTTAATTTTTCATTAGATTATAAAAATAGATAAATAATATTAAATTAAAATCATATTTATGTTTATATTTAAAAACTTTCAACTGAAATTAAGTCATTTTCATAATTTTAATATAGTAAAAAGTGTATTTTTAACTTTTAAAAAATGCAATTTTTTAATTTTCAAAATAGTAACTAGATTTTAAGAATTCTAAAAAAAGAGAATATTATTTGGTGCATTGAATACTTTAAAATTATCATTTTGAACTAATATGCATTTAATAATTTTCTATGATTTTTTAAAGGTTTTTTAATGACTAGTTTAATGCATTTTAAACTTTTTTATTTAAAAAATCAAATAGGGTCTAAAATTCATACCAAATACAGAGAACACACAAACAAATTTCAATGTCTAGATAAAAAAGATTAAACATAGTAAATTGAATTTTTTTGTGTTCTTAATTGATAATGAAATGCCGCACTTGGGAACTTAGCAGGTTTGTATTTTCATCTTTGGAGTTCATATCTTGCAGTCTAGCAAAGATATGTCGGTCTACTCAAAGTCTTCACTACAATCCTCTTGAATTTCCGCTTTGAGATTGGTTCCTCATTGGTTACGAAATCCATTAGAGTTCTCCATGCATGAACTATCCTTGTGAAAGGTTCTTTTTATTCTTCTTTTTAAGAAAGTAGTGTTATGAATTTCTTCTTTGTGCTCGTGATGCCAACTTGGATGATCAAGAAGAGGATGATGATTATGAGAAGAAATATCAAGGAGTGAATTTGAGAGAAAGAAAGAGGAGAGAAAAGAACGCAGAAGAGAGAGAAGAACATGTGAGAGAAAGAGAGTGACGGGGAGAGAGAAATACTAGGAAAAGAGAGAGAAAGACAGAAAGAGAGAGAAGGCAGCCATAAAAGCTGAGAAAGAGATAAGATGAAGGAGACTAGTTGTATTATAATAATGATCGTCAAAAATCTAGTCATTTACACCTTTTATACTGGCTAGTGTAGCTCGTATTTTACCCTCATTATTTTATTTTCCCTCTTACATTCTATCTCCACGCAAAGGTTTTTTCCCTAAAAAATAAGTTGGGCACATATTACAAAAAGGCAAGGTAGAAGCAGACCACAGTACTACTTGCAGACATTACAAGGGCTATCCGATGGAATGATGGGTAATTGTTGATGTATAAAAGGTCATTGATCAAGTATGATATATAGGTATGATTGGGGAATGATAAAATTTAAATCTTGACCCATATTCTCTAAGAAAATGAAGGTTGCAAACTATGGACAGCATGATGTCTACTATAGGACCGTGCTACAGTAAATCTGAGATAAATTTTTGTAGGGAACTCCGATCAAGGTGTCTAATACATAAAAATGAGGTTCTTAATGAGTACTTTTAGCCCATGTATGGCACTCAATACTATCTATAATTCAGAATAAAATCTAGTTCAAAACAATGAGTTGTCAGCAATCTTCCTTGCACTAAAATATAGCCATAGATAACCAATCTTCAACCAAAAGAGCCTACCAAAAAAGAAAAAATTACATGCAAGATGGATGCTAGTCTCAATGAGATCCCTAAGCAATCCATTAACCTCTTGGATCAAAAGGTATTATGTCATAATGATTGTCCAAGAGAAGAGAATGGCCATCAACCACATACTCCAATCCACCCGGATCAAATGGATACAAGGAAGTATCCCTGTAATCAAGTCCATAATCACATCCATAATCTCTCGAATCATAGGGAAGCACAATGCCATCTTCATCTTCATGTATGCCTAAATCACGTATTATATCATCATTAGACATATACCAATCATTGTAACCATCATCAAGGTATTCATTATCAAATGAGTTCAATGGATGTTGTAAACCTTGATTAAGTGTAAACTGATGCTCAAGAAGTCCATCATGAGGTTTCTCCAAGAGTCTAAAACCTTCAGCATAACCATCTACATTTGTGAGTACCTCATGTGATTCATAAGCTAATATGTTATCAACTTGTACATCTTGCTCTTCATTGTTCCCTTCTTGTACATCTTCTTGCTCATCTTCTTGTGGATCATGTTGCTCGTTTCTCTCTTTTTCATCATCAGCACCTTGAAAAGAACTCATCATTACATTTGGGTGATCATGATGTATGAACTAATTGGGATATAAGATACATGGTAGTTATGAACTTGTTGTTGATCAAAGCTAGAAGAGTACTGATAAGCATGACCATTATCATCACATCATGATAAGAACTGGGTTGTTGAATTAAGAAAAGTTCACATGTATAATCATGACTATGTTGTTAAAAAGGTGGATGCTCATAAGCATAATCATGTTGCCCATAATAGCCATTCTTGTGCCAAGGTTTAATGGAATGATACATTGCATTATGACATGGTACATCATATCTATAAGCATTAACATGTTGTCCAAATGTACTTGCATATTGCTCATGTTTATTTGCATGTTGTTACTGCCCATATTCATAAGATGTATTCAGATCATAGGGTGTACCATCGCCATATCCATGTTGGCCATACTCATAAGCATCATGTGCATAATGCCCATAAGAATACTCATCGTGTTGTTGATAATACCTAGGGTGATAAAATTTGATACTTGATTCAAGTCTTCAACTTTTTTCTTTGTCCACCTTCATAAGAGAAATATACCGATCAATTAAAGCTCCGAGTTTATCAATATTAGCCTGTGTTTGAAGCCAACCTTGTTCAGTAGAGCTAGAGCAATTTATCTCAATTGCCATTGTAATCAAGTTGCTTTCAAAATATTCCAAAGTGTGGTAGAAGCCAACAAATACAATAGTATCATGTGATCACGAATCCTCAAAGAATACAGAGGTATCTCATGGTTCTACAATTGATTGTAGATTGTCACAGGGTAGCATACATGTGGCACAAGTCACAAGGCAGCAAACATGTGACACAAGTGGATGATAAATGTTGTAGGAATCCCTTTGGATGATAGTAATCTAGTCAACAATTACTCCAATTGCATAGAGGGTCACCTTAGTTCAATCTATGCCTCTATCTTCAACTATAGCTCCCTTTAGACAAGGAGGGTTCTGATTAGCTTGCTGAAAATGACTTAGAGGAAGAGGCTAAGATCAAAATTCCCTCAAAGTACATCTTCTGTGTTCTCATGAGCCATATGGACAATTAGCATCTCAACAAGAGAGAAACAGGCACCAACAAGTGCAGCTCAACAATCTTCATTGCATCATATGCAACAGTTAAATGGTGGAGACATCTTAGTAAAACATTGTAAACACCCCGAACAACGTAGTATGCTTAAGAATTATGAAATTCGCTTGTTTTCGAGATTTAATATAAAAGAGAATGAACACTTAAAGCTGAAAATGAAAGTTACTCACAAAATTAGAGCCATGAAAATGTAAAAGTAATAGAGACAAGATTGAGGGTTGAAGATGGGAAACCCCCCCCCCGAAGGAATGTATTTCCCTTAGGGAAAAGCTCAGTTACAATCAACCTGAGAGTGAGAAGAAGTAATTCTCACTCTCACAAGATCATGCAAAAGATGTACAAACACACATGCATTATCTATTATGCAATGATAAGAACTGATTTCTTTACAGTATGAGAGAAGAAAAAGGGGAAATCAGCCTTCTCCGTCGTTGAACAGTAGTACATGAATAGGGCTTGCTTCTTGTTGCTAAAATGGAAGAAAGAGCTTGAGAAGGAGGTGCTGTAATGAATTTACAGGCTTGCTGTCATGTAAAACAGCAATGATAGAAGAGGGAACATGGAGGAATTTGATAATGGAGAAGTGGGGGGATGATGATGGGGATGAATGGGGCCAGTTTCTGGCTATCGGTGGGTGCTGTACATGAGTTTACAGCAAAGAAAAATGATGCTGAATGAACAAAAACGAGCTCTTATTTATAGGAGAGGGAAGAGCTAGTACAAAAGGGGAAAGTGGAGTAGCACAAGACAAGTGTCCAGCCACATGTCATGAGATGTGACAAGTGGTGGGACACTTGGAAACTTGTGTGACAAGTGTCTTGACACTTGTCTCTTCTCTATGGCCTTCCTTTTTGGGCTGAATACTGTTAAGAATAGAAACAACCAAATTTAGTAAGCACAGTCAGAGTACAGAACTTACTATTTTTAGAATGACATCCCTATTTTTTAGGACTAGCATTTTTAGGCTAATTCAAGACTCCTAAAATTTAGGGATCTCCTAAAATTTAGGGATCCCCCCAATATGGGTGTCATATGAAAGCTTTTTCCGTGTACATCGCAAAAACGGTATCAGAATCTTCATGTGACTTTCCTATGCAAAGAAATGTGCATTTCAAGCTTTCAGCCCACACATGCACATTATACAAGCATTTCATGATCATGCCATCTTGTTGATTGTAACTGTCTGTTTTGGTGGATCTAGCCCACACTTCAAGGCATCAATCTTTTCTGTGTGCGAGTCTAACCCTGATATGTGTGAGTTCTGGTCACAGGCGTCCAATCGAGCCATATAGGTGGAAGTGTGAACTATCTTTTCTCTAACCCACCACGTGGGTCCACCATAACCTATGACCACTCATCAGTGGCCAGCTCCAATGCACTTTTCTTTATATCTAATTAGTGCAAAGGAAATAAATTTAATAAATCATTATATAGACAAATTAATGAAAAAGGATACAAATTCTTTTTCTATAGAGTTGTGACAAACATGTCCATCATCAACTATCTATATCTGGTTCTGAGGATTTATAGATACTTTGATTACAATCATCTTCATCTCAATATATTGCCAATCTGGACTTAAATCAAAATAATAGATCAAGTAGCCAAGTCACTAAAATGTAATGTTTGCAACATCATAGCACGCCTCATTTGTTGACAGCAACACAAAGGTTGCTGAGCATGTTCTTTTGGATGGAAATTCCCTCTAGCAGCTTTGATGCCTCAATCTCTACAACCCCCTCAAACACAATCAGGACACACACCTTCATTATTGTCCATGGCTTCTCAGCAATATTCTTTGCTTCCACAATCACAAACCACTCAGCAGCAAAACAAATGCAACAACAAGCTGCACAACCTCAATTGGATTAGTAGCAGAGGCTTTTATAGCCAAGTGGTGTGATGTATCAACAAGTTGAACAACACAAGCAACAACCACTTCAAGTGCAAACACAGTCAACTTTAGATTCCTTGTTACATGCAAGACAATCAGGAATAATTGATCCACAAGAGATTGTTTTGACAAAGATGCAAGCAATGAAAGATAAGCATCTCTAGGATATGACTGATCTTTACAATTTTATTGTATCATAGAGTGAATAGGCTTGTAGAGGTTGCAGAAGAATACAAGCTTGTTCCAAATACTCTCTACCTAATAGTAACGTACATTGATCAATTTCTGTCTTCTGGAATGGTGAACTGGCAGTGTCTGCAGCTCTTGGGTGTTGTATGCATGCTGATAGTAGCAAAATATGAGGAAATGTGTGCTCCACAAGTAGAAGAGTTCTACTACATTACAAAAATAGGCAGGCACTCTACATGTGAAGAGTTTTTTATCGTTGTCCCATTCAAGCATTCAGCTCGGAGAAGGATGAAGAGCTTACCTCTGCTAAATTTCAGAAGTTCTTTTCAAAAAACCAAGACTGGCTGAAACCTTATGTTGCATTTTGTTTTCTAAGAGATTTGTTTGGCACCTCAGATCATTCACAGTGGGGAGTATATTCAAGATTCACAACAAAAATGTTGGAGAAGCTTGTTGCCCCCACCACTGACCATTATGGTGCAATTGCTTTTGCTTGCTACTTGCACTACCATTTGTGCATATATAGCTTTGTGAGGCGACTGAATATGCAAGGTTACATAAAGTAGTCCTCAAAGGAGACCTTCCTATTGGAGTCGATCACAATAGTGTTGACACATGGGTCAATCAGACACTTTTTAGAATGAACACATCAGCAGGTGCCCCACTAGATTATTTTGACAGGAATGGGAAAATCGAGAGGTGCATGAAGCCCTTTGCTATGCAGCTTGCAGAGTTTGATATTGTTGTTGCCTGGTGCTCATACCTCTTATCAGTTTGTGGCTTGGAAGGTGCAAGATGCCTAGCTTTTGGAAGAAGATCTTATACGGGTCGCTTGTCAATTGGAGCTTTCCATGTTACAAAAGTGCACCTGGATCTAATAATGTTGGAGGCTGACGCCAGCCATGATAGTCAGGCTCTCCAAAAACAGGTGTTGGAAGACCCGCAACATTTAAGAGAACGAGTGCCGCATCTCACTGGGTCTGGAGATGTAGCAAGAATGGAAGAAGCATTATCTAAAGCTCGTAACCAATTTTCAGAAGCACGTGAGAGAGGAAGTCCTGTCGATCTATTTTTAATCCTCCCATTTCTTCTTCTTCTTCTTCTAATGTCACTAATTTATCTCTCCTCTCTGTCTCCCTCTCCTCCCCTGTCTCCATGTCACCTCTCCTTTCCTCATATTTCTGCAATGCTTGGTTTCGATAATATACAGCAAGAATGGGAGCCTCATTCTCAGTAGCTCGCTCCTCCAAATACCGCAAAAAGCAGCTCTGAGCATGATCTTACAATGGATGATCTCAAATCCTGGCTCGAGAAATATTCTTCTACAAATGCAATTCTTGCACAAAGGCTTGAAGCTTGTGAGTGCAAGAACTACTAAGGCTGATTATGTTGAGTTTAGGGAAATTTCGTTTAGGATCATCGACTCCACCATCGCCATGGATCAAACCACAAAAAGAACAAGAAGAGAGGTCGTTTCCTCTTCTAGTTCTTCTTTGCAATATACTACTGCTGCAACCACTGCTTCTCCTCTTGTGGCGGTCAGCGAGTCTTTGAGAAAGATTTCCTCTTTTCTAGCCAAGGAGATAAATGGTGGATTTGCAGACTATGAGAGCAAGACTTGATCTGAATGATGGAGGGTAGACTGATTGCAACAATCTTGTTTCAGATAGAAACTGTGCTATATTGAATGACCAAAGTTTCAAAATCGTTTGCAGACTTGAAGTCGAATATCAATAGGCCAGTGCATGCAACACACCTAACGTTTACCAAAACAAGCACACCTAATGTTTAACAAAACAAGTCTGTGTTCTAGCATGCAGATAATGAGTTGAGTTATAATGAAGACAGCATTGATGTAATGACTCTTCACAGTATGTCTTAGTGTGCATTTGATGTTCTTTCTAGCATGGATTTGAATGATTCATGAACTCAGCATAAAACAAAAGGATTGAATGTTGCAAAGATGAGCTTCACACAAAATGGCAAGGTCTTTTGCCTCCTCTAGGCCTACTGTCCACTCTCTAATCTTCAATGTTGCATGTCTTCTTCTTGGAAATGTCCACTGATCACTCTAATGCTGCCTGCCATGTTTGTACCTGTGTATCTAAAGTTATTAGATTTGTGTGGCTGAAAAGGGAAAACTAAACAAAATATGACTAGCTGGATCAAGAACCTGAAAATCTCTGATACCACTTGTCAAGGAGTGAACTAGAGAGAGAAAAAAAGGAGAGAGAAGATTGTAGAAGAGAGAGAAGAAGAAGTACAGAAGTGAGAGAAAGAGAGTGACAAGGAGAGGGGAAATACTAGGAAAGGAGAGAGAAAGCAGCCATGAAAGCTGAGAAAGAGAGAAGATGAAGGAGACTTGTATTATAATAATGATCATCCAAAAATCTAGTCCTTTCTTACACCTTTTATACCGGCTAGTGTAGCTGGTATTTTACCCTTATTATTTTATTTCCCCTCTCTTACAAGGAAGAGGATGATGAATTAATGGAAGATGATCACAATGTCAAGGAGAATGATGGTGAGGGGCAAATGTTGATCATGGAGGCAAAGAGAATGGCCACAATGGAAATCATGGCCTTGATAATGACCAAGATCATGGAAAGATGGTTATTTTGGTTTTTTAAAATCTTCCTTCTCTCCTTGCAATCCTCCTCTTCGAGTAGATGGTGCACTATCCCTTCTCTTTCTTGGCACCTCTTCCCTCCTCACACTCCCTCTCTCTCCACGCATACCAAAACGTCGCCTTCTTTTCCAATGATTTTTTTCTTCTTTTTTCTTCTTTCTAATATTCTTCTAGTCCTTAATAATTGTCATAAGGTATCATAACCATCTTGTAATTTTGGAAGGTATTCATGACCTTAGGACGACACACCTTCACTCATCCACCAAAATTTATGGAGTTATGACCATTTTATTTGAGAAAAGATATTGACCAAAGCTATTGACAATATTGTGGCTACACCTAGGTGGAGAGACCATACAATTTCTCTTAAAACTCCAATTATCTAAGCACTTTGATAGATTCTCTACAAGACAAGAGGATCAATTTTATCTATGTTTACAAGTATACATGTACGTAAAAGCTATTCGCATGATGTACTACAAGACAAAAAGTAACTTGGTAGACTTATTCTAGGGATCTATTAGACATGGCCTTCATCCATCCATCCTCTAAGTCTCAAAAATATTCCTGAGATACCACTATCCGATCCAACAGGAATGAAGCATACTTGTTGTACACTATTTCCACCCTTCTCTCCTACAAGAACTCCCTTGCACCAACATTTCCCTTTTTCCAAACTATAGAAACATGTCCTCCAAAGGCATCAAATACAACCACATCTACATGAAATTAATTCCAAATGATAGTAATAGTATATCAAATATATACAATGTTGTGGAAAATTGTTGCAATATTTGATACGTTTTTATGGGTTGTCACTTGAGGTTGTTTTATGTGCAACTTATGTATTAATAGGTTTCCTACTAAGACATTGTAGTCTATCACTTTGTATGAGGCTTGGCATGGCGTTTTTACTTGCTTGGGTTATACTTTGGTACTAGTGTAACATTACAAGAAGCTCGAGGGATTCCATATATATAGATCATCTATGTCGTGCGTTCTAGATGTAACGTGTCTACTTGTTCACTTATAGGACACGTCTTAGCAGCCCATCGGGAAGAGAGTCCAGAAAGTGCCGCCAGCAATCCCACGGAATGTCACGGGGTTTGCGATCTAGGTCTTCCGGAGTCTGCCACGAAGTGGAAGCATTCTGGCCATTCCCACTTAGGACCGACCTAAATCAGGGTTTTCCTAATGGTCAAGCTCCTAGAAAGTAACTAGCGTCGAACCCCAGGTGAACTACTTTATGCATAAACGTCAGGGTCAAAGTGGATTCGTGCTACACTGTAATAAAGCTGACATCTCATACAAGAAAATACACAAGATCTAACATCTAATGCTGACAATAACAAGAAATGCTACTCCCATTTCCAAGATCCATGTTCCATATGAGATGTACAAATGGGAAAATAGATGGTATGCTGAGAATCAAGTGATGATAAGCTGCTGTAGAATACTCACCTTCTACAATGGTGGACAAGGATACTCGCCTCCAAGTAGGGTGGACATGGATATACACCTCCATGAATGGTGGGAGGATGTGCCCTCAAGAGCTCCACAAGGAGTTGTATTTCAAAATGATCAAAAAGGTTCCCACATTTGGCCATACTCCACTATTTATAGCTAACCCTAATTAATGTGTCTAGCTCCTAAGCCTAGGTTAAATTTGCTTTATTACAAGCCATCTCGGCCTAAAGAAGCTTTGTCCTCAAAGCTTGAGAAAATGGGAAAGAATACAATGGATGAAATAGTAGATCAAAGCATATGTGGCTGAAAATATCCCATGATCGATGAAGCTCCACAAGAAATCTATAGTGAATTTCCTGCATGCTGGCATAACCAGGCTGCCATAGTAAAATAGGCATAACTTTCGATAGACACATCCAAATTGGACAAATGATATGTCATATCGAAGTATATGATGTAGGCTACCCTCTCCAAGCAAAAATCCATGATTTTGACAAAGATAAATCATTTAATTCCATGACAGGAATTTAATACAGCAAGCTGTATTCTGCAGGAAAATCCATCTTCTTGAGCCTTTCTCCCATATAAACCATGAAGAAACCATGAGAACAAAGTATCATTAAGTTTTGTATGTAGGATGTCTTGCTGCAAATGACTTTCTCTTAGTATAAGACCACCCGGGTCATATGGAATATCGAGATAATAACCATCAAGAGAAGTAGGATTGTCATGAACCATAAATGTCAAACCACCCGGGTCAAAAGGAAAGAGAGAATCATCTCCATCATGACTACCCGGATCATAGGGAAAAGATATCTCATCATCATCATAAGGCATGTCTTCATTGATACTCTCATCAAAAGTATATGCATCCCAAACATTTTTCTCATGTACATCTCCATATGCATTCCAATCAACATCTTCTTCTATTGGCTGTAGCATACCAAAGTTGTCAATGGGCTGATAGAACCCATCATGTGTTTCCTCAATATCTTCATGTGATGCCTCAATATCTTCATGACATATATGATCAACATAATCCTCTTCAACATCATCATGAAATATATGTAAACCTTGAGTTTGCTCTTCTTGTTGTACACTAATGTACTCTTGATCAACTTTGTCATGTGTATCCTCTTGCTCTTCATCTTCATCTTCATCATCTTTAGATTTGTCTTCAGCTTCATCTTCATCTTCATTTTCATTTTCATCTTCATCTTTATCTTCAGTTTTATTTTCAACTTTGTCTTCAACTTCAACTCCATAAAACTCTTGTTGTTGAACTTGGTAATCCCCTTCTTCATATTCACTTGAATCCTCCAAAACAATGTTTGTTTTTGCAGTAGTTGTCATGACTAGGAGTCCATCGTTCTTTACATTTATAGCATATGAATTGCCGACACATTTCCTTCAACTCTTGGTGAGGTATAAGCCTTCGTTGAATGCCATAGGGAGTAGGAAATTCTAGGACAGTCGATACTTTAACATGCTTTGCCCTGCATACCTTTATGTGACCACAAATATCCTTCTCACCGCATTTATAACAAAACCCTTTTGAAGTGCTATCCTCAAACATGCGACTTGACACATAGGTACCATGTACATTGTTGAATGAGAAAGGATGGATGGGTTCTTCTTCTTCAAAATGATTATCCATAACGTATGCTGGCTGACCTTGGTACTCTGCATAGTGTATTCCATAGGCATCATTTGCTTCCATATTTTCCTCATTTGCATAAGGTTGATGCTACCCATCAATCTCATGAAAATAACCATGATTATGATCGTATGAATGTTGCCCCATATGGTAATTCCCTGCATACTCTTGCTGACCATAAGGAGAATACCTATGAGATATATCATCATAAGAACAATGCCCTTGATACAGACTCATTGCTTTGGGGTTGTCTCGACTGATGGAGTCTGCAAGTGTTATGAGCTTCCTGATGGTAGCAGCAACCAGGCCATAGTCTAGCTGAGCCTTGAGATCTTTGAGCCTACCTTTCACCTCAAACATGAGTAGGTTCAGATGAGTGTCTGTGGTTTGATCGTTAGTTGATAGCATTTTTGACTGCAGAATTTCATGCACCTTGTGACACTTCTCTAGATATTGTGCAGCCTCTCGCCCTAGATGTAAATCCTCCTCTGTGTTGGATAACAGCATTGCTCCCACAGCAATCAGCATTGAAGTCCTCCTCAATCTCAGATTTTCTGTTGTTTCTTGCAAGCACTTGTAGAAGTCTGTAGCGCAAAGGAAGAACTCGGCACATAATATCCATTTTTGTGATTTGGCTGCTGCTAAGCCTTCATTCCAGGCCGAGCCCGAAAACCACTGAGCTTCTTTGTCTCCCGTGCTCCCATCGCCAAAGAAGTTCTCAGATCCAATCTTGGCCAAGCGTGAACGAGCAAGCTTGAAATACTTGAGTGTCTTGCTTGGATTACTGTTTGTGTCTTGAGTTGACAGCAAAATGATATTACGAATAATCACAACTTCTTTTGTGTTTGAAGACTTTGCTGAAGGGCACAGATCTAGCATGCGAGACAGTGCAGAAATGGCCACGCTGTTGTGATGCTCCTTCTTCGTCATTCGTCTGTAGACAAATTTTGAACTTCAGAAAGGCTCCAGTAATGCTTACTTCCAGCTTGTTGTCTGCTTCATCTGCGTAGTCGGAGGCCCGGTCATACTGGCCTAGCACAATGTGACAAATGCAGAGAATTTTGAGGTTCTTTAATCAGCACAAAGAGAAATTTGTATCAATGGAAGACAAGTACATCAGCGATGCTTCGAACAGCTGGATGTTGGTGTTGTAGTCTTTGGCTTGGAAGAATTCTGTGCCATAGTTCCACAGAACTGAATACGCGCCCTGCTATGCATTGCTGACCGCATGAGAGGCGACTTGAGAAAGTCTGTCGAATGAACTAGCAGTGCGCTTGATGCAATCCACTGTCTTCTCATCAAGCGTGATGCCAAGAGCAACCTCTATCCTTTTCTTACAATGTTGATCAAGCAACTGCGTCAATAGTTTCTCCAAGGCGCGCAAGGTAAGGTCGATGTCAAAAGGGAATCTCGAATGCGCGATTGAGTACAACTTATTCACAACATCCAACCTTGCTTGTGGCAACAAAGCAAGCAGCGGAGCTCTCGAACAACACATCGATGGCAGCAGCACAAACATCCAGGCGTGCCCCTCTGCGAAACAAGAATGCAAGCCTCCTCTTCGGCTTCCTCAAAGTGTTTCAAGCCGAGGTAAGCTTTCAAGGCAAGGAAGGAAGTGCTCACGTGATCAGGCCCTGCCTTCAGAAGAGACGCATTTCAGCACGCTTTCAAAGTTCTCATTATGAAGATGCCCAGCAGCAAGGTATCTCAGGACCTTGACTTTCAGGTTCGTCAGAATCTAGCCATCTTCCTCTGACCCGAGCCCTGTCAAATTGGATTTCCCCTTCTGGCTACAGATCAACACACCTTCGGAGCGAATCTCAAAGGCTTGATCCAGATAACTGACGGACTCTGCATGCGATGGCTTGTCAGACCTTGCAAGCAGCAGTTTCCCATAATGGAAGAGCTGCTCGGTGAGTTCTTTATACTGCTCGGTGGGAGAGGAAGGCTGGAGCATACCACGTGCTCTGCCTAGAAGGCTACAAGCGAGAGCTTTCTGAGAGAGCTCCCATGCCATTTTGGCATGAGAGACGTAAAGTTCGAACAAGAACGACTCCTCCTGGACCACGACCTGACAAAGTTAGTTGGAGTCTGCCATTATCCATTGGATCATGTCAAGAACCTCCATCTTGACCAAGATCATGCCAAGAACCACCTTCTTGACACAATTCTAACCATAGTTTACTGTGCAAGTCACCCTCAGTCAACTAGACGCAGAAATCCATGGTTCTAACCAAACCAAACTGTACTGTAATCAAATTGTACATTCTGTAGCCAAATTGTACATGGACAATGACCTCCCTAGCAAGGTCATAATCATGAAAATGATGGAATTAAAGCTTGCCTTGGATCAAAGCAAGGCTCTGATACCAATGTAATAAAGCTGACATCTCATACAAGAAAATACACAAGATCTAACATCTAATGCTGACAATAACAATAAATGCTACTCCCATTGCCAAGATCCATGTTCCATATGAGATGTACAAATGGGAAAATAGATGGTATACTGAGAATCAAGTGATGATAAGCTGCTGTAGAATACTCACCTTCTACATTGGTGGACAAGGATACTCACCTCCAAGTAGGGTGGACATGGATATGCACCTCCATGAATGGTGGGAGGATGTGACCTCAAGAGCTCCACAAGGAGTTGTATTTCAAAATGATCAAAAAGGTTCCCACATTTGGCCATACTCCACTATTTATAGCTAACCCTAATTAATGTGTCTAGCTCCTAAGCCTAGGTTAAGTTTGCTTTATTACATACACTTGGTTCAAGGAGAATGGGAAACAAGAGGGATGCAAAGCTCGACCTCTCTGCCTGTAAGGCATAGTCCCATTCCATTCCCCTAAAATAGCATAAATCGAGACTCTAGTATCCTAGATTCTAGGTCATCGCTCCTTGCTGTCAAATTCCTTCGAGACAAGTTCTCGGCCAATCAGGACCACCCTTCCGTCGGATGGACCCATGGCCACATCCACCGCACTTTCCTCAGGGTTGCTTTAGTTATCTAATTACCTATCATATTTAGTTTGACACGCAAAAACAGCTTCTTTAATTAGCCAATTATTCACCGATTCCTTCATTAACTTAAACACTAACATAGAAAAACAGTATCAAACAAGTTCCTTTTCAACAATTGATCTTATTTATCAGTCTTTGGAATACATCATATAATCCAACCCAAAGGCTATTTCATAATCCGCCCAAAGACAATCCATAATCCACCCGAAGGCAATCCATAATCCGCCCAAAGGCTAATCCACCAATTCTTAGAGATTACTATTCCAAGTTTCCACCCGTAGACTAGTATGCGGGCCTCGAGATCCAATCCCGAGTCACATCGGCCTCTTATGCAGGACCCGACGGAGGCAAGGGATTAACGGCCAGAGCCCCTGGTGGCACCCGAGCGTCCTCCTGCTCCAAGTAGCACCCATGGAGAGACCTCTCGCAGCGAGTTCGGTCCACGTACCCGGCGCGGCTAACAACCCCCTTGGTTAGGGTCAGGCAGACAGTCGGGGGTAACTGATGCTGCCTCTTCCTCTAGGCCTTCAACCTGAAGCATTAATTATCTTTCCATCATTAGTTCCTTGAGCAAAGAAGTACAAACAGTGCTCCCAATTGAACAAACACAATCAATCTAGTGGTCGTTTACTTGGCCAACTGCTAAGGTGTGGATCCTTTTCTCCGAATACATCCAGCATTCGATCCAGGATCGATTGCGACTTGGCAAGATCCCCAAGGGTTTTGTTGTTTGTTTACCATTTTATCATTGGGTTAGGATTTGTACCCTATTAACCCAAATTAACCAACACCTTAGGTTCCTTAAATTAAGACAGTAAATCCTGGGCAACCTCCTCGCCCCAACTTGATTGGTCAATTACTTGCTAGGCAATACATAACTTCCCTAACTTGGCAAATCGGTCCAAAGAAGGGTGATGTAGTAGGATGTCTACTCATCCTCTTGCAAATTAGACTTGCACTAAAACCTACCAACCTTGTTCCTTGTGATTTAAATACAAATCCATGCGACGTTGCAACTTGTTGCATAGGAATCGCATCTGACTTGCGGGATCATTTCTCCCATCAAACGGAGTTCGTTGGTCAAGAAATACGTTTGGTCAAGATCTAAGGTTTGGGATGTCCTCTTGACTCAACCCAACCCTAATCTTACTAGGCCGACAACATTTGGCCCTGGGGTTTCTAAATCCATATGGAGGTCTAGTCTTTGGCTGATTGATCCTTAGGGTAAACCCTAGATCGTTCCTGCATAGGCATTCAGCTAACCCTAACATTCCGTGAATGTGGGTAGGACCTTTGAGGTCGGAATTATCAAGTCGGTTTTTCCGAGTGTGATACTAAGCAGAATTTTAACGCAGCTTAGCTCTACCAAGCGCATTGAAGTGGTCATCATTTGAGTTACACCCTTACAACGAATTACCTAACTAATCTAATTGTCTTGCGTCAAGAGGTGATCTTTCCTTAGAAGAGATGAAAATCATTTTCCTAAGAGATGTAAATAATTGCAAGACATAACATTCCATGCAAATATGTGATTCATAGACTTTTCCTTCTATGTAGCTAAAAGATGTCAATGATCATTTCTTTTCCCTCGCGCTAAAACTATAATGATGCAATGGAACCAAACTTTAATGATTGACAATTTAGGGCTAACTTGTATAGAACCTACGTTGAATCTCAACAAGAGCTATGCTTATAAAGCCTTTGTCCAATGCATTGAATTCATGATTTAATATGAAATGCATCTTTTTCTAAAACAACTTTGATAAAGAAGTTCATGCATGAGTGAATGTCATAGGACTACTTATTGACTTAATCCGTCCTACAACATTTAACGTGACTTAAAATACAAGCATCCTTGCATGCAACAGGTAAGTTCATGGTTTCTTTTTCATGCAATGCAATTCTTTGGACAATATTCAATGGCGTCTAAGATTAACCTTTATGCGAAACACGTCCATGGATTTAAATCATAAGTGTAACATGTGACAACCCCTATCCTTCTTAGCATGATCCCTCTTCTAATTTATGCATTATACATTCAAGGGGATTGCAACTACCCTTGTTGACGGGAGTGCAAGCAATTTCAATTAATGGGCATGCACTAAACTTTGTAAAATGAATGGACGAATGCATTTGAATTTTTCTAAAAACCATCGTGCTTAACGCATCCCTTTTATGCAAGAAATACAATTGGAACCTGGGCATGAGGACTCGCAGCAATGTCCACACGTAAACTTGGGTTGGAGGCTCCTGCATGTGCACCTCGCGTATTTTGTTTGGGGGCCATCAATGACGTAGATTCTTGACTCCGCAAACTCGTCCTTGCCTTTATCCGATCTACGAACTCCCTCCAGGATTTGGGAAATCAACCTCAAAATCTGCCTACTCCCCCTTGCATAGAAATTACCTTTACAATACGTGGTTTTAAGAAACCCAAGGAACGCCGTGTGTACAAGGCTTATGGAAGCTTTGTTTTTAGAAGCTTCTAAAGAAGTTTCCAAGAAGCTTCTATTCAACAATAGAATGACGTGGAGGGGGGGTGATTGGAAAGGGAGGAAGATGATGACAAAGAAGACGACGATGATGATGGTGGTGAGGACGGTGGTGGCGAGGTGCAGTGTGGCGATCTGGCGGGTTAGTGTGGCGGCATCCACAGAGGCAGGGCGGATGCTTCCATGCTTCCTCTCCCTCCCCAAGCTTCAAGGGGGGAGGGGGGGTTCATATAGTTAGTGTTGAGATATCGAGCTCCACTCGTGATACGCCAGGGTGACCGTTGTGTATTTATGTCACCGACTTGTTAGTTGCAGACGCGGTTGGTACACTGCCCATGAATAATAGCTACATGATAGCTATCCTTATCTACTCTAGTTCGTGGCTCAGTTAGTATGCCACCTTAGTTAGTTGAGTTTGGTTTGAGACCCATATATAGGGTTCTTCTATTTCTTTGTACTAGACTTCTTTTGGCTTACACAACTAAGAAGAGGAAAACTGTTTTCAGCCTCCACCCTTGTGTGTCTTTCCCCATTGTGCAAGCAAGAAAGCTTCAAGCGAGACTCCTTCCTTCTCTCCCACAATCTTGACAGTTAGAGGGGGGGAGATAGCCACACACGTGGCTAGTGGCATGCTCCCCTCCATGCTCCTCTCTCCTACACTTAGCTCCACTCCCTCTCACACTCCTCTCCCTTGCCATGCATCGGCTGAGGGGGAGGGGTTTATAATTAAAAAAATTGCACAAAATTTATCCCTTATCCTTTTTCCTTTTTCCCGAGAAGGGTGTTTCCGTGCGGCTTGCAGTCTTCAAGCCACGGCTTCTTTTGCACATCATGGAGCTAGAATTTTTCAATGCACGCGGAGGGCACTCTTAGCTACTAACAATTGTTGATGTGGGAGATTATTTTGAACCGATTTTTACGTATCGTGTGCGGGGTCATTAATATTTTGTACGAAAATATTACATTCTCTCCCCCTTAGAGGAATCGATATGTCCTCATCTCAAGAAGAACTGGGGGTATTGTTGGTTGAGAGTACTTTCATCCATCCAAGTGGCATCCTCTTTGGGATAATCTTTCCACTAGACAAGGTTTTCTCTCAAGGTTCTAGATCTCAAATGTCTCTCCCTAACATCTAAAATCCTGTCAGAACGTGGTTCAAGGACTCTTGTGGCTAGGCATTACAACTTGTTGATCATCGAGCACGTGACTAGGGTTAGGTACATACTTCTTCAGTAGACTGATATGGAATACATTATGAACTTTTAGGTTCTCGAGGAGTTGAAGTCTGTAAGCATTAGGCCCTAGGCACTTGAGAATCTTATAGGGTCCACAATACCTTGGACTTAGCTTTTTGCATTCCCCCAAGGACAGAAAACTCTTCTTTGGACGTATGTGAATGAAGACCATGTCTCCTTCAACGAAGGATCTATCTTATCTTTTCAGGTCCGCATAAGCTTTTTGTCTGTCCTTGGTGGCTTGGATGTCCTATCTTATTGACTTGATTTGGTCATCCATATCTTCCAGCATCTGCTTTGAAGCTTCAACCCTTAAGGTTGGATCTGAAAAGTTTAAAGGACTATGGCAATCGTGCCCATACAATGCTTGGAAAGGGGTCATCTGAATGCTTTGTTGGTAAAAAGCATTGTAGGCGAATTCAACAAGTGGTAAATATTGAATCCACTTTTTGGGCTCACGGCAGCAATGTGCCCTTAGCATATCCTCAATGACTCGGTTGACTCGCTCCGTTTGACCATCGGTTTGGGGATGGTAAGCTATACTGAAACAGAGTTGAGTCCCAATGGCCTCAAAGATGGCTCTCCAGAAGTGTGATGTGAAGAGAGAGTCACGATCACTAATGATTCTTCTAGGTAATCCATGTAGTTTGAATATCTCCTTGATAAATATCCTTGCGATGTCTGAGGATTTATAGTTTGTCTTAACAGGAATAAGATGTGCAACCTTGGTGAGCATATCAACCACAACCATAATGGAATTGTATCCTCCCTGAACTTGGGGTAGGCCAATAACAAAATCCATACTAATGAATTCCCATTTCATTTGGGGAATGTCAAGTGGTTGCAATTTCCCTGGCATTTGGACATGTTTGGCCTTAATGTGTTGATAAGACAAACACTCAGTGACATATTTGAGAACGTCACCTTTAAGCCTCTCCCAATAATAGCTCTTTCTAACTGCATTGAGGGTCTTGGCATAGCCAGAATGTCTTGAAAAAGGGGAGTCATGAGCTTCCCAAAGTATCTTCTGCTTGAGTGACTGGCTTGCTGGAATACATAATCTCGTTCTATAGTAGACAAGTCCACTATTGATAGAGAATTCTAGATATTTTACCTGTAGCTTCGGTTCTTGATCCTTGATGGGGATCTCCCTTAGCAAATTCTGATAGGTTGGATCATGGCATGCCTCTTCTCTAGCTAGCTCAAGAATTGGGTTATTGGCATGGATAGGTTGTGGCTAAAGATCTAGCTATTGATGGATCTTGCAGGATCAGAGAGTTTAGAAATGCCTTGCGACTGAGTGCATCGGCAACTATATTCTCCTTTCCAGGCCGGTATTTGATTTCAAAATCATATTCCTCCGGCACTTCAATCCATCGACGTTGCCTCATGTTGAGCTCATTTTGGGTAAAGATCTATTTAAGACTTTTATGATCCATCACTAGGGTAAACTTGTTACCCAGTAAGTAGTGTCTCCAAAGCTTGAGAGCATGGATGACAGCTAACAGCTCTAGATCATGGGTAGCATAGTTCCTTTCATGGCTCTTCAGTTTCCTTGAAGAGTATGCTACAGGATGACCTTCTTGCATAAGCACACATCCTAAGGCAAGTGTGCTGGCATCAGTTATCACTTCCAACTCCTTACTAAGGTTTGGAAGTTTCAGAACAGGTGTTGATACCAAGCTTTGCTTTAGTTTATCAAAGCTAGACTGTTCAGTAGGTGTCCAAACAATTAGCACTTGCTTCTTCAGTAGATCGGTCAGCGGTGCTGCAATCAAAGCATAGTTTTTTATAAAGACTATGTACCATCCTGTCAATCCAAGAAAGCTACATATTTCTTTGATAGTTGTTGGTGTTGGCCACTCTAGAACGTCTCTGACCTTGGTCGGGTCTACTGAAATTCCTTCCGCTAATACAATGAATCCCAGGTATTCTATCTGTCGCTTGAAAATTGCACACTTCTTCTTTTTGGCATAAAGCTTGTGTGCCCTCATTGTTTCAAGGACAATGCGAAGCTAAGGTTCATGATCTTCTTCCTGTTTGGAGTAGACTAAGGTATCGTCGAAGAAGATGAGTACGAAGTCATCAAGATATGGCCTAAAGATATCCTACATTAGCCTATTGAAGGTAGTAGGAGCATTTGTTAGTTCGAATGACATGACTAGGAACTCAAAGTGTGCCCTCATTGTTTCAAGGACAATGCACTTCTTCCAGTTTGGAGTAGACTAAGGTATCGTCGAAGAAGACGAGTACGAAGTCATCAAGATATGGCCTAAAGATATCCTACATTAGTGTGTTGAAGGTAGTAGGAGCATTTGTTAGTCCGAATGACATGACTAGGAACTCAAAGTGTCCATATCTTGTGATGAGTGACATCTTTGGGATATCCTCTTCCTTGATCCTTATCTGATAATATCCAGACCTGAGATCAATCTTGGAGAAGATCTTTGCACCTTGAAGACAGTCAAGAAGTTCATCTATTCTTGGAATGGGATATTTGTTCTTAATGGTTGATTTATTCAACCCTCTGTAGTCAATACATAGCCGAAGCCTTCCATCTTTCTTCTTTTGGAACAATAATGGAGCTCCCCATGGTGAACTGCTAGGACGAATGTAGCCTTGGTCTAACAGTTGCTTGAGTTTCTCCTTCAACTCAATCGCTTCCGAGATGGACATTCTATATGGCCTCTTTGCAATTGGTGCAACTCCTGACGCTAGCTTGATTTCATAATCAACTTCCCTTTGAGGCGGAAGTTCTGTTAGCTCTTTAGGAAATACGTCTGCGTACTCCTTTATCCATGAAGGTTCTTCACTAGACTCCTGATTTTGATCTAGCTTATTTAGCTTAATCAAATAGACAGGTAGCCCCTTTCTAACTCCTTTTATTATCCGAGATGCTTTGGCCAGTTGAATTTTCAGCTTCCCAACCTCTCCTTGAGTTGTGACCGATACCCCTTCAGAATTTTGAAAGGAAACTTGGCCCTTTCCATAGGGAATGTGGGCATCATTAGGTTTAAGCCAATCCATTCCGAGCAAACACTCATGGATACCTAGGTTCATAATCGTGAATCTGACCAAAGTCAACTTTCCTCCCAGTAGGAATTCCACCTTAGCAGTTTGCCTGGTACAAGTGACCTCACGACCATTTGGTAATTCCACAAGCAAGGTAGGTGCATCTTTTGTGGCTATTCCTAATCTTCTTGCATAGACTGGTGAGATAAAGGAATATGTACTACCACAATCGATCAAGGTTTTGAAGCTTTTACCTGGATAGTCCGATGGAGTCTAAATCACCGAGAATTGGCGATTCGGCCCTCTCTTGTGAAGATGGTATGGATTGTTGCCCTTTCAAAGTCTACTTCCATGGTTGGGTCTTCTTCATCACACAGCTCCTTGTTGGCAATGCTAGAGGTTCTTCCTCTGGCCATGACGGCGGCTCCTTGGCCACGGATGATTCCTTGGGATGGCCCTTGACGTTGTCCTTCGCCAAGCTTGGGACATTGCCTCTTAAAGTGACCAAGCTCATTGCAATGGAAGCAACGGAGATTATGGCCATTACCTTGGGTAGGAACAAAATTATTGATAGTGTTGGTCCTAGCTTTCTTCCTTTGTCCCGAATTTTGGCCTTGCGCTCTCTTCGCCTGAGACTTATACACTCCCTTGTTCTGAACCTTGTAAGACCAAGTTTTGCTATTTCTTGGCTTGGTCTGCACCTCCTGTATTATGGGTGCAGCTCGAATGAGTGCATCCTGAAGGTTTGTTGGGTGCATTGATTCAAGGCGAGTGTTTATAGGTGGATTTAATCCAGCACAAAACTTTGATACCTATTGTGTCATATCCATTTGTGGCGCATACTTCAAAAGAGAGACGAATTTTGAATAGTATGCATCAAGGGATAGAACAAGCTATTTCAGCTCATAGATCTCATTCATCTTTTTTGTGTGGTAGGCAAGTGGTAGATATCTTCCTTGCACAGCTCTTTTAAGCTTTTCCCAAGTAACTGACCCTTCCGAGATCCCTTGGTCTCTGCACCATTGCTTCCACCAAAGTCTTGCTTCACCGGTAAGCTTTAGCTTGGCGAGTATTGCTTGGTTAGCAGGTGCAATACCTGCTGCTTCGAAATAAATACTCCATGGATTCGATCCAAATCTCGACATCAGTTTGGACAGTCCTTCCTTTGCCGTCTAATTCTGGTGGCTTGATATACTTGAGAATGAACTTCTTCTCTTGAATTACAGCTGTACTTGGTGTAGGGGTCGGACTAGGAATCTGCACTTGAGGTTGTGCCTGGGCATGAGATTCTATATGTTAAAAACTTGCTAAGTTTTTCTCTCATTACATTTCATGTCCAGTTCAGCTTTTAGCCAAGTGACCTAATCACTTAATTTCTTTACCAACACTCACAGCCAAGATAGTCATTGATAAAAAAAGTCTATTTCATTCATATGGGCATAGCCATTTCGAGTACAATTATTTTTGGAAAGATGGAACGGGCTGATTGGCATATCAATTCGGGGAGAATAAGATTGTGTTACATTCAGCTATAGGAACTGAGTAATAATATAGATTGGGGTCATGGATTTTCAAGAATCAATAAGTCATACATTAGGGTATCCTTTCCTTTGATACCCATTCTTTTCATAACGTCCCAACACCTTAATTCTGTCAGCAGGGATTATTCAAGTCACTTCCTCGTACACATATATATTCTGCTTGACCTTTCAACCGCCAACATGTAGGGTTGCGTTTGCGTGAGCCTCAACAAAGATGAACAGCTTCACGATCTTTAAGTCTTCCATCCACTTGATTCTCTTCAAGTTGGTTCGAAGGTACGCAAGTCGGTGGGCAGCTATGTAATAAATTCCTGAATCACCCGTCCATCTCCATTCCACATACAAGGGCGAAGGATTGTAGATAAGGTCTAGGATACTCATCGTATCGAGCCTCCATCAATAAGTCGAAGCATGCATCATAGTCACAAACATAACCTGGAACACCAAGAATCTGTTCCATGCTTCGCGACTCTGCAAGTCAACATCGATAAGTAAGGAAATGTTCTTTAACAATAACATTTTCTCTACTTCTCCTCATTAAGTTTTCTTGTAAATATTAGTTCGGTCGTTGGTTCACTCTGATACCAACTTTAACGTGTCCACTTGTTCACTTGTAGGACACATCTTAGCAGCCCATCCAGAAGAGAGTCCAGAAAGCGCCGCCCGACACTCCCAGGGAATCTCACGAGGTTTGTGATCTAGGTCTTCTCAAGTCTACCATGAAGTAGAAGCATTCTAGCCATTCCCACTTATTCCTAATGGTCAAGCTCCTAGAAAGTAACTAGCATCGACAAACCCCAGGCAAACTACTTTATGCAGAAACATCAGGGTCGAAGCGGATTCATGCTGCACTTCATTCAAGGAGAATGGAAAACGAGAGGGATGCAAAGCTCAACCTCTCTGCCCGTAAGGCATAGTCCCATTCCATTCCCCTAAAACAGCATAAATCGGGACTCTAGTATCCTAGATTCTAGGTCATCGTTCCTTGTTGTCAAATTCCTTCAAGACAAGTTCCCGGCCAACTAAGACCACCCTTCCGTAGGACGGACCCATGGCCACATCCACCGCACTTTCCTCAGGGTTGCTTTAGTTATCTAATTACCTATCACATTTAGTTTGACATGCAAAAACAGCTTCCTTAATTAGCCAAGTATTCACCGGTTCCTTCACGTAACTTAAGCACTGACATAGAAAAACAGTATCAAACAAGTTCCTTTTCAACAATTGATCTTATTTATCAGTCTTTGGAATACATCATATAATCCAACCCGAAGGCTATTCCATAATCCACCCAAAGGCAATCCATAATCCACTTGAAGGCAATCCATAATCCACCCGAAGGCTAATCCAGCAATCCTCAGGGATTACTATTCCAACTTTCCGCCATAGACTAGTATGCGGGACTCGAGATCCAATCCCGAGTCACGTCGGCCTCTTGTGCAGGACCCGGTGGAGGCAAGGGATTTATGGCCAGAGCCCCCCGTGGCACCCAAGTGTCCTCCTGCTCCAAGTAGCACCCACAAAGAGACCTCTCATGGCGGATTTGGTCCACGTACCCAGCGTGGCTAACAACCCCCTTGGTTAAGGTCAGGCAGACAGTCGGGGTAACTAATGTTGCCTCTCCCTCCATGCCTTCAACTTGAAGCATTAATTATCTTTCCATCATTAGTTCCTTGAGCAAAGAAGTACAAACAATGCTCCCAATTGAACAAACACAATCAATCCAGTGGTCGTTTACTTGGCCAACTACTAAGGTGTGGATCCTTCTCTCCGAATGCATCCAGCATTCGATCTGGGATCGATTGTGACTTGGCAAGATCCCCAAGGGTTTTGTTGTTTGTTTACCCTTTTATCCTTGGGTTAGGATTTATACCCTATTAACCCAAATTAACCAACACCTTAGGTTCCTTAAATTAAGACAGTAAATCTTGGGCAACCTCGTCACCCCAACTTGATTGGTCAATTGCTTGCTAGGAAATATATAACTTCCCTAACTTGGCAAATCGATCCAAAGAAGAGTGATGTAACAGGATGTCTACTCATCCTCTTGCAAATTAGACTTGCACTAGAACCTGCCAACCTTGTTCCAAGGAGTGACAAATCTATCTTGTGATTTAAACACAAAGCCATGAGACGTTGCAACTTGTTGCATAGGAGTCGCATCTGACTTGCGGGATCATTACTCCCATCAAACGGTGTTTGTTGGTCAAGAAATACGTTTGGTCAAGATGTAAGGTTTGGGATGTCCTCTTGACTCAATCCAACAATCTTACTAGGCCGACAACGTTTGGCCCTGGGGTTTCTAAATCCATACGAAGGTCTAGTCTTTGGCTGATTGATCCTTAGGGTAAACCCTAGATTGTTCTTGCATAGGCGTTCAGCTAACCCTAACTTTCCGTGAATGTGGGTAGGACCTTTGAGGTCGGAATCATCAAGTCGGTTTTTTGAGTGCGATACTAAGCAGAATTTTAACTCGGCTTAGCTCTACCTAGCGCATTGAAGTGGTCATCATTTGAGTTACACCCTTACAACGAATTACCTAACTAATCTAATTGTCTTGCGTCAAGAGGTGATCTTTCCTTAGAAGAGATGCAAATCCTTTTCCTAAGAGATGTAAATAATTGCAAGACATAACATTCCATGCAAATATGCGATTCATAGACTTTTCCTTCTATGCAGCTAAAAGATATCAATGATCATTTCTTTTCCCTCGCGCTAAAACTATAATGATGCAATGGAACCAAACTTTAATGATTGACAATTTAGGGATAACTTGTATAGAACCTACATTGAATCTCAACAAGAGCTATGCTTATAAAGCCTTTGTCCAATGCATTGAATTCATGATTTAATATGAAATGCATCTTTTTCTAAAACAGCTTTGATAAAGAAGTTCATGCATGAGTGAATGTCATAGGACTACTTATTGACTTAATCCGTCCTACAACATTTAATGTGACTTAAAATACAAGCATCCTCGCATGCAACAGGTAAGTTCATGGTTTCCTTTTCATGCAATGCAATTCTTTGGGCAATATTCAATGGCGTCTAAGATTAACCTTTATGCGAAACAAGTCCATGGATTTAAATCATAAGTGCAACATGCGACAACCCCTATCCTTCTTAGCACGATCCCTCTTCTAATTTATGCATTATACATTCAAGGGGATTGCAACTACCCTTGTTGACGGGAGTGCAAGCAATTTCAATTAATCGGCATGCACTAAACTTTGTAAAACGATTGGACGAATGCATTTAAATTTTTCTAAAAACCATCATGCTTAACACATCCCTTTTATGCAAGAAATACAATTGGAACCTGGGCATGAGAACTCGCAGCGATGTCCACATGTAAACTTGGGTTGGAGGCTCCTGCATGTGCACCTCACGTATTTTGTTTGGGGCCATCGATGACGTAGATTCTTGACTCCGCAAACTCGCCCTTGCCTTTATCCGATCTACGAACTCCCTCCAGGATTTGGGAAATCAACCTCAAAATCTGCCTACTCCCCCTCCCGCAAAAATACCTTTACAATACGCGGTTTTAAGAAACCCGGGGAAAGCCGTGTGTACAAGGCTTATGGAAGCTTTGTTTTTAGAAGGTTCTGTTCAACAACAGCATGGCGTGGAGGGGGGGGGGATGATTGGAAATGGAGGAAGATGACAACGAAGAAGACGACGATGATGATGGTGGTGAGGATGGAGGTGGCGAGGCGTAGCATGGCGATGTGGTGGGTCAGTGTGGCGGCGTCCACAGAGGCAGGGCGGCAGCTTCCATGCTTCCTCCCCCCCCCCCCCTCCAAGCTTCAAGGGGGGGTTCATATAGTTAGAGGGGGGGAGATAGGCACACACGTGGCTAGTGGCATTCTCCCCTCCATGCTCCTCTCTCCTCCACTTAGCTCCACTCCCTCTCACACTCCTCTCCCCTGCCATGCATTGGCTGAGGGGGAGGGATTTATAATAAAAAAATTTGTACAAAATTTATCCCTTATCCTTTTTCCTTTCTCTTGAGAAGGGTGTTTCCGTGCGGCTTGCGGTCTTCAAGCCACGGCCTCTTTTGCACGTCATAGAGCTAGAATTTTTCAATGCACGTGGAGGGCACTCTTAGCTACTAACAATTATCGATTTGGGAGATTATTTTGAACCGCTTTTTATGCGTCGTGTGCGGGATCATTAATATTTTGTACGAAAATATTGCACTAGACCTATTAGAAAGACCCTTATTTGTGGATTTTTTTGAAATAAAATACATCCCTTTTCTATTTAGTCTATGGAAACCCCTTTATATGGCACCCTTCTATATGTTAAAAATGTCTAATATTGATATCTAAAAATCTATTCTTTTGAATCCATATGATATGCTTACATATTTATGAGTGTTATCGAATCCGAGATACACGCTCGACTTTCTTATATACTTAAAAAATATATGGCGAATATTATGTTGGCACAGAGGGAGAATAGATGAGAGAAAAGAAAGATATAGAGAGAGAGGTAGAGAAATTGGCAACACACTAGGGACTGGAAGATGGGCCAGTCTCCCCTCCCCCCCTTGTGGAGTTATATTATTGACAAGCAGTAAGCTCCTCCATTATACATAAGCTAGTTCTTACTTGTAGATCTTGGAAACAAGATCACGATTCCTTGCACGGTATACCACCGGCTAACACTTGCACGACTTGGAAGTTGGCACCTTTTGATCCTTTTTGAGTCTCCTTCTCTCCTACACAATATGTGTAGGGCTCTCCTCTTGGTGCTTGATTTCAATAGAGCTTCCGCAGCACTTACACCTTCTTTTCTCCTCTTGGAACTTGATTTCAGCAGAGCTTCCACAACACTTGCACCTTCTCTTCTCCTCTTGGAACTTGATTTCAGCAGAGCTTCTCTAGCACTTGATTTCAATAGGGCTTCCATAGCACTTGCACCTTCTCTTCTCCTCTTGGAACTTGATTTCAGTAGAGCTTCTGCAGCACTTGATTTCAGCAAGGCTTCCACAGCACTTGCACCTTCTCTTCTCGTCTTGGATACATGCAAAGTGATGCTTCCTTTACATCTCCCTTACACCCAAGGAGAGCCTCCTCTTTTATAGGCTTTCAAGAGCTTCTCTTCTTGGAGAGAGAGTTGACTTGATCTTCATGCAAGATGTGGTTATTCCACGCTGCAGCACTAATTTCGAGATATCTCTTTGTGCGTTGTTTGGATGAAAAAACGTCCAACACAAAAGTTGTAGATCTCACTGTTTTCGATAACCATTCGCGGCCCGTTTTTAGAGATTGTTTTTTCTGTTGCGAGATATTTTAAAAATAGCTTTTCCAAAAAATAGCTTTTTAAACTGTACTCTTAACTTATGGTCCATGCAACCACCTTGAGTCATAGATCAGGAGAGTTCATTAGATTTCCTTGGGCCTCAACCTTAAGATTGAATTCCACACAAAAGCTTGTGTCATTTTAGACCTTAGAAAGAGAAAATCAGTTCTCTCCTCACTTCCAGAAGATCATGTCTCTCGTCTTTCTTAGTAAGAGAATTCTCTCTCTCGTCTTTCTTAATGAAAGAAAAGACCTTAAACATTGACTTGTAGGGGAGAGGATGACCCCAAATGAATGTAATGCTCATTACACACAAGTAAACATTCACATGCATCCCTGGATGCACACATAAATACATATACACAATGCTAATGCACTTCCTCTTCTTAGAACTCAATCCATCTTCATTTATGTGTAACCCCTTAGTTCTTTTGTACACTCTTACACTTAGCAGATACTTCTTTTCCCCTTCACAACTTGTACTGCTGCCTGTACCAGATATCCCCATCATAGTGCTCTTATCACCCCATTAAGTGATGCACTAGGAATACTGGTCTCTAAATGGTCTTATGGCCATGCTAGATCATCATCAACACTTAAAGAAAATTGAGTCATTAATTTATTGGCATGAATTTATTAAATAGAGAATGCGTAATAAGCAATCAATTTAGTGACATTGAGTGACCCTTGCAAGGTAAAAAGTTGGATGATAAGATTGTAAAATGCATTTTCATTAGATATAGTAGTGAAAGAAAAGGCTATAGGTTGTACCATTCACGAAGTCACTATATTTTGGTTAGCCACGATGGAAGATGGTATTCAACCTTTACTTTCATGTACAAAAGAGAAAAATGTGTATTCACAAGATATCTATTATACTTTATTTTCTCTTTAGTAGTCTCGAGGAAATTACTATATGTATATCCTCTACATCACGTGCGTTCAAGGCATATTTATAAATATCCTTATCTGTGAAATTTTCCTGAATAAAACACAATCCTTTTCTATTCAAGTTGTAAATAACCCCTTTATATTATTATATCCTTTTGTATGTAAAAAATGTATAAAAATGGTATTTAAAAAAAACCTTATTTTGAACCCATGTGATGCACACATATATCTATGAGTAACTTACCCAAGTTAGTAGTGCATAGTCACATGTAGTTCCAAATGAGGTAGTTTTTTATGAAAGCCTATGCACGTCTCTTATGATGAGGTAGATCAACCTATTTTTTATGTAGATATAAATGATTCACTTCTTGATAGAAAATGATATTTAGTAGGGTAGGACTATGCCAAAATGGTTAGTGCAAACATTGCACGATAGTAAATTGGATGCGCCATTGGCTAATTATACTCATTTGGGCTCTTAGAGTGTATCTCATGCATTAGATTATTATGTATTTGTTGTTTCTAGTTTGTATGATGAGGATGAGCTTGTGAAAGGTAGATCCTAAGTGGAAACGCAAAAGGGAAAGCAAGAGCTATGGTCGATGGAGTAAGAGAGGAAGAGAGAGAGACATTGTATGTGGAAACTCCAAGAGTCACAATGTGTAAGCAGCCTTTTATTATTCAATTGTCACTAAAAGAATAAATAATAAAGTGACTGTGATGGAAACCCACCACTTGCAATGTACAAGTGTGTGGTCAAGGTGTTAGAGTAAATATAAGGTTGCATAGACACATGCACCTTTACCCTTAATAACCTTATACTTAAAGGCTGATCTATTGAGGAGAGAAGAAGAAAAAAGTGACTAAGTAAAAATATACATAAAGTACAATTTGATAAGAAATAGACATTAGTGGCTAAATGGGGCACATGAGATCAGCAAGGAGGTTTGCTTATACACTCCCATAATCTTATCACCAGCTTATACTTGTCTTATCACTATCTTATACCACTATGGTGGATCTTATAGCACTTAAGATGGAGTCCATTCATATAATTCTTTGTTGCAATTAGCTTAAAAGACTTGGTAAGTTTTCCATGGACCTTGAAAACATGCAAATGGAGTTTACTTAAAATGGATGATAAGTTATTATTAATGGATATGAGAGAAAGAAAGTGGAGTTAATCAAGCTAAAGAAGCTCCAAAAGGAAATCAATGCTAAATCTTGCACATTTACTCTCCTTCTTTCCAAGGTTGATGGAAATCAACAATGTTCTTCTACAAAAGCAATGGACCCATGTATTTGTAAACTCTTGGAATAGTATAAAGACATATTTCAACCACCTACTTCATTGTCTCCAAAGAGATAAGTGGACCATTCAACAAATTTAGTGTTATAGATAAACTAATTAACAAACAAACTTATCAAATATCAAAGTATAAGAGAGAAAAAGTGGAGAAACAAATCTAAGAGTTGCTAGAAATGGGTTTTATAGAACTAGGTCAATCTCCTTTTGCTTTTCTTGTATTGCTTGTAAAGAAGAAGAATGGATCTTTTTGAATGTGCATCAATTATAGAGATTTAAAAAAGACCACCATAATGAATAGGTATCATATCCCACACATTGCTGATCTTTTGGATGAATTGAAGGATGACGAGGTTTTCATCACCAAGATTGAACTAGAGCAGGATATTATCAATGAGGATGAAATAAAGGGATAACCATAAACAATGTTTAGGATTGAAAGAGATTTATCACTTCTTGGTTATGTGTTTGGGGCTTTCAAATACACCTATTACATTCCAAACTTTGGTGAGCAAAATACTATAGCCTTTCTTATTCAAAAAACTCCTTATGTTCTTTGCTGATATATTCATCTATAGGAAGAATAAAGAAGACTATTTGAACCATGTTTGTAGGTATGCAAGAAAACTAGACACAAGGAGCAAGACTATTGGAACAAAGGAAAATCCAAGTGCATAGATTTTATGATCCTTTTCAAATCATTAAGAGAGTTTGTGACCTTTCCTACTAGCTTGAATTTTATTCTTCCACAAGCATTCATGATGTCTTTCATGTCTACCAACTTAAACAATATGTGGATCAAGCAAACACAATTCTTGAGGAGTTATCTCTTATTGATGAGGATGGTCTGATTTATATATGAATGTGAAAAAATCATTGTGGCAAGTGAGAAAAGGTTCTAAGGGAATACACTTCATGGTAATACCCCATCTAATGGCCTACCTATGGAGTATCCTAACTCACTCAAGTTTTGGTTTTTATGTAATGGATATATGCCTAGTGTTGTCTTTTCCATAAAAACACTTCATTTGTGTGAATTAGAGCCCTCTACCAAGAGTTATGGGCTTTTCCCCAAGGCAATCCTATCTTTTTCCTTTGCACAAAGAATTCAAAGTTTTGGATCGCCATTTATCCTTGTCTCACTAGAGGTTTTTATCACTCTATTATAGAGGTTTTTATCACTCTTTTTACTTTGCAAGGAGAATTCACAGTTTTGGATCGCCATTTATCCTTGTCTCACTAGAGGTTTTTATCACTCTATTATAGATGATTCCCAATCAAGGTTTCACAGGAGGAGGGTTTCTTGTAGCATAAGCTTCTATTTTATATTTCCCTCATTTAGTTTTGAGAACAAAACTACCTTGGGCTAGGATGGATTGTCACAAAGCTTTTAGTCTAGATTTTCCAACAACTCTAAGAAATCAGGGTTAAGTATAAAATATGGAGAATTAGCATTGTGCACACATTTTTCACATCATGTTTTACTCTTAAGTTTGAGGATCTATCTTGTAACCCCTCACACATGAGGCTGCACACTCATATCTACCTAGCATGAGGATGAGTATTCATTCATTTTCTATGGTATACATCTTTCTTGATTACATATATGGCTACCTTGTGCCATGAACATCATGAATATATGAGATATTGCTATGGGATGACTATGCATTCTTGGTCAATTCTTGGTATTTGTCTTGAGTATTAATTGTCATTTTCAACTAGAAGAGTGCTTCAATTCAATCATTATGGAACACACTCTTTGAATGAGAGATCAACTTGACATATATGCCAACATAGAACAACCTTGCAAATATTTTCACAAAGCTTTGTCTCATAAGGTATTTGAATATTTTTGCAAAGATTTGGGCTTACTCCCCTCCATGGATTGATCTTGTCCACTAAGCATTGCACTTTATATGAATATTAGCTCTTCTTCACTCATCACTCACAAGGAATAATTTTTGTCATATTTCGATAATTATATGTGCAAGCAAACTTAGGAATGTCATTGTACCTTTTTTCCATTTGATGAAGTTTTTTTCCCCGACCTTATATATATACTCATTTATTTTTAGGACATATTTAGTCTTGTAAATCTTGTATATTGATACATCTCAATACACTTTGAGTTGTGCTCTCTCAAACTCCTTCTTCTCCAAGCTATATACTTACATTCCTACATGTGTAACTCCCCCTGGCGCCCCCCCCCCCCCCCCCCCCCCCCCCGCCCCAAAAAAAAATGAATAGGTTGCTGATACTGACTTGTTTCTTCGTCTCTTCAAGATTTCTTCACCTTCCAATGGCCAAGGATAGCAAGCTATTGTTGAAACTCTTTTAATATCTTAAGATTACTCAATAAAACTTTCATTCAAAGCCAAAGGACATTACTCCAACAAGCATTGAAGTTCAAGATTTAAGAATTAAAGAAATTTCAATATATTGAGCCTCTTGAAGCTCATATTGAAGATTTATTTTGAAGCTTTTCTTCAAGAAGCTTAAATCTTCAACATTTAAGTATTCAAGCAAGTCCGAGGCATTGATTATCAAGCTTGTATGGTCAACAATCGTGTAGTGGGAAGACTTGCTTGAGCTGCTATACCAAACACACACCATATATATAAGAGGAAGCTCACTCAAGAACACAAGAAGAGAGATGGAGAACAAAACGTTTTCTTGTTGGTTTCTTCTTATTTTTCTACACACAATACAATGTATACAAAGTAAGATACAATATAAATGAAAGTGGCCCCCTGAGTCAAATAATGCATAATTGACTATATTAATTGACTGGCATTATAACTATGTTAGCTGTAGGTAGGTGCAACAAACTAAATATAATAAGTGATAAGTCAGTTGGCCATGTGAGGTTCATAATGACTAGTGACATTGTCATGCTGCTAGGCATACACTATGTGAAAAACTCTAGAGTGTGGCTTTCCTATTGATCTAGAGAGCCAATGCCATATCAATGTTAGATTTCGTAGTGTAAATGGTTTAAAAATACTAGATTTTTGGACAAGTTTAGCTAATTTTTTATATTTTAGATATTATCTCTTTTAAAAATCCATAAAAATGTAGACAACTTCTAGATTAGGATGATATGTAAAAGAAAGTATATAGCTTTCAGTCATTTTTAGAGGATTTTATATAAAAAAGAAGATTGGCAAAATCACGCAATGCGCGATTGATGTTTTCAGGTAGTGAACAACACTTTGAAGTGGGAGATGAAGAAGAAGTGATCTGGCAGAATTCTAGCCAAGTGTCATGGTATTTTACCTCCCTTTCGAAGCCAATGGAGGCATCATATTAGCAATCTGAGCAGCATAGAGGAAGGTATTATTTTATGCATGTTTTTGTCTATAAGAGATTTATATTCTCATAATGTAGAGATAAATTGACAGGCTTCACCTTTGTGAGTATTCTTCTACATCGTCTATTTCTTTCTGTGAGTATTCTTCTACATCTTCTATTTCTTCGAAACCCTTCTCTTTCGTCTACTCCTCTCCTTGAATCTTCCTTCACCCTGCTATTTCTTACCCCCATGGTAGACTTTCAATCCCAAACGCTCTAAAAGTGGTGAACCTGATGTGAAAGTCGGCATCAAGTATGTAAAAATGAGGGATTTTGGAAGTTCAAGTGGTGGTGATGCTTTACAACATATGATTGTTTTTTTGTAGCAACAACAATAGGAGCAGTTGTTGTAACAACAACATATGCAAACTCGATAGGAAGCAGAAAGAATTGATTCCTTAGCTATGAATGCATTGTAGGCAGTGGGACAAGAATTGAAGCAATTTAAGGGTCAAAATGTTTCGTCCTTCATCCAATTGTATGAAGAAAAGATGTTTTTTCATGGGGTACCACAATATGCATGAGTCAGTATTTCTCCCATTTGGCCATGCATGCTTTGCATGATCGGATTGATGAGTTACATAGAAGAGATGGTGATTGGGCAGCTTTCAAGAAAGCTTTGAGAGAAGAGTTTTTCTTGGAGGATACAAGATTGGCAACTAAAAAGACATCTATAGATTAGATTGAAAAGCACAATAAAGGGTTGCCTCCTACAGTTTTGCTCCGTAAATTTGAAGGTCGGTATATGCAGTTGGATGCCGATGAACATCAATCATTGGAGAGTTAGAAAATTGATTTGTTTCTGAAGGTTGCAGATCGTATTTTGCAGGAGAAGCTAGTTGATTATTTAGAAGATGCCTCTTCTGACATGGGATTGAAGTCAGATTGGCCTAATGTAACTGAGGTAGTGCATATGTTGGTAAAGAGAGAGCGGATGAAATTAAGATGGGGTACTGGCACCACACCTGCCAGTGCTCAGAAGGGGGCTAAAATGGTAGCCAAAGCGCATATAGCTATGGTAGAAAAACCAGCTATACCTATTGGTCCGACTCTTAAAAGTGATGTTGTGGATGAATTAATCAAAGGTATGCATGATTTGAGGCTGAATTTGACAGAAATCTATGAAAATGTCAAAAAGTTGGATGCCAAGGTAGAAGAAAAGGGATGGGCGCAAAAGCCCAAAGGTCATATAGAGAAGGATACAAGAGGAGATGCATTTAGTGTGATAGTTTATAGCATGAAAAGTGAGACTGTACAGCCTAGCATGAAGTGGAAGCAAAAAGATTAGCCTTTTGGAAAGACGGCAAAATACATGCAACAAAAACTGGTCTTCCAATAGAGCCAAATTTTGGAAATGGTGGCATGCAAAAGAGGTTGGAAGATATGGCTACAAAGACAGCATTTGTTACCATAGATGCAGCCACATATGGGTTGAGAATTGAAAGGACTGATGAAGCTCGTAAAGGAGGCATGGTTGAAGCAAAATCTCTGTTTGGATGCAAGCATCAGATTGCCTGGATAAGGGCAAAACAACAAAGTCTAAATTGGCTAATGCAAGTTAGAGTATACGAGGGAGAACAAGATGGAGTGCACTAGTGGATTCATTTTCACTCTATGCAATTTCATGATACAATCATTAATATGTTGAAACAAAAAAGAAAATTTGATGGTGAAGTTTTGCAAGCATTGATGCAGGTTGGCAAGGACATAGAGAAACATCTTCAAAGGGAATATGATGATGCATGTAATGCTATTTTGGAACAAGTTGATGCTAAAAATGGGCTAAATGGAAGTATAGATAGCAAGCTTGTGGCTGAAAATGGTATTATGGGCAGCACTAAGCATAGAGAGAAGGCTATGTATAATAGGGATGTCCATTAGCAAGCACATGAAGAAGAAAATGCTCATTTTATTCCAAGCAATCATTATTCACAAACTCATTGGGCTCGTGCTACAACAGAGACAATTGTTAAAGTGGGAGAAAGAGGGACACCTTGCGTAGCACTCTTGAATCATGGTTCTGAAATCAATGTTGTGGCACGTAGCTTGTATGAGAATGGAGGTTGGCCGATTGATGTAGATCTGAGATGGTGCATGCGGGCAGCAAACAATTCATCAGGGGATCTTTATGCGGCTTGTTTGAATGTACCCGTGACTATTGGAGATGTTAGGGATGAATATCATTTTTTTGTATAGGATTTATGTAGTTATCCTGTGATTTTGGGGAAACCCTGTATTTCAAAATCAAGGCTGGAAACAAAATCTTGTGATTTTGGGAAAACCCTATATTTCAGAATCAAGGCTGGAAACAAAATCCTTGCATGATGATTCTTCATATGCTCAAGTTCAGATCAAAGACAATACAAAGGCAGTTACAGTTTCTCATTGTTTGTGTGAATCATCCCCGCAATCGAGATAGGCTACTGTATAATCCTATGCCACCTAATGCACAAGAGTTTAAGAATTTTTAGACAGAACTATTGTAAGTGGAGACTATGGTAGTGCCTCTAGAAAGATAATTATGCCTCCAAGAAAGGGAAAATTTGTGTTTGTGTTTGGATTGCAGAAATGGACAACATGTAGTCTTGGTAATTTTAAGAATATTTCAGCCATGTGTAGGGCTGAAAAGAAATATGTAGAATGGGCTGAAAAAGGGCTAAAGAAATATGAATTGATAGCTACAAATGAAGGTATTTCAGGGTTGGTTGATGTTGATATAGTGGCTGAAAATTCTACAGTAATTAATATTAAAAACAGGGCAAAAAAAAAAGGTTATTTATGTTGACACTTGTCACAGAGAGAACTAGAGATAGAGAAAGAGGAGAGAGAAGACTACAAAAGAGAGAGAAAAACTGCAAGAAGGGAGAGAAAGAGAGTGATGAGGAGAGAGAAATACTAGATTCAGAGAGAGAAAGACAAGAAAGAGAGAGAAGCCATAGAAGCTGTGAGCAAGATGGGAGAGAAGGACTATAATTGTATTAATGTGTCAAAAAGATGTGAAAATTTACATGTCCTCTCTTTTGATACCAATGTCAGTCTAACATGGCATAATATCAATATTATTCTTACACTAAATCATTATTCCCAGCTTCTTACAATCCATCCCTTCCCAAAAGTTTTTGTCCTCAAAAACAAACTTGAAAGACTAGAAAAGGATGGATAGAACAGAGTACTACTCTATTTTTACAGCTTTACAAATGGAAAAATGAATGAAGAATTACTAACATATGGACTAAAATTGAAGAACAAGAGTAGGCCTCAGCTATATACATGATCTGGAATACTTCAAAAGTATATGGAGCCATAAAATCTTCAATAGATAATCTCAAAATGAAATAGACAGATTGCTATGTAAACAGACGCTGCTGGACTAAATTTGCCATAACTTTTAGTAGAAGTGTCCAAATGAGGCATACCATATATCAAAACAAAGCTCTTGAAGAGTACTTTAAGCCCATGTAGATAGCTTAATTCTAAAAATTAGGCACGATAAAAACTGTTCTAAATTAGCGTGATGTCCTAATCTTGTCTGCACCATAACTAGCTCCACAATCAATAGACTTCAGCCACTAATGTATCCTTTAAGAAAGGAAACTCATCCAATATAGAATTAGGCCTCCAAGCAGCTTCCTCAGATGGTAAACCTCTCCATTTGATCAAATATTCTACGATAGAACGAGATCGAAGCTTCTTCTCACGCTGACCTATAACAGCCTCTCGAATGTACTAAATAAGACCTTCTTCATCTATAGGTGGAAACTCATCAATTATATCCACTGGATCACCATAAAAAGGCTTGAGCTGACTAACATGAAAGACATTGTGAATCTTTGTGGAAGAGAGAAGCTCTAATCTGTATGCCAAGTCTCCAATGCACTTAAGGATCCAGTAGGGACCATAAAACATGTGAGCAAGCTTATTACTAGATCCATCTTTTAATGTAGAATACCTAGACTTGGGCACCTTCAGTAAGACCAACTCTCCTTCTTGGAACTTTAAAGGCCATCTCTTCTCATCAGCATACATCTTCATTTGGTCTTGAGATTTCCTAAGCTTCATATTGCATTGCTGAAGAAGGGTTTGCATTCTTTCTAACTCTTCTTTTCCATGAGAATTGATCCTTTCATTAAATATGACTGTGAGTAAGGGCACCTTGTAACCATACAGAGCCTCAAAGGGTGAAACTCCAATACTAGCATGGGTAGAGTTGTTATAAGCAAACTTAGCCAAGTGTAACCAAGAATCCCATGAAGTTTCGACATTTCCAACCATTTATTAACTCTTTCTGTCATCCTTGGATGATAGGCCATAGATGGAGCCAATTTAGTGCCCATAGATGTAAATACCACCTATCAAAAGTTACTCATAAACTTTGAGTCTCTATCATGAACAATCACCTGCGGCAATCCATGTAGTCTAAAAATATACTCCATAAACTGACTGCCCACTTGAGAGGCAGTAAACTGGATCTTGGTTGGAATAAAATGGACTGCCTTGGTGAATCTATCTACCATCACATATATATTATTCCATCCCTTCTTGGTAGTAGGCAAGCCAGTAATGAAATCCATTGTAATATGAGTATATTTACATGTAGGAATGGCTATAATAAACCTCCTGGCTTATGGGTGTTTTGCTTATTCTGTTGACAAGGCATACACTTCATGACAAAGTCCTTGACATCTTTCCACAGTCCTTTCCAATAGAAACTTTTGCTAATCCTGTCATAGGTCTTGAAAACTCCTAAATGTCCAGCTAAAGGTGAAGAATGTAGTTCCTTCATAATTTTCCATGTAAAAGAAGAGATAGAAGGAATAACAATCTTGCTTTTCAACCAAATAAGGCCATTTTTGAACTGATAATGTGAGTTTTCTTCCATAAGACCTTGCTATAATTTCTAAAAAATATGGCTGAATTCTTCATCCAAAAGATAAGCCTCCTGTAGTTCTTCAATCCAATCATTATGCAACTCAGTCATAGCTGAAACTTTGCAAGCCCACATACGAGAAAGAGAATCAGCCACTATATTGTCTTTGCCCCTCGTATGAATTATGTCAAAAGCTGAAAGTGCAATTGAGGGACTTGTTAAAGGGATGGGTGGAGAAATTGAATTTATTGGACAAAAGAAAATATTGTGACCCCTAATATGTATCATCAATTTGAAAAATTTTCACCTTCTTGAAAGTTTTGATAGATCTAAAGCTACTTTTTTTGTTAGCCCAATATTTGGCCATATTTGGTCATTCAAATATGGCCATATTTGGTTCGTAGGAATTTTTTGGTGAGCCCAATATTTGGCCATTCAAATATGACCAATGTTTGGCCATATTTAGATAAAACCTAAAAGAGCTTCACAAAAATTCTCACAAAACCTTCTAATAGTAATAACATTTTATGCTTGAAATTGGGAGTGCAAACACATCTGCTTAGTGGAGTCAACTTTTAAAAATTTTGAATTGCTAGTTGCTACTTCCAAATATTTTTTTGAACTTCTTGAGATTAGGCCTTCTAGAGACTTATATAAGTCCAAACATGTGCCTCTTCTCGTTCAAGTGTCTTTTCTAATTTCTCTATCCACTCTCGAGTTTTTTGAGAAGATTCTTTCTCTTTTTATTAAGCCTATGTGACTACAAGGAGTGCCACCTTTAAAAAATGAGCTTCCTTCTCTAGAATATTTATAATCCATTGATCCACTAATCTGACACACAAATTATGAATAGTTCTTCAAACTTCCATACTAATGCTCGTGTGCTATTCACAGCCTCAATTGTAAACAAATGCTCATCAGGATTTGCAAGAAACTTTAAAGAATGTTAATGCAACATAGTCTAAGGCATAGACATCTCTTTTATGCCTCTTCTCCACCTTCGGTTCCAACCCCAATGCCTTCTCCACTAAGGCCTTGCTGAGTAGAACCTGCACCTTCTTGATTCCTTCTCTACTTCCCAAGGACATTGTCCCACTCTCCTTATCGAGGTCATACGTCCTCAAGAATTCCACACACCTAGTGTGGTTAGGCTCTTGTCCAAACTTTTTGATATACGTGGCGAAGTTGCACTGATCCACGATCCTCTTGACGGCTTTCTTGCTGGTCACTACCTCTTCAATGTTGTGGATGCTCCTAAACCTGAGCTGATTGTATGCCCGGTTTTCAAGGGAGAGGCCATTCTTTGCTCTTTCCTCTTCCGTGAAGGATAGGCGATGGGCTCGGTCTTGCTGTGACATCTTCAGCTCCTGTCATAAGCCATGGTTTGACATTAGTGCAAATAGTTACTCATTGAAAGAAAAGACTTCGTGCTTGGCAAATTGAATTGTTTTTAGTACAAAATTAGACTTTTGCCTCCAAGCACTCTAACTCTATTGATTTCAAATTTTATTGTCAATGCCTCAATCACAAGTTGATTCGTTCTACCATTGAGGTCCCTCATGTGTGATCTTCCTTTATGGTTTTTCTTATGTGTTTCGTTTGATTCACCTTACCTCCCCCCCTCTTTGAATTGAGAAGAATCCTTCCTAGGATTAAAGGGTTACAAGATGAAGTACATTCAGTACATAATCTTAGTGCTTTACCTTTGCATGAGCTAGGCATAGAAATTTGGATTATACTTGAAATTAACATAGCTATCCATGTCGAAAGGGTGGATGCTTACATGCGTAATGTAAGTGAGGATGTCAAGCAAGAAGTCACCAGAGTCCAATTGACAAGAAACATGCAACTTCCCCTCAGTGAGGATGCAATCTAAATACGGATGTCCCTTAATGTGTTCTTTTAGGGGTCAATTACGAATGGAAGTCAACATCCTATAGGAAGTTGGAGTGACATAGGTTGGGTCATATTCAAATGACTTGATTGCGCATCATTGTTCAATGTTGGTCATTATTTGGCATCCCTCTAGCTCCCATTGCAAGCGTGAAGCGTACCATTTCTGCAAGAAGGAGCCGTGGTCGGTAAGTTGTTTCAACTTCTTGATATCTTGGTTTGTGGCCATGATTGTATTCTTGCTATAAGATGAAGTGAGACACTGCTTGATTGCTTGCTCCTGGGATATCTCAGTTGTAATTTACTCTTGAGTTGCTTCAGAAGCCTTAACGAAAACAAATTCCAACTCCTCCCAAGAGCAAGGGAGTAGTCGATCGTTGCTTTTAGCCAAGGTCATGAAAGTAGTATCCAAGAATAAAAGGAAAGCAACCAAGTTGTCCCCCGTATTTTCAAGTAAGTCCGTATCCAAGGTTAGAATTAACCATCGCTGATAAGAGGGTCGAAGGTCGGTGGGTGGTTGAGACTTGACAGGACTAGAGAGTTCAACAGCTAATGGTCATAGCTTGGTTAGCTCTTTAGGTTGGAGCTTGGTCTCATGTTCGATGGGTGTGGTGGTAGTTGGAGTTGTGCTACTAGATGCATTTGATATATAAGGGGTATCATCAGTGCTATAACTGGGCATTTTATCAATAGCAGGTTGCGATTTTGGGCGATAGATTGGTTCACGCCCTGTTGAGCTAGGCTTTGGAGGTTCTATGGACTTAGTGGCCTAATTCTCTTATGTTGTGAGTGTCCCTGGCATGATGTTTCATGTGGTCAAGCTTGAGGGTGGCATTTGTGTAGGGCCTTTAATTGCTTTGGTTTAAGGCAGCCAAATCCAGGTGCTATCTACATAGTAGCCTTGCGCTTGAAATAAGGCCTTGGTGAGGACCCATCACGGCTTGACCGTACATCTGTGTTTATAGTGCCATCTTCGCATCCCAGGTTTTAGGTGTGGATCATTAGCCTTGCGAGGTTGTGGGTTGCTATTCCTAGGCGATGCTCTGTATTTAGGTACCCATCTGAATTGGGGTTTGTGGGCTTTGGCTTTGGTTCCAGTGGGTTGTTGGCATTGAGAGGCTTGGTAGGTTGCGACAAGCCACGACCCCCCTCCTTAGTCTTGAAGGTTGGTTCCTCTACTGGTGGCTTCGTGGTCTTGGAAAGTAGCTACCCACCGATGTTGCTTAGGAGTAAGATTGGACTAAGTAAAGAAATACTTAAGAACCCTGTGATCACTGTGTACTCTGAATCGGTTGCCATACAAGTAAGGGTGCCACTTCTTAATTGCATGCAAGATAGCCAGTCATAAACATTCATGGCAATTTCTTTATCTGTAAGCTTACGGCTCTCAAAGGCAATCACTCCATGCTCTTGTAACAAAATAGGCCAAATGCCAAGGCCACTAGCATCACACTGTATGGTAAATTCTTTGGAAAAGTCCAGGCATACTAAGATAGGAGTAGAGGTAAGGAGTACCTTTAACTGGTTGAAGCCACTATCTACAAGAGCATCCCAAAAGAAAGCCTCCTTCTTCAACCTATCAGTCAAAGGAGCTACAATAGCTGCATAATGCTTGATGAATCAGTAATAGAATGAAGATAAACCAAGGAATCCTCTAGAAGAGGTAGTAGTAGTGGGTATTGGCCGGTATTGGCCAATCTTTTATACACTGCACCTTCTTGGGATCAGCCTATATTCCTTTTTCACTGACAATGTCCCAAGTATTCCACTTCAGTCTGCATGAAAGAACACTTCTTTTCCTTAACAAAAAGCTTGTGATGTCTCAATACATAAAAAACCCTCGTGATATGTGCCAAGTAATCCTATAAAGTCTTACTATAGATCAGAATGTCATCAAAGAACACCAAGACAAACTGAAAGAGGAAAGGCTGTAAAATCTTATTTATCAGGCTCTAGAAGGTAGCTAGATCATCTGTAAGCCCAAATGGCATCACTAAGAAATGATAGAGCCCTCGATTAGTCCTAAAAGCAGTCTTGACTTCATCACCCTCTCGCATGCGAATCTGATGATACCCTGACCTCAAATCAATCTTCGTAAAGAATCAAGACCCCTTGAGCTCATCAAGCAAGTCATCAATCCTAGGTATTAGATACATGTTCTTCACTGTGATTTTATTAAGATCCTTGTAGTTAATGCACATTCTGAAAGATCCATCTTTCTTTTTGACTAACAAAACTGGAGATGCATAAGGTGAAGAACTTGGTTCAATGAATCCCATCTCAAGAAGTTCCTTGATTTTCTTGGCTACTTCCTCTCTTTCACACTTAGATAATTTGTCAGGTCTTGGGAGGCAATGAAGTAGGCACCTCAAACAAATCCCTATACTCCTCAAGAAGAGTTGTCAAGGCTAGATGGTTTGCTGAATTATTGGGCTAATCTTGCATCTCTTTATTCAAATATTTGTGAGCGCCTCTTAAGTTGTTGAATGGTAATAAGCTGAAAATTTGATCTACTAGGAATTCCCTGTAAATGGATGAGGTGTCCATTGAAGATAAACTCCATGTACAACTATGAGAAATCCATAGTGATCCTGTCTAATGTCATCAACCAATCACAACCAAGTATGATGTTTATAGGTCCCATTTCCAAAGTAATCAGGTTTACTTTTGCTTCAAAATTTTCAGCCAGCTATAAAGAAACATGTGGGCATATGTGGGTGTTGATTTCTTCTTCACGATTGGCCACTTGAACTCTAATGGGCTGCTATAAATCTCTGGGAATACAATTCAGCTTGTCCATGATGGACTTATTCACAAAACTATGGATACTACCACTGTCTATCAGAATGAACACTGCCTTTCCATTAATGTTACCCTTTATACGGAGTGTATTAGGGCTCTTAGATCCTATCCAAGCATCCATGGAAATAGAACAATTAGTGGCAGTAAGTGTGTCATTACAAGTCCTACCTAGATCAAAAGGAATACTTCCACTTGGATCAAAAGGAAAGAAGTCAGCGGGATCATAGAAATACTCTTGTCCAACTTCTTCCTCAAGATCTTCATTTTTAACATTGAGTGCAACTGCAGTGGCTTCATCCATCTCATCTTCAAAATCCTGAAAGACTAACATACTCTTCAAAATCCTCAAAGACTAACATACTTTGAAGCTTGGGTTTGGCATTTTTATATACACACTTTGAGGCATGATTAGGTGTATACTTTTCCCCACACTTGAAACATAAGCCTTTCTCCTTTCTTTCTTTGTAAAGATCCATAGGAATGGACTTAGGATTAATGTTGGCTGAATTGGATTTAGGCTTGTTGTCCCCTTGTTTGAAGTCAACCCTAGGACTATTTGATGTCCTAAAATAACTTTGAGGTCTAGAAGCATTGAATGGTGAATAAGTTGGCACCCTTAAGCTCCCATTTGGCATATGATTGCTACCATAAGTGTTACCAACTTGCCCCTGACAAAGGTTTACTTCCCATACCTGTGAGCCTAGTATTCCCCACCTTGAATACAAAGATCCATGGTTTATCTCCTCTTCAGTCTTCAATGTTGCATGTCCTCTTCTTGGAAATGTCTCCAACTTCTGAGGAGTCTTCAATGCTACTTGCCTTCTTCTTGGAAATGTCCACTAGTCACTCCAATGCTCCCTACCATGTATGTACTTGTGTACATGAAGTTCTTGGATTTGTGTGACTGAAAAGGAGGAATTAAATGAAATATGACTAACTGGATCAAGAACCTATGGCTCCGATACCACTTGTCAAGACGAGGATAGGAGAGAGAGAAGAAGAGGAGGGAGAGAGAGTACAAAAGAGAGATAAAGGCTGCAGGAAGAGAGAGAAAGAGAGTGATGAGGAGAGAGAAATACTAGAAAGGAGAGAGAAAGACAGAAAGAGAGAGGAAGAAGCCATGAATGAGAGAGAGGTGAAGATGAAAGGAGACTTGTATTATTATTTCATCCCCAAAAATCAAGTCCCTAACACCTTATATACTAGCCAGTGTAGCTAGTGTTTCCCCATTATTAAATCCCCCTCTCTTACAGTCGTAATCCTTGCTTCATGACTTTGATGTCATTGGATAATTGTTGATAATTGTTTGAGTTGTAATGCTTTAGCCTCTTCAAACACTGGCCAACATTTGGAGCATTACGGGCATTGGTTGCACTCATTTTCACTTAATCTTTTTCTTAATTTATGGTCTCTTGAAAGGGTTCTCACTCAATATGGTATGCTCTCAACTCCTCATGAATAGTGTCCATTATTGGATCCTTCATTTTATTCTTAGCCAAATGTGAAACAATGTTTTCCTACTAACTTGCCAATCAGTATTTTACTAGTAACTTTTGATCCATATACCCAAATGAAGAGTTATTATCTCAAAAGGTTGGGATGATGCCCTCTATCAGCTTGTAGCCTCTAGTTTTCATTAAAATGATTGCACCTAAATTTGGAATGATTGCCCTCTATTGGCTTGTAGCCTCTAGTTTGCATGCATTAGAATGATTGCACCTAATTTTGGAACTAAGTTTGCAAACCTGTCCACAACAACAGGACATCCCCTTGTTTTAGACATGTAACTACTTGTAGCCTATAAGTTGTCTATAAAAAACACAATGGGACCTATGCCTAGCTAGGGTTGTAGGTACTTGTGAAAAAGGGTAATAACCTACAAGTTCCAAAGTATGACTGGCTAGGGTTGTAGGTACCTATGAAAAAAGGTAATAACCTACAAGTACCAAAGTATGACTATATAATCCTTGTAGAGATCCTATAACACTTGTAACATGACAAACCCTTGTTTTAGCCACGTTTTAGACCTATAACCACATAAAGCCTATAATTTGTTTGTAGAAAACATAGTGGAACCTATGTCTAGAGATGTAGCACCTATGGGAAAGGGGTAATAATCTAGAAGTACCAAAGTATGCCTGTATAATCCTTATAATGAACTTGTAACACATGTAAGTGACTCAAAACCTAATCTTCGACTTTGTTTATGCCTATAATCCTATAGATAACTAATTCACTAATGTAAATTTGAGTGTCTTAATGCAACATCATCCAAATAGTGAAACCTCAAAGTTATCTATAGTGCAATTAATTTTTCGAGCTCCAAATTATTGGGGATTGTCAAAGTACCTCTCTGGTTGGGATTATGCACCCTTGAAGGGTCATAAATAGCAAGGGAGGGCCACCTCTCTTTTTTATCATTGTCTTTCTTGGCATCTACTTTTTTCTCATGGGTATTGAACATAACAATTCCAATGCTAGGCTAAGAAAACATGATGAGGTGGCAAAAAGGAATCTTTTAGATTTTCAATGTTATGCAAGGAATTGGATGATATAAGGGATGATAAACAAGGAATGGGATAGGCTTGCCAATCAACAGTAACTTACAACTTTTTTCTTACCCTCTTTGATAGATTTTTCAATCAATATTTTCAAGCATGACACTCCAAGAAGTCGATGTGCGGGTTAATCACTCAAATGATAAAAATGGATTATTTCATGCTTGAACATAGGAACGAAGTTTGATGCCTCTAGGTATTCAAGCTTGCATCACAAACCACGGAGCTTGAAATTTTGACCAATTCTAATAGAATGCCCAATTTTGAAGCATCTTCTTGCCAAGACCAATAAATCTTCAAGTCTTCAAATTGCCTTAAATGAATCATGATGTCAAAATATGAATTAGAGAAGATAAAGGCTTCAAATGGTGGAAGAATGACTCAATGTTGGAACAAATGGAACAATGGCTTATGCTTGGCCTTAATCACTCCCAAGATCATGAAGAAGCAAAATCTCCTTCCAATATTTGAATATTTAAGCCATTGAGACCTTGTTGTCCTAAATTTCCATGCCTAGGATTAAGAGGAAGAGGGGAAATGGCTCACGAACTAAATGTACGTCTTCTAGTCTTAGAAGAGAAGCTAGAAATGGCCGTCAAAGCTTGCTATGGAAACTTGCAATGATCATAAGCAAGGTGTAGAAGCACTCCAAAGCTAAAAACATGGAGGAGATTAAGTCAATTGATATTGCTAATCAGCCTTAGAAGATAACACATTTGCATTGAATTCTCAACTCATCTCCACACTTGGGCCACAACCAGAATGGTTGCAATTCAAGCATAGGAAATCAAGATAGAAATTCCATGTAGGCTACAAAGACTTTAGTGAAGAGAAATTCATAAGAATCAAGCATGAAGCTCTAGATGAGCTTGAGAAAGAAGAAGAAACCCTCTTTTCTAAAAAAAGTAACAAGCCTTTTAGTTGTCGCCAACCTTTTATAGCTTCATTTTTGTTAACAAACCTTTAAAATATCTCCACATTTGATGATGACTTGCTAAAATGATGTACGCCTTTCCAATTTAAGCTTGAAAATGACTCCATGATAGGACCTAAAATCAGGCTCTAATACCAATGTAAAAGATTCCTACTCTAACTAAGAAATACATTGATCTACTCCTAAAGAAACATAGAGATGCAAATAAATGCACAATCACAGTCATCCCATAGATAAATATTTCATTAATCCCATGGTACAACGTAGCCATGGCTACAAAAAAAGAAAATTAAAAAATAGATTCTTGGTGCACACCTCAATTTGGTACTAGATCTAGAAGATTAATATTTGTAAAACGAGCAAAAAATAGCAAAATGTCACACATCTCCCGTTTTATACATGTCCCTAATACTAGTAACTAAGCCTAATTTTCTATCCCTAGGACTAGTGACTAAGGCTAATTTTCTCTTAAGGTTAAGGCTAATTTTTTCTTACATTATAGTTGGCATGAAATCTGTTCTTTTATGCAAAGACCAAGCACACTAAAGTGTGTGATCACTTCATCAGAGAGGTGATTGAGGACAAGCTCATAGAGCATGTCAAGATCTCTATAGACAAGAATCATATTGTTTTTCATACTAAAAGTCTCTTGGGGCCTTTCTTAGGAAGTTAATGGGTGTAGGATGAGATTATGTCTTGCCTTATCTAGCTATAGTCATGTGTACATATTGCAATTTTCTCCTCACTCTAGGCACATTCATCTCTAAGTCGGAAGCTATTGGGGTTAAAGGTTGCCTATACCTAGCTACCTATATCTATCTTATACTTAATGCTTGCACATCTATACATTGTAGGTGGCAACCCCCCATTACTATCATCTTTATTCATTATTTTTCACTATAATAGAATAATAAAGGGAAGGTATGTGAGATATCCACCAGTCTCAATCCACGGCACACCTTTTAGTAGTCCATTAGTAGGTTTTCCAAAAATGATGCCGTTGAGCACTCCCTTGGAACATCACAGGGTTTGTCACTTAGGCCCTACTGAGTCTACTTTGCAACAGGAGAGTTCCGGCCAAACCCACTAGGATTGACTTGAATTTTCGAGTTCCTAAAATCAGAGGGGCCTCCTAACAGCCAACAAGCATCAGTAATTTTGAGTTTTCACTTCTATAGGATTACTCAAACTGAAGCGGACTTGCCATTGCACTTAGTTCAAAGAGAATGGGAGATGGAGGAGAGTGCGATATGTCAACCCTCCTACCCATAAGGTAAAATCCCATTCGGGTCCCCTAAAACAATGCAAGTCAATTCTACCTAAAAACTAGTTAGTCAATTTATCGTCTTCCTATTTCTACTGCAAATTTAGAAAAGCTCTGAGCTAACTGGGACCACCCTACCATTGGGCGGACCTATCGAGGGTCATGCCCACTCACTTTCCTTTGATGATAGAATCATCTTTAGTTTTTTAATTACCTACAACCCATTTATTGGAACATCTACAACCAGCTTCCTTAATTAGTTTGTTAAATCGCATGTTCCTTCAAGTAATTTATCTCATGGACATGCATACAATTCAAGCAATCCTTGAATAAAACAAACTTCTTTATTATATTGGAAGCTTATTACAATTTTCATCTTTTCAACCCTACAAAATATATACAGAATTCCACAAGGGTATTCTGGCTACTAAGATTCCACACTTGTAACTAGTACTTAGGGTTCCATTGGAGCCCCAAGAGGAACACCAAGGAAAAGGGGATTCTACTACAAGAAAATCTATCTTGCAACATCAAAAAGCTTTTATTTCATTCTTTTGATGACCAAAACAAAGAAAACAACAAATCTTCACACAGCATCATAGTAGATATCTCCCACGGATTTGATAGAATCAACCATAATCTTCAACATCTTCACAGAATCCTTCAATAGAACAAGGAACATAAAAGAATACACCATTTTTGAATGAAAATCAATCACATAGTATTCATCTTCAATGTCTTCATAGTTTTCTCTCTCAATCTCTCATATAAATATACACTATTTGGATAGAATTGGCTATCTCTGACTCACACACACACACTCTCTCTCTCTCTCAATAATACATCATCTCCTCACTAAATACTCAATAATGTCTCTCAATAATCCTTATTAGGTCATGGATACACCTCCCAAGAGATATGTCTCTGATGCGAAGAGGCACCAGAGCCACTACAGTGTCTCTTCATAGCTCACTACTATCTCTGTCACTCCAGTCTTCTCTTCAGTATTTAGCAGCTGCTTCTTCCATTTGTTTTAGCTCTTTTAAACTTAGATTCATCCTTTTCAAAAGTTAGGAAACTTTTCCAAAGTCACACATACATTCTACAGAACACTTACAGAAGATCTACAGAACAGGAACAAAGCAGAGATAGAACAGAGACAGAGGCTCCATAGAAGGTTTACAGAGGGTTACAGAAGGTCATCAGAGAACATCAAATCCTCATAACTCATACTAAAACCATTCCAAACTATCAAAAACTATTCAATAAGCTTTCAAAATATTTCAACCTTCATTAATCATCAATCCATGCTTTATATAGAAGAAAATCAGAACAAAACATAGGCTATACAGAAGGTATCAAAACCAATCAGAACCTTAATAGAACCTATCAGAACATCATAGAGCTTCGTATTTCTACTAAAAATCATCGTGAACTTCCAAAATATAATAAATATCATCTAAAATACTCTCAAAAACTTCCATTAACAACCATACATCACTCTAAATCCATCAAAAATCAATCATTCAGACCTCAAAAACAATAAAAATCAGTCAAAAATTCAGTCTTTTTCCACTCTCAACATATCCCCACACTTAGAAAGGAAACATCCTCGTGACCTAAGGAAAAGAAGAATATAATTTCACTAAAGAGCTCAATTTGATCTTATTTAGTATCTTCAATAATTACCCCACAATGACCCCAACTTATCACATGTATCTCTAGAAAAGAATACTACTAAAGGAAAACTTCATTATTCATTAACACATCTGATAAATAATAAAAAGTCATAACAAATTTGTAAAGGATATAAGAGGTTCTTTAGCTTCCCATTGTAGACTTGCCATCCACCATCACCATCACCATCAATAGTTGAAAAGAAAGCTCTCGAACAAATTATTCAACCAGCACAAACTCATCACATACAAATTAATACAACACAAACACAAACACAACCATCTAAATGGCACCTCCAAAAGATGTCTCATTAAGAAGCACAAAAGATACATGCAGGGGTATCAATGAAGATGATCCCTCTTAAAGGCTTGATGATTTCAGAAGTGATCCAGGCCAGGGGTATCAATGAAGATGATCCCTCTTAAAGGCTTGATGATTTCGGAAGTGATCCAGGCCAGGGGTATCAATGAAGATGATCCCTCTTAAAGGCTTGATGATTTCGGAAGTGATCCAAGGATAAAGACTCATCTACAAAAGATTTTGGAGGATTCTGAAAGAATTGAAGGCAGCACCTCCGTTCTAGCAAAACAAGGTATCTGCTAGGTAGACAAAGGGCATGAAAATATAGGACATCCAACTATTGGGAATCAATGTTTACATTGACATTCATACAAAGCTTTGGAATGGCCTTTTGATCATTATGGGAATACCTATGCATATATGCTAGGTACCAAGCAAAATGGGCTGTCAATCTCACTGAAGGATCTAGAGATTGTGAATATTGTTGAGAAAAATGGAGGTAATTTTGGTATGCTTGACTAGTAGTTGTCCAGTCCCTTGGAATTAATGGCCAATTAATATGTGGTCCCGTGAGAGAATCAGTTGAGCTCCATCCTCTTCTTCTCGGAATCTGCTAATCAAATCCTTCGTACCCACTAACCAACTAAGGGGGTTGAGAAATAGAAGTGGCAGGAGATGGAAGTGGAATAAGTAAAAGAGGATGGAGAGATGGGTAGGCAAAATCATAAAATGAGGAATAAGCTAAAGAAGGAGTGGTTGAAAATTTAAGTGAATCAGTAGGAAAGGTGTCAATTGATAAGCAGGAAAAGTAGAAGGTATATGGATAGATGGAGAAGGACATGGTGGCGAAGAAGGGGAAAAGACTCGATCTTCAATGAAAGAATAATAGGTAAAGATTGGAATTTGAGGAAAACCCTGAGGTTGGAAAAGGAGAGGTAGGATAGCTGCTGAGTTGGATTGATAAAGGGAAAAATAAGCATCGTAGCGATGGGCCATTTGTTGATAGTACACTAAGCTAGGAACAGAGGGCCATTTGTTGATAGTACACTAAGCTAGGAACAGAGGGACCTAAAACAAATCGTCGATGATAGAGATCAAAGAAGGATGAATCAAATGGATGGTTCTTGGAAAGATAAGCTAGGAGATCCACCCTCAGTTGGTTAGTACTCTGCACATAAGTAGAAGCTGTATTCTGGCGTTGGTTCAAGACTACAAAATCAATCATTGAATGCCATAAAGTGCCAGGACAAGTAGCCACTTTAGAAGAATAGCACTGGAACATGTCATCTATCCTCAACTCCAAATGATTGACATATAAGGCAGCTTGTAAGACCACATCCCCCACATACCAAGCCAGATCTACATCATCTGAAATTAATAGATAACCTCGTAGATACATATAAGACACCAACATGGTATCCGTCGTTACGGAATCTTCAAAGACCATACGGACAACTTCTATCAGCAAATCAGAAGACCAAGCCCCACTCCAACCATCCTCTGGAAGAGGGAGATCCATCGTTGAGAGCTTAATATAGAAGGCATTGTATAGCTGATAGTAGATAAAAAAGGAATGGTTGGGAGGAACATACTCCTGAAAGTGCTCAAATATAGACTATAATAAACCCATCCTGGACTGCAATCTTTCCACTTTATCTTGAAACAATGGATATAATGTGGCCTATCTCTGGAGAACTGCCAAGTCCTGTTGAGATATAGAAGGAATCATAGGAACACTGGGGCTTGGAGGAATGGACCGTGATTGCACCAGTTGGTCCTGCAACTGCTTAATCTAGGAAGCTTGGGATTCCAATGTATTGTGAGCAGTATGCAAAGCTGACAGTTTCATATCTAAAAGAGTCTTAAACTCTTGAGCTTCTTTGGACATTTTCTCTTTCTCTTTCAAAGCTCTAGCGATCTACGATTGAGCCTCTGCTAACTGAATTTTCAAAGAAGATATTTCTTCTCTCTAGGTCTCAATCATTTGTGTCTGCTGCTCCATCTGCTTAAACAGATCAGCAAGAGTATCTTTAGGAGAGGCTAACTCTGTGGTTACCTTATGCAGAGTATCTTTAGTAGAGGCTAACTCTGTGGTTACCTTATGCAGAGTATCTTTAGCAGAGGCTAACTCTGTGGTTACCTTATGCATCTGGTCTTTGGATTGCATCAATTCTTCATAGAAAGAAGCATATAACTATTAAACACAAGCTGTCTCACTGAGAGTTGATAGAGCTCTGGATGTCGTTACAAAGGAAAGGAATGGCATCTCCTAACACTAAATTGTTAAGTGAAGGAACTAATATGTCCAAAGAACCCTCTCGATGTGCCCTGAATAAGTTGTTGCATGTGAGGTAGGCAGGGAGGTCACTTCCAGAGGTAGCAGGAACTGTTACTGAAGGAATGACTGGTGGAATTTTTTCTCCTACATGCTTTAAGCGCTTCCACTGAATGACCAATGGAGGAGGGGAATCAAGATCCTCTATGTCAATGGGTTCTGAATCTTCTGAAGGTGGAGGGGGAGGGACTTGATCAGATGGAGGAGGAGGAAGCACAACCTTCTTAAGGCCGGAATATGTCAAGAAAGCATATAAATATGAACCCCAAGTTACATTAGTAACATTCCCTCTAGTCACTTTGACAAAATGTTGGTCCATCTTCGTAAGAAGGTAAGTACTCCAGTCAATGGCAACCCCTTTTAACAATATCCTAGAAGCTGTGAAGAGCTCCTTGGACAAATAGTGGGATGGTGTCTTGGCAGGCATAAACCTATCTTGGAGAAATTGGCAGACTAGCTTCCAGAGAGGATCAGTGATCATTAAGAAAGACACTCCTGAAGTGTTAATCACCTTCTTGACATCAAGGACCTCTTTAGTCTGCTTCTGTAATAGCTTGAGAATATTGTCATTTGAGAATAAATGTATAGATGTAACAAAGGGTTCTTGTTTGTAGGGAAGAAACAAAGCCTTCCCTAACCCTCTAAGTGTCAAAACCATGGAAGTAACACGAACCAAGCCCAATTTCTTACTATGTATGATGCAAGAAACTTATCACATAGGACTGGATCGTCTGGAATCAAAGGGAGTGAAGCAGCCATGAAAGTTGCAAGGCCAGCTTTTGCGATAGGCTCAAAAGTCAGTAGGGAAGAATAATCCCTACTGATCAATGGAACATACTGAACAGGAGGAGGAGCTTGAGGCGCCATTCAGATGGAGTATACACATACCACAAACATAGACAATCACAGAGAATGCCTAGAAAATAACAAAATAGCTATAAAAAAGAAATTGATTTAAAAAAACACACACAGACGTAACTAACCAATTGACCACCCTAAATAACCCATATCTTAGAAAAAATTCGGCATGATCTTTACACATATGTGACCAAAAGCTTCATACTATGCAACAAGCAATCACCCAAGACCCCATATCAGGCAAAAAAGAAAGCTAAAGACCGCACCTGTAATCATATTACACAATCAAACCATAATACCTCAAAAACCTAATCAGGACATAACCAGAACTTTGATAAACAATATAAGCTTAAAGGACTATATGTACCCATCCCACAAAGCATATTTATTAAAAAGGAAAAAAAGTGCAGTGAGGGGAATGATTTTAGTGAAGGTTTTATTTTAACAAATTATTAACAATGATTGAAATTTTATTACGTTGTAAACTTTAATAAGAAAACGGCGGTTCATTTTTAAATTGTTAGTTACAATTTATGAATGTGAAACGGTGCTTTTAACAAAACCGGGACTGCGATCCCCAGACTCGGGCCTCTAAATGCATATCCATTGATTAAAAATATAATGTGTCTGAAGCGCTCTTCTTTTTCAGCACGTGCATTTTTGTGATGGTTGGTTCGTTTTTATTTAAAATTAAAGTGCCTCTAAAGTGCACATAGTGCATGCAAAGTGAACGGCGGGTTGATTTTAATTTATTAGAAAAATCTGTGTTTGACGCAAGTGCGCATGGAAAAGTGGGTGAATAAAGTTCATTTAAACAGTTAACTGTGGTTTAGATATGACCAAAAATAAATAAAGCACGAAAAATAGATATCTGATAGGGGTGTGCATGTAAGAGACTGAGGGCGGGTTGAGTAGTCCCAAATGCAAGGAATCCAGCAAAAAAGTAAAAACCACTGGACTGGAAAAAATAAAACACCTTAGTATTTGAAAAAAAACAAAAACAAAATAAATATCAAGGCAATGTTAGTGGGATCACATTTGGTTTAGGCAATGTTCATTAGTCTTTGGGTGAGATTGTTATTAGTATTATTTTTTTAATTGTAATTTAGGCATGTTTTGATTTTGTATTTTGCGTTTTTTTGTATATTTTTTATTTTAAAATGTTTGATTTATTAGAGTATCAATCAAACCTAATTGAAAATAAAACCATCAGGCTTCAACAATGGATTTGTAATTTTTTAATTATTTTGTAATTTGGTAGCTTATTTTTGGAATTTAAAATAAAGTTTTTATAAATTTAGATTAAAATTTTATCATTTTGGTCCAAAAATAATAGGATGATCATGTGCCAAGGTATTTTCAGCTTATAAAATATTCCAAAAGCAGTCTAATGCATTGATGGAATTTTTGTGATTTTTTTGAATTTAATTCTGCTTTTTAGAGATTTTTAATGAAAATTTCTCAATTTTTATTGAATTCTAAAAGGATTTTTTATATTATTTTCTTTTACAATTAATTCTTTGTATTATACTCATCAACATTAGCCAAAAATTTACCCAATTTAGTAAGTAATTTTTCATTAATTTTTTTCGTTTTCTAATTGAATTTTTTATTATTTTTAAGTATTTTAGGTATTTTTTAGGTATTTTTCTCGGGTTTGTGGTAAATCAAAAGAGTTACGCAGGTTGCATGTGAATAGATGTGTGTGCTCAAGGACAGCACGCACCACTGCACAGAGAAGACCAAACGTCCTCACGCATGAACACCCGCTAGCACTCCCGATCATGCAAATAAGTCGTGGCACTCGCATAAACACACATAGACACAGAACCACCGGGCAGCAAGTGGCCTGCGTGTGGAGGGTGGGGGTAGAGTGGTGTAGAGGTAGGAAAGAGGGCTAGAAGGGGGGAAACTAGGGTTAGGTTAGAGGGGGGGAGATGTTAGTGTGACCAGGGTAGGTTAGTTGAAATAGGGATAGGGGAGTTAACTAGGTCAGGTTAGTTAGCTAAATCAGGTTAGTTAATTAGGTCAGTTAGGTAACTAAGTCAGGTTAGTTAACTAGGTCAGTTAGGTCTAGGTTAGGTAAGTTAACTAAGTTAGTTAGGTCTAGGTTAGGTAAGTTAACTAAGGGAGTGATGGGAGAAGGAAGGAGGAGGCCGCGAGAGGAGGAGGAGGAGGAGAGGAGCGGGCGGCGATGGCGGCGAAGGAGGAGGAGAGGAGAGGAGGAAGCGGCGATGGCAGCAGAGGAAGGGAGGGGGCCGATGATGGCAGTGGAGGAAGGAAGGGAAGGGGATGGGCAGGTCACGTGGGTGAAGGGCCTGTCAGGGGGCCGATGATGGAGGGGGCCATGGGTGGGCGAGGGTAGGGAGGCCAACCATGGCGAGGAGAGGGGGTCGCGTGGGAGTTGGGGGTACCCTTCTGTCGAGCACTGCAATGGGCGACACCAATATGGCAAGCGAGCATCAAACGAGGGGACGTGGCGAGCAGTGGCAATGCTACTGGTGGCCGACGACAAGGTTGTCTCACAAGTGTCATCAATGAAGTGATCCTCGTAGGCGGCGGGTGGTTGTCGTAGGCGGTGGGCAGCTCTTGTCGACACTTGGCTGGCATGAGCAACTCGAGCAGCGTGGGGGACTCCGCGGTGGACACAGCTTTGACAGTGCGATGTGGCGGCCGTGTGGTAGGCTTGGCAATCATCTGGCGGCGTCGGGTGGGTGGGTGATGGGTGGCTCACGAGTGGCTAATGCGATTGTCTCAAGCAGCCGGGTGGCGACCTATGCAAGAGGGAGGAGAGTGCAGGCGATGAGAGTCGATGGGGAGAGAAGAAGGGTCCAAGAAGGAGGAGGAGGAGGAGGGAGCGATGAGGGAAGAGGAAGGAGGGAGGGAGCGATGGCGATGGGGGGAGGAGAAGGGGAAAGGAGATGGTGATGCGGCTGAATAGGTAAGCATGTGGTGGTTTTTTTTAATGTTTTTTTTGTTTTTGTTTTGTTTTTTAATTGTTTTGTTTTTAACAAAATTTGATTGAGTAATGGGGTTGTGGATTGTGTGTGGTTTTGTTTTTTTGTTTTTTGTTTTTCTTTCTTTAATTGTTTATTTGTTTTTGTTGTTGTTGTTGTTGTTGTTTGTATAGGGTTGTTTTAGTTTTTGTTTTGAAAGACAGTAAAAAGGGAACATACCTGTGTCCCGCGCGCATGCGGGGGATGGAAGAGAATGTAAGAAGCTAAGAATAAGGAATTAGTGTAAATACCATTGATATTATGCCATGTCACACTGACATTGGTATAAAAGGAGAGGACATGTAATTTTACACATCTTTTTGACATATTAATACAATTACAGTCTTTCTCTCCCTTCTTACTCACAGCTTCTATGGCTTCCCATCTTTCCTTTCTTTCTCTCTCTAAATCTAGTATTTCTCTCTCCTCGTCACTCTTCTTCTCTCTCTTCCTGCAATCTTTCTCTCTCTTCTGCAGTCTTCTCTCTCCTCTTTCTCTCTCCCTAGTTCTCTCTCTGACAGAGAAGAAGAAGAAATTTGCATCGACAGGATCAAACAGGGCGGGGAAGGCGACACGCGAGTCACAGAGGCCACGGGGCTGGCCTGAGGCGCTGAAAACCAAAAACATGCCCGTTCACGCGCGACATGAGAGATGCGGCCACACATCAAGAGGAAGAAAATTTAATAAAACCCAAACCGTACATCGGATCGAAAGACTATAAAAAGGAAAAATGTGCCGGGAGACGAGGGGAAGATGACATAAAACTACAACACGGGTTCCATGGCAAAATCAAGGTGTTCACATGGAAAAAACACGAAAAACTACTCTAAAAATACATCGAGGATGAATATGGAAAAATCCACTTGCCAGAACGCAGGGCAAAAAGAAGGCAAAATGTGCCAAATAATGTGCCCGACAAACCTATCATGTCAACACACAATTGCGACCGAGAGAGGATGCGTTCACATGGAAAAAAACCCAAAAATCGTACCCGAAAAGGGATTCGAAAATTAATATGGAATGATCCGTGCATGGGAATAGAGGACAGTAAAAAGGAAAAATGTTTGGAAAAATATAATCGTCACAGCTATCATATCAAATCTCAATTTAGATGGGTAAGAAGGCATTCGCATGGAAGAAACAAGAAAATCGTGCTAAAAAACACCAATGAAAATTAATAACAAAAAATCCAGATGGTGAAACAGGGCAGAGAAAAAAGAAAATTTGTGCAGCCAGGGTGGCCGGACAAGGGGATCCAGTCAGAATAGAATTCCAAAAAGAATAGGGTAGGTTCACATAGAAAAAGGACAAAACAACGCACGAAGAAGACACGAAAACTCGCAAAAATTAATAACGGATAACCCATACATCGAAAGGACATAATGTAAAAAGAAAATGTGTCTAAGGGAAGGCGTAGGATAGGGCTGGTATGTTAGATTATTGTTTTGAAGAGAGAAGGATGTGTTCACATGGAAATATATCTAATGAGTGGGAATTGCTTCAAAAATTAATAACTCAAAAATAGTAAGCCAAAACAAGGGGATGTGTAATGAAGGAGACAGGAGAGAGAAGAAGAAGAAGAGAAAGAGAGAGAGCAGAAGAGAGAGAAAGACTATAGGAAGAGAGAGAAAGAGAGTAACGAGGAGAGAGAAAGACTAGAAAAAGAGAGAGAAAGACAGAAAGAGAGAGAAAGAAGCCATGAGAGCTTGGAGAAGGAGATGAAGATGAAAAGAGACTTGTATTAAAATCTAATAATGAAAAATCAAGTCCCTAACACCTTATATACTAGCCAGTGTAGTTAGTATTTTTCCATTATTAAATCCCCCTCTCTTACATTCCATCCCCACCCGAAGGTTTTTGCCCTTAAAAACAATTTGGGCACTTATGCTAACTGGGTAGGAGCATATCAGAGTAACTCTACTGCATTATTACAGGGGTTTACAAATGAATTATTATGTATGTTGGGTCATTGGGGTATGTATGTTACATGGGTCTTATTGGAAAATTATAAAAAATAAAATTTGACCCAAGTATCTTGAGTGAATGTGAGCTGCAGACAGTGGACAGCAAGATGTTTACTACAGGACCCTGCTATAGTAAATCTATCATAACTTTTTGTAGGAGACTCCGATCGGGGTGGGCCATATATCAAAACAGAGCTCTCGAAGAGTACTTTCAACCTATGTATGATGTCCATTACTATCCTTACTGCAAGGTAAAATCTGCTTTGAAATAGAGAGCTGTCTGTAATCATTTTGGGAGAAAAAACAGAGTCATAGTTAGCTAGATTCAGCCAAATCTGCTTCTAATAGATATGGAAACTCTTCCAAAACCGAAGCTGGCCTCCAAGAAGCTTCCTCAAGTGGTAAACCTTGCCACTTAATCAAGTATTCCATGATGGAACGAGAGCGAAGCTTCTTTTCCCTTTGTCCAATGATTTGCTCGGGTATGTATTGAATGATGCCTTCTTCATTTATATGTGGTAGCTCCTCAACATAATCCACTGATGATCCAATGAAGGGCTTCAATTGGCTCACATGGAAGACATTATGAATTTTCGTAGATGGTGGTAGTTCCAACTGATATGCCAAGTTTCCCACTCTTTTGATAATCCGATATGGCCCATAGAACCTATGTGCCAACTTATTGATGGATCCATCCTTAAGGGTGGCATATATGGACTTGGGCACCTTCAAGAGCACTAAATCCCCCTCCTTGGAATTCAACATCCCTTCTTTTATCATCAGCATAAAGCTTCATTTGATCCTGAACTTTCTTTAAGTTGACTCGCACTGCTGAAGTAAGGCGTGCATTTTATCCAATTCCTCCTTGCTTTGTGGGTTTATTTTATCATTGAAGATAACCGTGGGGAGGGGTACCTTATATCCATACAATGCCTCAAACGGTGAAACTCCAATGCTAGAGTGTATAGAGTTGTTATAGGCAAACTTAGCTAGATGCAACCACAAGTCCCAAGTGTTTTGCACATCATAACAGAAATGCCTCAAGTAAGTTTCCAGCCACTTGTTAACCCTCTTTGTTTGCCATCAGTTTGTGGATGATAAGCAATGGAAGGAGCTAACTGAGTGCCCATAGAGCTGAAAACTACCTGCCAAAAATTGCTCATGAATTTATTATCCCGGTCATGCACAATGACCTATGGTAAGCCATGTAATTTGAAAACATGTTCCATGAATTGGCTAGCTACTTGAGAAGCACTATATTGGATCTTTGTAGGAATGAAATGGCCTGCCTTGGTGAGTTTGTCCACAACTACATAGATGATGTTCCACCCCTTCTTGGTCACTGGTAAGCCGGTTATGAAGTCCATAGTGATATGCGTCCATTTGCCTTCAGGCACAGGCAACGGCTGTAGTAAACCGGCTGGTTTTAAGGTGCTGTCTTTGTTTTGTTGACATGACACGTAGCTCAAAACAAAATCTTTTACATCCTTCCATAGGCCCTTCCAATGGAAGCTTTTAGCAATTTTGTCATAAGTTTTAAAAATGCCCAAGTGACCAGCTGTAGGTGAAGAATGCATCTCTTGCATGATCTTTTGCTTGAATGGGGATGTGTATGGGATGGCAATCTTGCCCTGAAACCATAAGAGCGGGGTTTCTTGAGCCGATATGGAGAGTTTTCTTCTACATGTCCTTGCTGTAATTTCTGAAAAATGTGGCTGAAATCAGCATCTAACAAATAGGCCTCCTGAAGCTCTTCTATCCAATCACTATGAAGTTCCGTAATGGCTGAAACTTTACAAGCCCACATTTTTTATAATGAATCAGCAACTACATTGTCTTTTCCCCATGTATGTGTAATGTCAAAGTCATAGTTCTGCAATGTAGCTACCCATCTGCGTTGTTTGGGGGTAAGATTAGATTGGGAGAGGAAGTATTTGAGGACCCTGTGGTCGCTCTTGACCCTAAATCTGCTGCCATATAAGTAGTGGTGCCATTTCATAATGGCATGAAGGATGGCCAGCATTTCTTGGTCATATACATTCATGGTCATCTCATTTTCAGCAAGTTTGTGGCTCTCAAATGCTATAACCCCATGCTCTTGTAACAATACAGCCCCTATGCCTCTGCCACTGGCATCACATTGAATGGTGAATTCTTTCAAAAAATCTGGGTAAACCAAGATGGGTGCCGAGGTAAGCAATTCTTTGAGCTGATTAAAGCTCTTATCAGCTATGGCATCCTAGGAGAAGGCCTCTTTCTTAAGTCTATCCGTCAGGGGAGCTGCAATAGTGGCATAATGCCTAATGAATCTGCGATAGAATGATGCGATACCAAGAAATCCTCTAAGTGAAGTGGTATTTGCATGTGTGGGCCAATCTTTAATACATTTCACTTTCTTAGGATCAGCCCTAATTCCATCTTCACTAACGATGTGCCCCAAGTATTCCACCTCCATTTTCATGAAAGAACATTTTGTTTCTTTGGCAAAGAGCCTATGCTGCCTCAATACATTAAAGACTTGCCTCATGTGCCAAAGGTGATCCTTCAGTGATCTACTATAGATGAGGATGCCATCAAAGAAGACCAACACAAATTTGAAAAGAAAGGGCTGAAGTATTTTGTTCATTAAGCTCTGAAAGGTGGCCGGTGCATTAGTTAACCCAAAAGGCATGACCAAGAAATGATAAAGCCCCCTATCAGTCCGAAATGCTATTTTGACTTCATCCCATGTCCTCATGAGGATCTGGTGATAGCCTGACCTCAAATCTATCTTCGTAAAGTACTTAGCCCCCTTGAGTTCATCCAACAAGTCATCTATGCGCGGAATAGGGTACCTCTCCTTCACGGTGATCTTATTAAGATCCCTGTAATCTATGCACATCCTAAAAGATCCATCCTTCTTTTTGACGAATAACACAGGGGAAGCATACAGTGAAGAACTAGGCTCAATGAATCCCATGTCCAGTAATTCTTTGACTTGTCTGGCAACTTCTTCTCTTTCACACCTAGACAATCTGTAAGGTGGCTTGTTCACAGGCTTTGAATGAGGCTCCAGATCTATGGGGTGATCAACCGCCCTATTAGGGGATAGTGTTGTGGGCACTTTGAAGAGGTCCTTGTACTTTTCTAAAAGAGTTTTTAATTATGAATTCTTTACTATTTTAGTGGACTGATCTAGATTTTCTTTATTTAACTGCAATACAAAGATTTGGGACCATTTCTTGAACTCCTTCTTAAGTTGTTTGCTGGTAATGAGTTGAAATTCACTATCATTTTGAATTCCCTGCAATGAATGAGTTGTCTCGCACTGACAAACTCCATATACAACAAGGAGAATTCCATGGTTATAGTGCCCAAAGTTTTCAGCCAATCACAACCCAAGACAATGTCTATAGGCCCCATTTCTAATGCAATTAGATCCACTTGCTGTCCAAAATTTTCAGCAAACTGAATATGAACAGTAGGGCATACTTGTGTGCTAATTTCTTCATCCCCATTGGCAACTTGCACCTTTAATGGTTGCTGTAAATTAGTGGGAAAACACTTCAGCCTGTCCATGATTGCTCTGTTAATGAAACTACAAGTGCTACCACTGTCCATGAGTATAAGCACATCCTTCCCATGAATTTGGCCCTTAATACGCAATGTATTAGGGCTTCTGGATCCTGTCCAAGCATCCATTGATATGGTATAAGGAGTGGCAGCATGTGTTTCAGCATGTGGTTCAATCTTTCTACCCACACTCCATGATAAATGGCCACCGGGGTCAAAAGGAAACGAATCAGTAGGATCAAAAAACTCTTCTTGAACAAACTCTTCATCAGCAATCATCTGTTTCAGCAGTCATCATGAAAGCATGTGTATCTTCAGGGTCCTCCTCTGAGTCCTCAAATACCAACATGCTGTGAACCCGTGACTTAGTATTTCTAAAAGCACATTTTGAAGCATGATCAGCTGTATACTTCTCGCCACACTTAAAACAAAGCCCCTTTTCTTTTCTTTCTTTATAAAAATCCATGGGAATGGATCTTGGACTACCAAAGGCTGAAGCATTTTTATTTCTGTTGTCCCCTTGCCTATTATCCATTCTTGGGGTGTTTGATGTCCTTAAATTGCCTTGTGGTCTTGAAGCATTAAAAGTAGGGTATGTGGGGATTTTTGGAGTGCTGAATAACATGTTACCACCACCATAAATGGTCCCAAACTGCCCTGGCCTTACAGCACCTCTTTGCTGTCCAAAATATGACTGCATGTGTCCTCTTTGTTGCCCAAACACTGGTGGCTGAGATGCCCCTCTTTGCTATCCATACTAAAATGAAGCATCCCGACGATACTTGCGAGAGTACCTTTCACCCAATTCAATAGCTTTGAACAAATCCGATGGGTCTTGAGCTGAAACATCAGCCGAGAGTTGGGGATCCAACCCATACACATACTTGTGTAATTTGGCATCATCACTAATCAACTCAACATACATGGTAAGGTTGAGGAACTAATTTGTATATTCTCTAACAATAAGACCACGCTGTTCAAGGCCATACCATCGGCGAGCAAGCTTTTCTTTCTCCACCGGTGAGACAAATACTTGCACCATGAGTGCCTTGAATACTTCCCATGAGTTTACTTGCTGATTTTCTCTTTTAATGTACCTCCACCATTTATGTGCAAATCCTTCCAAATGGATCGTTGCAAAATGGATCTTCTGGTCATCGTTATGGGGTAGGATGTCAAAATAGTCCTCAAGCTTGGAGAGCCACTCTTCAAGTTCAACTGGGGATGATGATTAACCATTGAATTTTGAGAAGACAATCTTGTCTCTCATCTCTCTTTCATGATTAGGTGGCTGTCCCACATATCCAAACTGAGGGTGATCCATGTGGCTACCCAAAAATGAACCATTGCTAGAGAAATTTCTACCAAAAGATGGTTGAGCTCGTATAAATGGCATGGGGCCTTGTGATGACTGAAAATTTCCCCTCATTGCATTGTTCATGGGCTCCTCTTGTCTATGTGAAGGCTCCCCCTATTCTAAAGTGTTGTTAGGAATGCCTATTCTCCCCAAAATGCCTTGAGAGCTCGTATTTGCTGCATTCACTGGTGGAGCCGTCACTCGTCAGCATGCATACCCGATCTATCTTCATGTTTCTTCCCTTTCATTTGGAATTCCATCTTCTTAGTATGTAAACAGGAAAAGTGTGGCAGTCAAAGGGATGAATTGAGTTATGACGTTAGATATCAAGTCTAGTGAATGTAGGATGCGTTCACATGGAAAAACATAAAACTATTCAAAATGGGATGGCGGATGAACCGTAAGTCGAAACAAGGGTGTATAAAAAGGAAAAACGGCCAGTTTGAAGGGACGAACAAGGCTATAAGATTGGATGTGAGTCTTAGTGAACGTAGGGTACGTTCACATGAAAAAATGACAAAACAAAGGATAAATGAAAACAAACAAGGAACAGCCCCAAGGACAAGGTGAAATAGAATGGATAAGTGGGGAAGGGACCCCATCAGAGCATAAAAAATGAATTTTTGTATTTGGAGGTGGATAGATGTATTTCCATTATGATATGCAGAACAGATGCGTAGGGACGCGTCCCCACACTTAAGACCTTACCGAGAAGGGTTAGATGCAGCAACATAACCTAGAACTCATCAACTGACTAAATGCTTGCATCCCCACACTTAAAACATGACGTACACTTGCAAGCATAAGGAGAATGTTAGAAAGACTTGGCCCATTTTGTGTATGGTCGAAGGAACTGTCACTGCTACAAAAGGGTTGGAGTCGACTACAGGAGGTATCGCAACTCGCTTCAATGTTCAGCCAGCATGGCAAGAACCATGCAACAGCACCTAGGGAGGTAGTTGGTTGATGAAAAAGATTTATTTCCATGATGATATGCAGAACAGATGCGCAGGGACGCGTCCCCACACTTAAGACCTTACCGAGCAGGGTTAGATGTAGCAACATAACCTAGAACTTGTCAGCTAACTGAACACTGGCATCCCCACACTTAAAACATTACGTACACTTGTAAGTATAAGAAGAAGGTTAGAAAGACTTGGCCCGTTTCGCGTATGGTCGAAGGAACTGTCACTGCTACAGAAGGGTTAGAGTTGGCTACAAGAGGTATCACAACTCACTACAGTGTTCAGTCAACATGGCAGGGACCATGCAGCAGCACCTACGGAGGTAGCTGGTTGATGAAATCCATCGGGGGAGGTGTCGTTAACAAAGGATAGTCACTCAACTCATTGGCACTCGGATGGGATAAGAGAACAATCACTCGCCCCATAACTTACATCACTCGAGGTAATATTGATGGAAACCCAGATCTCACACCCCGGTTTAGGAATCGACAAGAGGGTGGTGCAGAGGGAGTATGCCAAGGTGCACAATTGATGGTGCATTAGTGCATCCAACCCGTCTGGCATAGGTGCAAGGAGGAAGGCCAAGGAGCCTTGTAGTGCAGTGTACAGAACAGAGTGGCGTGTCCTGTGCTGATGGCAGAGACCCATCCCATGGGTGCATAAGGAAATAGAAATGTACCTGACGCCAATTGTTGTAACATCCCTCAATCCTCACCTTGCAATAATGGATTGAAAAACCATCCGTCACACTCAGCCCACCTCTATCTCACACTCTGTTGAAAGATACTGAGGGTAGCCCATTCCTGAAACCCATTAATGTAATCCTCACTGTTACTTGTGCAGAGCTTGTATGCCTTGTGCTCTTTTGATGGTGCAACAGTGCATCCCACCCTACGTTGGCATACAGTGCAAGAAGGAAGGCTATGGAGCCTTATGGTGCATTGCACAGGAACAGATCATGCATTGTGCATTGAGAGGCCCATCCCGTGCATGCAACACTCCGTTCACACATCTCACCTCTCATTTGATTTGAAGGGAAAAACTAGTCACTCACCCCATCCTCTGTCTCACTCTCTGATAGATACAAAGGGCAGCCCATACGCACATCCCCATCCTATTAGGATGAAAGCTCACATCACTCAAGGGGTTGGTGATGAAGATCATGTCGGCTGTTGTTGTCATCAGGATCTTAAAGATGAGACGTACCCAAGGAGGCAGCCAACAAGTTTGGTATTTCAATGATTTGTAAGAGAGGTCGTCTGTTGAGAAGGGGGTAGATCGACTGATATTGCAGAGACAGCGCGCCAAGGGAGGTGGCTTCAAAGTACTTGTTGAAAAGGTGTTGTTAGTGAGTCAGCTACCCTAAACTGTGGGGTGTTACCACCTTTTCCACAGTCAGCTTCTCACCCAAGGGTGTTTCCACCTTTTCTTGGAACGAGGCATGTTATGACAGGGAATTTCTTCATTTTCTCCCATATTAGTTTTGTTTTTTTTTTCTTTTTTTTTCCCTTTTTTTCGTTAAGAAAGAGAATGGTAGAAATACCATGTGTCAAGACCAACCACACCACCGTTGTTGGATTAGGCGAGAAGAGAACAAGGTCGGGTTGAGAGGTACCTGTGAAAGGCTAGCAGAACGAGACTGCCTCATAAGGAGAATCATAAGGGCTATCAAAAGCACGAAGAGAAAGACAATGTGCGAAGCCCAAAAGGGAGAGGGTAGGTCAACTGTGATTGTCAAGATCCCCAGGGAGGGAAATACTTCTTTAGACGATAGCCATTGACCAGGAAAGGATCATTAGAGGCATCAACGGTCTGCACCTAAACAGAGCCATTAGGATCGATAGCAAGTATCTTGTATGGGCCCATCCACCATTGTTGAAGCTTGCCAAGAAACATGCCAAATCTCGAATCATAGGCTAGGACAAGATCACCTTCTTTGAACTCCTTGTGCTTGATGAAACTATCATGATAGGCCTTGCGTCGCGCTTGAGTGGTTTTTGTGTTTTAGAGTTGCGGTCACCGAGGACACATTTCTTTGCGTTGCCGCGAGAGGGAGCAAGCAAATAGAGATAAGGCTGACCTGAGATGCGTTGAGTGTGGAATCACTCATCTCTTTGTCAATTGCCCTAGGCGGAGACCATCCTCTAGTTCGGGAAACAAACCATTGGTTCCATTGGGGTTGTTCGGCATCAAGACACTCCATGGGGAGGCCACTCCTATCCCGTTGCATGTCATGACCCACGCGCAAATGAAGTAGGCTAGCATATCATTGCCAAGGCCTAGCAACATTGATGCAACCTCAGTTGGAAAGAAGAGTCGAAGACAAGGGAACAAAAGACTAGATGCTAAGGCCACCGTCAATACTAGGAGTGTCACAACACTACTTGTGGGAAGAAAGGTCATTGACACAGAGGAAGAGGCATCGGCTCCACAGATGACTAAAAGGGGAAGTGCTAAGGTCGGGGAGTACCCCAACCCAAAGTGTCAACTCGAAGCCATCGAGAAGGTAAAAGAATGGGTGTAGGAGGCCCATGAGGACCTAAAAGACACTCATCCCATACTAGAAGACGAGATCAATAATCTCTCAAGCATGAGTGCATCAATCTCTCTACCACGACCAAAATCAAGGAAGGCGATAACACCACAAGCAACGTCACCTAGACAAAGGCTAAATGCTTCGAGCCAGCAACACAATCAAGGCCATTGGCCAAGAACCTCAGACTTAGGAGAGAGGCAAGTGACTAGCAACCTCCTCAATACACTAGTGACCACCCCTGTAACTCTAAGCTTGGGCAACCTGCTTAGGCAACATCCAAGGCTATGGCTAGAGCTGAAATAGTGAGTCGAAGAACAAAACGAGCCAATTACCACACAGACTTGTTTGGGCACGATGCAAAAACTCAAATACCGAGTCTGACATTGCATTCCATGCCTAAATCCTTCCATCTCAATGCTTTTTGGGAAGGCACGAAAATGTATGCAATATTGCCTGTCCTAGCTCTGGGGGATATCACAAGAAAGGACGTTGTACACAGGGGCAAGAGTGAATGTGCTAAGCCATGCAGTACTCTAGACACTGAGGGTAACCCACCGGTCGAGATTTCTAGGTTCAATGTCATGTTGGCTGATGGAATAAAGGTGAAACCATTTGGAGTATTAAAAATTTGGCCAGTGAAGATTGCAAAAATCCAATTCTTAGTTGACTTCATAGTCATGAAGGGAGTGGACTATGACATCCTACTAGGCCGACCCTGGATGTACAACATGAGAGTCATAGAAGACTGGGGCAATGGTCTCACCTTCTTAGCCAATAGAATAGAGGGTGTATGAGTAGAGATGGACACTTGGAAGACTACGCCAGTCGACCTAGATGCTATCTCCACCATGCTAAAGGCCAACAAAAAACAGATTAGGGGATCCTATGGGGCCCTTACCAAGTATATCCCATGCCTTGAGAATGAGGAAGACTGGATGCATGTTCTCGCTACCATCAATCTATTGTTCTCAAACACTAAGTATTACAAACACAACATCAAGGCAATTGGTAAGCTCAAGGACACACCTTCCGTGCCAGTCTACATGATGACCCGGAGCCTACGTGAAAGACCCAATCATGTTGCATTCCAAGTCCCAAACAATAGACGAGAGCTCCTGGAGATTCTAGAGTACTTGATCGACAAGTCACTAGCAATCCAACAACGAATCTTAAGCCACTCCAAGACCTTTTGGACAAGCCTAAATGGCATTGTTCCAAGACACATGATTTAAACTTGAGATAAAATTGGGATCTAATCCTTGACCAGCAAGAAGACATATGTCAGAACTTGGAAAATGATGAGCAACTGGACAAAGATAGCTCTGACGACAAATGTGAGGACTACTACTCTGTCAGTGATGAGAGCGAAAGGGAAATCGATACTCTGGAGTAGGCGTATAATCAAGCAAATACGAGTAGACCCTAGACCATGCAAGGAGAGTGCACTTAGAGTAGAGAAAGGAGTCAGATGCAAGGACTGCGATCGAACTTAGTTGGAGCACACGGGGGCAATCAACTACGAATAGGCATACCTAGCCTAGCCGAGTGATACACCACTGCTGCAAACGGACTCACCTTCTGAGCTACAACCACCATGAGAGAGCCCCTCTTCTAGCAAAGATGGAGAGTTAGATTTTGAATTGGAAGCTAGCTCAGATAGTGACCCTGAAATACCTCGGCCTCCCATGGCTAGATGCACTAAGGGGGACCTACCCATCCACCTATGATGCCGACAATTAATGGAGGAATGACGAACATTGAGCAAAGTAATGAGGATAGAAGAACAACGAAACCCACAAGACCTGCCAAAATGATTCACGAAGTTCAAAAAGGGAGATAGGGTGGTGATCTTGTTGGGAGCCAAACGACAAGGGCAATGCAAGTGAACCAATCGAGGGACCCACCAAGGTCAAGGAGGTTAATTCAGCTAGGGAAGGGGAGACCCCACAACCTGTCTTTATAGCCAATGACTTGACTAAGCAAGATGAACCAAGTCTTATTCCTCTCTTGTGAGAGTATGTAGACATATGTGCTTGGTCCCTAGAAGAGCTCAAAGGGGTAGACCCGAGTGCAGTGACTCACAACATACCCATGACACCTGATGCAACACCGGTCAAACATCAACCATATCCCATGAATCCAAAGCATGCCCATGTTGTCAAGGAAGAAATTGACAAGCTAATGAGGGTAGGATTCATCTACGAATTTGAACACACGGACTGGGTCTCCTCCATAGTTATTGTATTAAAGAAGAATAAAAAGATTAGAGTGTGTGTCAATTACAAGAAGGTAAACACAACTACAAAGAGAGATAATTACCCACTACCATACACCAAGCACATGCTCAAGAGAGTGGATGGCAAAGAGACCTACAGTTTTCTGGATGGTTTCTCTGGATACAATCAGGTGCAAGTGCTTCCTAACGATAGGCATAAGACCGCATTTGCCACTGAATGGGGAGTCTTTGCCTACATAATCATGCATTTTGGATTGACTAACATGGCAGCCACTTTCCAATGACTGATGTGTACAATATTCAAAGGCATGCTGAGGAAGGAGTTAGAGGTCTTCGTGGATGACTTGTGTGTTCACTCTACTTGGCGAGAATACTTAGATAGGGTCCGAGTAGTCTTTGAATGATGTCAATTATACCGCCTCTCATTGAACCCCTTGAAGTGCTAGTTCTAGGTGAAGCATAGATGTATCCTAGGCCACATTGTGTCAAAGAATGGCATTGCCACAGATTCCTCAAAGATCAAGGTCATTGTCAATCTTCAATCCCCAACTAATTACAAGGGTGTTCAATGCTTTTTAGGACATACAATGTATTATCGACTGTTTGTGTTAAACTATGCATTGATTGCTAGACCTCTATACAAGCTGTTGATTATATTCGAATGGACCGAGGAATGCCAACACGCATATGAGGAACTAAAAAAAGCTCTAACCATAGCACCGATACTATGAGCCCTAGATTGGACACTCACGTTTCACATGCACATCGACGCTTCAAAATTCGCCATAGGAGCTATGTTGTGCCAACCTGGTGAACACAACCTGGACTATCCAATGAGCTTTGCTAGCAGACAACTCATTGAGACTGAAATGAATTACTCAACAACGGAGAGAGAGGGCTTAGACATAGTATTTGCCGTAAAGAAATTTTGACGTTATCTTCTGGCTATGCCTTTTACTTTCTTTGTTGACCATCAAGCCTTGTTGTATCTGGTTAACAAACCATGTGCTACATGACACATTGCTGGATGGCTTCTTCTACTTTTGGAGTTTGATTTCTCCATGATGGTGCATAGAGGGAAACAACATTACATGGCTGACCAGCTGTCTTGTATCCCCACAGGAGAAGCGACTGGACAGGGCATTGTGGACCAACTACCAGATGCACATCTATTCTACTTGTCCAATGAAAAATATTTGTTTAGAGCTGACATGACACCATATTGGGCAGATGGCATAGTTCAAGTGCTTAAACATTGACTTCTGGAAATGACCGATAGAAAAAGGCCTGACTTAGGTCTTTTCTATTGGTCAACTTTACAGACTGGGGCAAGACAGGTTATTGCACAGATGCATGTGTGAGCAGGAGATGCATGACATGTTGACAGAGGCACACGACGGAATTGTAGGAGGACATTTCAACAGAGACATGATAGCCTACAAGGTGTTGCATTCCCAATTGTGGTGGCCCGCCCTCTTCCAAGATGATGTGGCACGATTTGTGAAGCATTGTGACGAGGACTAAAGTTCCAATTCATAAGAATCACATGGAGCTAACCCCAATTATTGCATGACAATCCTTCGAGAAATGGGGGATCAACTTCATTGGACCCATTAGTCCTGCAGCATAGTATTCACAAGCCAAGTATATCATTGTGGCTACCGATTATCTGACAAAATGGGCAGAAGTGCGAGCTACAAAAAAGAATGACGCTCGGACCACTGCTAAGTTCCTATGGGAGCAAGTGATCCCACTATTCAACTACCTCATGGAACTAGTTAGTGACCAAGGCACACACTCCATCAACGAAATGATAGCTCACCTCCTATCCTCCTTCCTAATCATCCATAAAAAATCCTCACCTTATTAGCCACAAGAAAATGGTCAAGCTGAATCAACAAATAAAACCCTAGTAAATGTTGTCTGTGCTTCACCTAGTGATTGGGATAACAAGCTGATGGCGGCCTTGTGGGCCTACTACATGGCTTATAACACACCTATAGGAAACCCCCTTTAGATTGACATATGGTACAAAGGCAATCCTCCCCTTGGAATTCTTTGTACCAAGCCTCAGGATAGCCCTTCAAGAAAGATGGGATGGGAAGGGGGCATGGACAGAACACTTGATTAAACTCAAACGCTTAACGAAAACCCAGCTTCTAGCCACCCATGCGCTCAAGGATATGCGAGAAGGAAAGATGCAAAAGCTGGTTTGACAAGCATGTCAAGCAATGCGACTTTGAACAGGATGACTTAGTACTGTTATACTCAATTAAAGGACATAATCAAAAGCTAAAGTTTCGGGGGCTAGGACCTTTTAAGGTTTGAACCATCAGCCGACTTGGCAACATAGAACTAGAAACCCTAGAGGGTGATAGCATAGACTTATCCAATGGCAGCCGCATAAAGAAGTATTTTCCTCCCACACACCCATTGCATGAGACCCTAATGCTAGCACCCCCTCTCCATGTACGAGTAGCCACTATCACTAAGGTGGATGGTGAGGATGAGGAAGTAGTACCACCAGCTTACCTATGCATGACAGTCACTACTAAACACACATGCACCATCAATGCATTGATCGATGAATGAGCTGATTTTAATATCTTGACTCATGACCATTGGACCCAAATTGGCAAAACCGCAATTGCAGCCCCCACTAATGCTAGTCTCATCCCTTATGGAGGCCAACCCTACACGTTGTTAGGAAAATGCAAGGTTGTAGTTTCTGTCGAGTCTAAAAGTGTGCCGATAATCTTCTATGTGTTTCCCAACACTAAGAATGCATGCACGAAATTGCTATTAGGACAAACTTTCAAAAAGCAAGCTCATTGCAATGTTGACTATCAGTCGTTTTGAGTGAAGATGTTCCAGGAAATCTTAGTTGCATCTTGACCAACAATTAGCAGCAATTTATTTGTAGGAGAAGATCACTTCTTGACCAAATTTGAATAATTGTAACCTCGATAAATTGTGGTAGCTCACTATCCCCAATTGCTACTATGGTAAAGTAGCAGCCTTTGAAGATTTGGCAGATCATATTGGGGAGTTTCTTGAAGACCAACATGAGGAAGATCATGAATATCATGACTACATGAGGAAGACCATGGGTTTCTATTTTATTTTAGTGCTTATGCTTTTGTAAATCCATGGGCATATGTAGATGATCCTATGGATGATGATACTTGTGGCTTAGTGGAAGATGATCCAATGCATAGCAGGGGACGATAGTTTTCCTTTTGATTTAGGAGGATAACATGATAATTTTCATTTTGATCTAGGAGGAAAACTCTTCATTTTGAAACATTAAAGCTATTTTTGGACAAGCTTACATTATAAACTCTTCAAGTTATCCTTGTAAGAAGGTTATATCAATTAGGCCCCATTTTCTTAGCATTATTCCACTATTGAGTCTTCATAGAAAGCTTTCTATTTTACATCAATTTAAATTTTGAATTAACTATAGGAAAAAATGATCCACATATACTAATAATATATAAAATTAGCTTTTCATGGAGCCATCATACGCCCTAATTGGATCAATCGGGGAAAACTTGTGATAGATTTGCTATAGTAGAGTCTACATTGGACATCATAGAGTCACACTATCAAACGAAAAAACTCTTAACTAAAGTATTGGTGACCAAGACTTCATCTTTATGGTTCCACACTAATACCTACATATTGTATTTATTCCATAGCTTATGACTCATCAGTCATATTCTAGAATACTTGAATATTATAGATTCTTTGTAATGTTTAAATAGAGTACTACTTTGCCCCTTTCCACCACTTGGAAAAACACTGTAATAAGTACCGTCTTGTTTTTGAGGATTAAAACATAAAAATAGAGATGACTTGTAGGAAAAAGAAATTATGGGCATATTTGAATAATACTTAGTGTCACATTGACCTAAGTATAAAAGGTGTGAAGGAAAATTGTATATGCACCAATTAAATAATATAACTCTATCCTTTCACCTTCTCTTATAAATTAGTTGGATCCTTCACTTCCCTCATTTAATCTCAATCATCATTTAGGTCATATTAGCTATGTAAGAAAAATATTTTATTTGCTCCTCTATTCCCTAAAACCTCCTTGGTCCATCTACCATTTCATCAATAAATGTAGGCACATGAGTATTTTTATCATAAAGCCTCTTTACCCATTTTGACAATGGCTTTTTAGGTGTGATGGTAGGTTGATGAATCATCTCCTTATCATCCAAAGATAATGCTTCCTCCTCCTTAAGGATAGGTCTAGCTCTTGGGACAATGGACTACTTCTTCATTTATTAATAAAGTAGAAAACTTTCATTGGTCTTCTCTATATGTGGCATGGTTGCTCCTTGAACACTACATTATAGCTTGCTATGATCTTATTTGCCTCTTGTTCATATAGTTTAGAATCCTTTTACTCATCATTATAACCCAAAAACATATATTTTTTACTTTTTGGCTTTAAATTATTCATATTATCCTTTGTAACATGTGTATAGCATCCATATCCAAAAGCTCTAAAGTGTGAGGTCTATAGATGGTTTCTTATGACTACAAGCCTCATGAGTTTTTACACATGTAGATAATTGAGGTTTTTCTAAATCCTTTTTCTTGTTGTCCCATGAGAAAAAATTAGAAATTAAAATCAAAAGGACTATGAGAAAAGAGGGGGGGCTATCAAGAGCGCTCATACCAATGTAAAAGATTCCTACTGTAACTGAGAAATATATTGATCTTCTACTAAAAATTTAGAAAAATGACAAAGAAATACACAATCATGACCATGCCATAGATCAATCTTTCATTAATCCAATGACACAAGGTAGCCATACCTACAAATAAAGAAAGTATAGAAATGGATTCTTGGTACACACCCCAAGCTAGTACTAGATCTAGAAGATTAGTTTTTATAAAATGGGCAAAAGTCCATGTCTCCATTTTTATACATTTCCCTAATACTAGTAACTATGGGTAATTTTCTATCCCTAATACTAGTTATTAAGGCTAAGTTTTTCCTAAGGTTACGACTAAATTTTTCCTACATTACAAAAAAGCATGGTGATACCTACAACATCAATGATCCTTATTTTGTTGGGTATCCATTTGATCCTATTAGTTATTTCACTTCAAAGATAGCTACCTCATGATGTTGATATGAATACTCATCGCCAAACTTAAGAAGGCTTGGAATTAAGGGAAGTCTTTGTGAAATAATGGATCTTCATGAATCATAAAATAGGGGAAAACAATTTGTATTAAATTTCTACATTAAAATTAATTGTCCTAACCATGCCAAACTTCAATTTTTATGACATGGATGGGTACTTTGGGATATATTCTACATGTTTATACCTCATTTGTCTCATTTGGGTTCCTACCCAAAGCTATGGCCCTTTCAATAATTATGGTATTTTCTTCTCATGGAGGAATCCTCAATGCTTTATGGATAATATTCAATATCAAACCCTCATAATCAATTTTTTTCATGTGATCCATCTTTTGTACTCTTGCCACTCTCAAGCTTTGAGGATAAAGATTTTTTAGGCAGGGTGACTTGTAATGTAGAAAAAATTTAGCCTTAACCTTAGCAAAAATTTAGCCTTAGTCACTAGTATTAAGGACATGTATAAAACGGGAGACATATAACATTTTGCTATCTTTTGCTCATTTTACAAAACTTGATCTTCTAGAGGGTGTATACCAAGAATTCACATCTATACTTTTTTAAATTTGCAAACATGGCTACCTTGTGTCATGGAATTAATGGAAGATTAATCTATGGCATGGCCATGATTGTGCATCTATTTGACATTTCTCTATTTCTTTAGAAGTAGATTAGTATACTTCTTGGTTGAAGTAGGACTCTTTTACACCAACTAGATAGCATTCATAGAATCTAAATGCAAGATAGGATTCATAGAAGTAATACCAAGGTCTTTAACTAGATAGCCTAACCATAATGCCTCCTTGGAAGCCTCAATGGCACAATGTACTAAATGTTGATAGTAGACAAGGTAGTGCATTTCTAGACCCTAGACATCCAAGAACAATACCTCCAACAAAGGTGAAGACATAGCAAGAGGTGAACTTCCTATTGTCTGCATGTTGTGCATAATCTGAGTTAGTGTAGCCCCCCACAACTCCAATAACTTGGCTACCATTGCAAAGATATAAGTCTATAGTGCCTTTAAGGTATCTCATGATACCCTTCATGGCATCCCAATGTTGGTAGCCAATTATTTCCATGCAACAAGCCAAAACTCCTATTGCTATAATAGAGTAAAAGTGCATAAATAACTTAGCCAATATTTAACCTACTAGGGTTAAGTATGAAAGGCTAAGTTGTAACTAGCCTAGCATCTTTTTGCCATTTTACATCATTACATATTTGAGGTCTCAACCTCCCACCATCTAAGAGGGTGCATACTCTTGGCCACCATAGCTTGGGGTGCATACCATGCTACATCCTCTCATCATTTGATTCTTAGTCAACAATGGTGATATCATTTCATGCCTAGCCACCTTGGCTATGGTTTCTTGGTTAAATAGTCTATTTCTTTGTATTTTCAGTTTAATGGCTTCTTGTGGGAATTAGTTCCTTTACATTAGTATCAGAGCAATAGTTCAGATCCTGTCAGAAGTCATTTCGTGCATTAGATCTAGTTGTAGTGACTAGGGAGTGGAAACCGTTGTTAAATTTTAGTCATAGGAGTTGGTTCTTCCATAACTGGGGTTAGACATGGAGATTAAAAACAAATTGTGACCAAGATAGAGGTTCTTGGCATGACCCAATGAATAATGGTGGGCTCTAGTTATTTTAGCAGGTCATCATTGAATTTTGGCTTATTTTGAAGGACATTTTTTAAAGGAGAGTTTAGGAGACTAAAGGGGACTAAAGTTACCTCTACTTTTTGAAAGTAGGGTTCATCTTCTTCTTCCTCATCTCTCTCAAGCTTTTCTCTAAGCTTAAACTGTAGATTTCCCTGCATATGTTCTTTATTTTACATTAATGACTTGAATGCTTGTCAAAGCCTCATTCTACTTGACACATGGAGTATGGTCATAACCATTCTTAGAGGGTTTGCTTCAAAATGTGGTTAGCGAGATCATATAAAAATGCACTATCCTAAAGCTTTATGAGATAAACATAGAAGGTAAGGCCAGGAGGAGGGTACAATGTTGCTAGCTGCGATGAGAAGTGATTCCTTTGAGATCCTCTTATGCATTCCATTGGTTGTTCAAGAGCCCGGTGTCATTCCCACAGGCCTTGGAAAAGGAAGGCTCATCAAATCTCAGCAAGAGCCTGATGTCATTCCTACAAAGGGCCAAGTATTACCATCTTCTTCTCCACCAATGTTCATTAAATACCTCTACCTTGCAATCCCTAGCAAACACTCAGCTGAGTTGGAAGCAAGCTTAATTCCATGGGCCCTTTAGGAAGGGGATTTGTGATTATGCATGAGAATGGTATGGAATCTTGCTTTGTAACCACTGAACTAGTAAACGATAACCATTAGGGAGAGGAATAAGGCATGTACGTGCTGCAATAGGACAATGTCTCTCTCTATGTTCATAGTGTTTAGTACTCAAAAGAGCTTTGATTTCCTTCTCCTTGTCAAGGCAAGGAATATGATCAACTTCACCTTTAAAATTGCAAAGTGTCCATACAATTGTTGAGGCTTCTTTGACTTGTTTTGGTTGAAGTTCATCATTTGTAGACATATCCTCTTGTCTAGTCTCCTTGATTGTCTTCTTTTCAAGATTTTCATAAAAAAATGTTTTCATATTCTAAGAGTGTGTCGTATGAACTTCGCTTTCCTTTTATTCTCACCTTCTCTTTCTCTGTTTTAGATTTGCTTTCCTGGGTATCCCAATCATTAATTGTGTCATTGTATTCTATTTCAATTTCAATGTTATCGTGAATGGACTTCTCTGATTTCTTTGTTGCGGCCTTTTCAATATCACTAGCGGCTTCTCCTGTGTCTTCTTCATTCATACTTAATTCAGAGTATCTTCCTTCTTTTTGTTTCTCCCTCTTCCTCCTTTCCAAGAGGCTTGCCAGCTAACCTATTTTTAAGGTAAAGATCCTAGGGCAAAGCTCATTTCACCTACAGATTGAAAATGGGATTCACTCAATTCAACCTTATGATGCTTCATTAGTTTTTCAAATGGAAATGATAAAGTGACAAGAGATTCTTATGTTGGCAAGAGGGTCAATTGTGCTCTTGGATAGGATGGGTTTTATAGAATGCAACAAAAGCATTTATTGTCAGAGACAGATGCCATGATCATGCTAAACAATATCCATACCAAAAAATTAATGTAGCAACCCAAGTCAATTCTCCCAATGTACTCTTAATTGATGCATGGTACTAGGATCCTCAATATTCATGCACACAAATATGTACCTCTTAGTGTCCATGCTAGTCAACTTCACATTAGGGAAAAGCCTTGCATTCAAAAGGAGTTTGCAATTCCCCTTTGCCCACATCAAAAGCCTTGGTCTGCCATGGTTATCTTCAAAAACATTTAGCTTTAATTCTCCCTTTCCTCACTCCTTCCATACTCTACCTGCAAATTCATATAGAGTGGCATTTGATGCATGAATTGCCTTTTCATGCTCTTCTCTTGTCGTCTAAAAGGGAATTTGCTGGAATTGAAAAGTTGACGTGGATTGAAATGATAGTATATCTCTAGTCAAGTTACTGGAAGTTGCATTAGAGAGAAAAGAAGAGCCATTGGTGTTCATCAAAGTTGTTGAGGAGCTCAAAAAGTTACCATTGCTAGCTGCTCTAAAGGCAAAGGCAGACCCTAGATTTGTACCAGAAGTAGAACCAAACCCAAATTTGCTAAAGGAAGTAAAACCTGAGACTAAGGTAGGAGAAGATGTTCTAGAAAAAGGGAAAATAGAACTAGAATGAACACTTCTAGATGCTGACTTAGGATTTTCACACAATTGAGAAGTGCAACCTTCAACATTATCAAATTTGATTATCCATTGCTGCTTGCCTGAACTTCCAGGTTTCCCTCAGTTCAGTGGGAGAAATTGTTAATCAGATCATTGGCATCCAATATTATGGAATAAAGATGTGAATCAACTGATGAAAACTTAGATCACACAGGGCTTCCACAAGAGATAAACAAGGTCTCAATTGCAGTTAGAGATTGATAAATCATTATAGCACTTAAACCCCTATTGTAAAGTGGACTTTTTTTTGCTCTTCTATTAGACAATGGACACCAAGGAAAGCAGGAGGAAGGTTTGCAAGGACTCGGTAGTATTATGTGGCAATTGGTGAAGATAGGATAGTTTATATGCTGGAAACACTTATAATATATGTATGATGTTAAGATTAGTTTACAGAAGATTCTCCATCCATCAATAAGAGTGTTATTGTATGTAGATTTGACCATTGAAAATCCATATGCAAACTGAATTTTGGGAAATAGAAAAATCTGAGAGGTGGATTATGTAGACAAATGTTTGATAGAGAATACAAGGCTTGCTAACCAATTGAACATACTACTTTGCTAAATATCTGCTTCAATCACAATTGGATGATGAATCTGGAAGAGATTATTTCCCTTGCTTTGGCTACTTGCAATTGAAAATGAATAGCACTGAGCTATCATTTTTCAATGCATTTGGAGCAACTATGTAGGAACAAAAAGTATACTATGCAAGCAAACAACATGCTTATCAACATGAAGATTATGAAGGATATGCAAGGTATGGACATCAATCTCATGATCAACATCATTATGAGCCACAATTTTCTTTTCATGGTTATTATGGACAAAAATATGACTATGATCCACAATTGCATTATGACCGTGAGTACAATGAGCATTGGTATGACCAACAACATGCATATGGCAATGATGAAAACTCTATTGAGTTGCAGCATGCAAATAATGATCATAATATTTTTGGACAACAACATGTCAATCATTATGCTTATGGTCAGCCCCAAAAGCAAGGACACCCTTGTAGTCATTTTGGACACTCTTCCATGTGTAAGAATCATGTGGGATGGCCATAAGGATTTGAGAATGGTTTCAACTCTTTTGATATGCCTACAAATGGACAGCCATACATGAATGGGCAGCAACATGTATATGATCATGATCATGGATATAAGCAGCATTATGCTAGAGAACATGGGCAGCATGTTGAATGTGGTCATGACTATGGAAAACCATTTTGTCATGAGAAGTATGATGGTCATAGTGGCCAACATGATGTTATTCGAGGAAAACTCTTAACCAATGATGATATTAGAGAACTACATGCACAAGGATGATGTTATAGATGTGTTGAACCAATATCTTCTAATCATAAATATATATGTAGGAAAAGGAATGCTAAAGTGATGTTCGTTATAAAGTTTCCAAATAATGAAGAGGAAGTTAAAAAGGACAAAGAGGAAGTGGATTGTAAAGTCCAAGATGGAGAGTCTTACAAATCCTTTGAATTTGATCATGATGCCTATCAACTTTCTAACCTACATCATGCTAAAGACCAAGTGAATGCAATAATTGAAGAGGGACATGTAAAGGAGCTTCATGAATCCATACACCAATCTATGGACTCAAATGACATGTTCTCAATTGATGACCTTATCTTTCCATTTGATCTAGGGGATCATGAGGATGTTTCCTTGTTTCCATTTGACTCGGGAGGCAATGATGGGATATATTTTTCTACAGAAGGAACTTATGGTTGTGATGACTTTTTTGGTGGTTATCCATTTGACCCTCGAGCCATATTGGACTTCAGTGACTTTCATTGTCAATGGGTTGTAAATAATGCATGAAATATTGATTCCTCAGCATATTCAATCATCCTCCCTAAGGCATCATGATTCCTTCAAAATAGTGGGATTATTGTAGTTACAAGATAGTGGATAGCTTGCTGTGTGAATTTTTTGTCATGAATTATATGGTCCTTTTTGGTAACATGATTGAATTCTATGCATTGGACAGGTTCTTTATGGTCTTTTCTATCCAATAAGACTTTATTTGTGCCATTTGGACTCTTCTATCACAAGTAATGGGCAACTTTTATTGGCTGCCATGTTTTACAGTTTATAGCAATCCACTGACCTCTCTTGATTATTTTCATATTTTGAAGGACTCTTCTTTGTGGCATGGAGACTTTTATTTCAACATGGAGACTTAGTTTAGCATGACTTTATCTATTTCAAGATATTCTTGTACTCATCCTTGTATCTTGTCCCAAATTTAACTTGCTTTTCTACGTCGGGATGGCTTGTAATAGAGTAAAAGTGCCTAAATACCTTAGCCAATATTTAGCCTACTAGGGTTAAGTATAAAAGGATAAGTTGTAACTAGCCTAGCATCTTTTTGCCATTTTAGAACATTACATATTTGAGGTCTCAACCTTCCACTATCTAAGAGGGTGCACACTCTTGGCCACCATAGCTTGGGGTGCATACCATGCTGCAACCTCTCATCATTTGATTCTTAGCCAACAATGGTAATATCATTTCATGCCTAGCCACCTTGGCTATGGTTTCTTGGTTAAATAGTTTATTTCTTTGTATTTCAATTTAATGGCTTCCTATGGGAATTAGTTCCTTTGCAGTTGCAAATACTATATCAGGTCTAGTGGCTACCATGGAACCTCTAGGAAAGATAAAGACAAAGCCAAAGGTGGATCTCATACTATCTACATGTCTTGTATAATTGAGTCACTATAACCCATAACTCTAGTATCTCACTGCCATAGCATCCTATGAATGTATACCTTTTACAATAAGTAGAGAAGTTTGTTAGAGCAATTGTGTATAATACACATAATAAGTATATGAGAAGCATATTCAATGTCTTTGATCTCAAAGCTCCTCTTTACTTGAGTCTTTAAAGCATCCAAATCATCATCGTGAGCACTCCCAACTGTCAACATATCATTAACATAGATCATCAGAATAATAGGGCTACCATCACATGCCTTTTTCATATAGAGACACTTATCCATAGCATTGTGGGAATAAGATTGTAAATGCATAAAGGCATCAAACTTATGATACCATTCTCTAGGTGCCTCCTTAAGTTCATAGGAACTCTTCCTCAACTTGCACACTAGGTTTTCCCTACCCTTTTCAACAAAGCCCTTAGGCTATGCATATAAATGTCCTCATATATATCCCCATGTAGACAACCATTGGATAGTAATCTAAATCTAACTATGCATCCAATACACACACACACCCACACACACCAAAACCAAGCAACTTTAGCCATTTTGACCACACGAGAGAGAAGATATCATCAAAGTCAAGCCCCTTTTCATGTTTTAAATCCTTTGCAACCAAGTAGTTTGTATATGCTAGCCTAAGGAAAACAGGGATGCTTTTAGCTGATACACCCATTTGCATAGCAACACATGTTTTCCACTAGGCAAGGAAACCAAATCCCAAGTATAGTTTTTATGTAACTTGGTCTTCATAGCCCTCTCCCAGGAAAACCATCATATATACACATAGCCTTCTCATAAGGTCCTTAGTAGAGTCTTTCACCATGCCATAATCCATAGAGGTCTAATAATAATTAGCAAGATGTGAGGCTCTAATAGATTATCATAAAACGTCATGGAGCTAGTACATCATGTCCTATGTATCCAATATCAACATGATTTTGCATTATAGGTAGATCCTAGGCCATTGGAGCATCAACAAAACCTTACAAATTATCTAATGGGGATTATCTATATAGTAACAAGGGTTTAGGGTATGGGGTAATGTAAAAGAGTGGGGATAGTCGGGTAGGACACGGGTTAGCATGGGAATACCTAGTTATATTGACAGGGTATATAAGGTGTTGAGAGACCCAATTAGGGCATCAGTTTTATCAATAATCAAGTCTCTTTTCTCCTTCCAACTTTCATGGCTTCCCTCCTCTTTCTCTCTCTTTTCCTGTCTTTCTCTCTCCTCTTCTAGTCTTTCTCTCTCTTCTTCTCTCATCTTCTTCCTCTTTCTCTCTCCTCTCTGCAGTCTCTCCCTTCTCTCCTTCTCTCTCCTAGGTCTCCTTCATTACAGTTGGTATCAGAGCTTAGTTTTTAGATCCTTCCTTTCTCTCTCCTTTCCCTCAAATCTAGTCTCATTTTCTAACAATAAACCCTACTTTTCAGGTACAGAGGCAGAGATGGTAGCTTTCTTGCAAGACACAAACGAGGTACGGTAGGAGGCTTGGCTAAATTTGGAGGCAAGGAGACAAAAATGGCAGCTCATTTTTAACTTTGAGGTATAGCAGGGACAGGAGCTGTATGAAGCAGTGATGGAGTACCATGTGGTACTCGCAGCCAAGCTACACTGTTTGTAGTAGGTTGTTTTACTTCTTTCCCATGAACTGCCCCTTTTCAACATGATGAGGGAGCGTCTGGTTTTGGAGTCGCATCACATGAACTCGAGGGAGTGTTTGGTTCTGGAGTTCCAGCACATGAGCTCCCAGAACTTGGCACCGATCTAATTGCCTTGTCCTTTTGCCTACCCACAGCATGTGAGTAAACAATCGTACCAAAGGCCTGATGTTGAATCAAGTCGAGTTAGGGCTTGCTCATAAGGGATAAGCAGACACACGTGTGAAGTCCAAAACTCTATTGTGGTCATAATTGGATGATCAATGGTGAGCCCACACGCTGACATGAAGCCCAATGCTTCATCAACACGATGGGCCAACTCCAAGTATCTGCTTCCCTGCTCACTGCCACTTGTGAAATCCAGGTTCCATTGTGTAACCCTTTGCCTGGCTGCACCACATGAGTATGGTAGCTAGAAATCCAGTTAAAAGCAACATAGTAACACATGAATTGATTATAGAGAACCAATGGGTTTCAAGATGCTGTAGCAGGATCGAGTAGTTGACATACTCCTCCATCCATGCAATTGTCAAAAGGCCTTGTCTATCTCCTTCCAAATAACAGAATATAACATCAAAGCAAAGATTCTCTTCGTCTTGGATTCGTGCATGCTCTCAGGTGTGCCTGGTAGGTAATATAGCTTCTTCCAGGTTCTTGCACTAGTCTAGAGAAAGTGAACAAGACTCAGGGAAATCAACAAAGAAATGGATATACAACTTGCATACACTTCCCACTAGGCGATTATGAATATCAATGGGGACTATATTTCTGAAGGGGGATAGGTCTGTGATCTCATAAAGGGCAAAGCCATGGTAGGTTATCCAGCGTGATACTCTGACCCCAGTCGCTGCTATCTTCTCATCTCCAACCCAAACACCTGTGTATCCTTCAATACGTGAAGCTTCAATGTGACAGGCACATTGTAAAGCTTGAATGATTACTTCCTCAAGAGCCCTAAGATACCAATGAAGATCTAACTTATAATGCCTAAGATTCTAAATGGAATACATAACCAACTGGCCAGGGCCATGATATGTGACTTCACCTCCACGTTCTGTTCTGTATGCATCACAAGGAGGATTATCCATGTCAAATAGCAGGTAGTCCTCAGAGCTTCGAATTCCCAAAGTGTACGTAGGAGGATGTTGCAAAATGATCAACACATCATTTCCTTTAAGTACATCTGCAGCTCACCACGCCTCTGGTGCTGGGACCCTCGAGTGATCTAAAAGATCGTATCTAAATTCTTCAGGAGACTCAATTCCAGCTCTGTCAAGAGTCTCCTGCTTGCTAGATTCCCAGACGGGATCCTAGACATTGAATCTAGAGGGTCGAATTTTCAGATGCAGCACTTCTTGCAAGCTTCTATTTTGCATGCAGTCATAGATGAGCAAGCTAACCTTCTCACGATGGGAGGAATACCCTACTAAGAGCTTCACCACATACCTAGAGTCAAGGCACCTGCAAATAGAGGGCTTGTTCCTCGAGATGATTTAAATTTTGTAAATCTACAGCTCCTTGTCTGCAAGCTGTGTATTCATAAGGGATCCCCTTATATTGAAAAGGCTTGTTGTGAGATTTCTAGTTGAGGTAACCAGCATTGTCGCAGGGAGAACAACATAATATGTGCAGCCAAGCAGGCTTGGGAATAAGGTCCTACTGCAATCTTGCCTGCGTTCCCCAGTTCGAGTCCTAAACCACGATGTGCAAACTTGCAACAGGGTGGCTGCGAACCAGTGGCTCGTTTAGTTCCAGCATACGGATGTTGCATGAGAAGTGGCAATTGACATCCTTACGTCAAATCTTACTTATTTCTGTCATGACTTTGAGGTTAAGTTGTTTGCTACACAAGTACTGCAGAGAAAGATCCAGAGTGAAGGAGTAAATCTTCAGCCTGATTATAGGGGAGCTCTACAGGCAACGCTACTTACTTCTCTAAAGGAATTTAGCAATGGGCCCCCTCAACTTTTGACCCAGATATGTTTGGCATTATCAACATTGGTTCTAAGAGCTGTGGAACTGAAGAAGCCTGTTGAACTATTTGCAAGCCTCTATGAACTATAAGGACAAGGAAGTGGTAGCAATGCCATTCTGGAGCTGCTCACAGTCCTTCCTAAGGAGGGTATAGAAGACCAAACTGTCAATGTCATCTGATTCTCTTTTGACCATTGAAGTCAAGACTTGAGACACCAACCACCAGTTCTCCTATGGAAGTTCAGCTCTATAGATTCCCAAAGACCCAAAGTGACTACTGTCTATGAATGGGCACTCAACTCAGCATAACAGTTTTCTTTTAACGATTCTCTGAAGCCTGGTTTGTGTGTATGTTTGGGTAATAGCTCCATCTCAACAGCTGATTTGGAGTAAGTTCACAATTGCATTTTGTCTAAGCTCAAGCAGTTGCTTACACCCAAACCTAAGGGAGGAGATCTAGAAGTGAGCTACAATGTTCTGGCTACAGGAGGCATGTGGGGGACAGGACCAAACATTGTTCTTCAGCTTGTTGATATTCTTATCTATACTATTCACAACAAAATTGGGGCTTTGATTCTCATCAGCCTACCTATGCAGAGATACTTCAACGCTCTGTCATTTTGGAACATGCATTTATGGCCACATTTGAATGTGCTAGATGTATTATGCAACACTGTGTAGAACAGATATTTGTCTACCATTGTAGATTAATAACATGCATATGATGATTAAACTTCTGAAGTCTTTTGAAAGCAACTTCTCTTTCTAGCTAGTAAACTTCTACCTGCCTATGGTGTTTTCATTGAGCCTTTGAAAAGCTCCATGCCCTCTATAGTGTGCATGATGTAGAGCCATAGCTAGCTGAGCCAGCAAGCTGCTTGAAGCAATCAACCTGTGACAATCTCGACTAGGATTCTTGGCCCTGAACTTGATGATGTATTTATAATAGTACAAGGCCCCAGTGTTAACGCAGATTGTGGCAATGATTTTAGGCGGATGGAAGGGCCTGGTATGCAAAAGTCAGATGGCAACAATTTTGGTCGGCGGATGCATAGACATGGCATCAATGTTGCAGAAGTGGTGGTAGCATGAGAACTATTGATGCAAATGATGTATGGATCTACGTGGCATTGAGAACTACCATTGAGGCCTAGGATGTTTTGGAATAAGCACCTCACCATTGGGGTAAGGTATGCTCTTTGAAGGAGTCCTTGCAGGGTATTGCAGACAGCCAGTCCCACACAGTCAGCCCGCAAAAGTTGATTACAGCAAATCCTTCTTGTGTGACTAAGTCAGGGCCCTATAGCTCGATTTGAAGAGGGGATCCACCCCTTCGATCTAAACCAAAAAACTCCCCATTCTGCCCTACAATTTGGGAGATACGCTCAGTTTTGTGCTCAGAGGTATTGTGAGACAGGCGGCAATCCTACACAGTCAGCCCGAAAATGTTGATTACAGCAAAACCTTCTTGTGTGATTGAGTGCGGGCTCTATATCTTGATTTGAAGAGGGCATCCTCCCCTTCGATCTAAACTAAAAAACCCCCCATTATGCCCTACGTTTTGGGAGATACGCTCAGTTTTGTGCTCAGAGGTTCTGTGGGACAGGCAGCAGTCCTACACAATCAACCCGCAAAAAGTGATTACAGCAAAGCCCTGATCATTTACTGTCAGATATATTTTTACATAGCCTTGTAGAGGGGATCGAGGGCTTTAATTTGAATCCAAAATTTTGGCTATGAGAGCTTCCTAGCTCAAGATATTGTCATTTCTGTAATAAGGGGTCTAGTGGACTTCACTTGGGATGGTAGGCCACAAGGGTAAAGCAAAGGCCCAGGAGGACTTCCAGCATGAAATAAGGGACTCCCATACCTCAATGAACAATCCTAGTTCAGCCCAGGAGGATCATGAAGACATGTTTCAAGAGGGTGCCCCCGAGATGGACCGCTTATCTATGCTCAACCAAACCCTATGCCAACATGAGACCCGTCATGTTGAACGACATCAAGAGATGGAACAACGCCATAGGGAGATGGAAACCTGCCAAGATCGCCGTCATTCTGAGATGATGGCCAAGACGGACTTACTCATAGAGCGCATGGGCGCCCTCATCCCCTCCATCGCACCCTCCTTGGCTCAGCCCAAGGAGCATGTCCCTCCCCATGAGGCCAACTCCTCTCCTACCTTGGGCGTAATCCACAAGGTTTTGGTGGCACCCATGGCCTTCCCCATAGCACCTATGAGCTGGGTGAGCCCCCTATGCAACATGATGAATCCATTCTCCCATCACCTATGATGAACCCTTCTAGCTCATCCTTGGGACAGTAGCTCCCCTGTGTAGTGGAAGCTATATGCAAGGGAAAAATGCAAATTTTGGGGAGCATGCACATGGCAATGGGCAGCATGGCCATTTTGGACAGCAAGGTCCTAATGTGCAATTTGGTCCTCATGTAATGCATGGACAGCATGGCCCCCATGGAAATTTTGGACAGCCAGGGATTGGACATCAAGGCATGTATGGGCAGCATGTAGCACATAGCATTCATGGACAGCAAGGCCCTAATAATCAGTTTGGTCCATATATAATGCATGGTCAGCATGGTACCCATGGACATTTTGGTCAGCAAGGCATGTATGGGCATTCTCACGGACATTATGAGTACCATGACCATTGGCATGGGTTCGATGTGCAAAGGCAAGTGCATGCACCTACTTATGGTCAACATGCATATGATGAGTGTGAATATTTTGAGCAGCATGCTTCTGATGACTATATACGTTCTTATGAACCACATTCTGGTCACATACATGGACAACCATCTAGACCACATTATGTACATGGACAACATCATGCAAATGTATATGAGTATGTACATGGGGAGCAACATCATTATCAGCAATGGAGTGCTCGATATCATCAGCCACTTGATCATTACTATAAGCAACATGTGCATCCTTATGAGTATGTACATGGGGAGCAACATCATTATCAGAAATGGAGTGCTTGATATCATCAGCCACTTGATCATTACTATAAGCAACATGTGCATCCTTATGAGCCACATGATACTTCTCAAGAACGATGCCATGATGAGAGCATCTCACTGCTGCAGGCTCATGAGCAGATGCCCCATCAGCCCAAGGCCCTTAACTTTGAATGCCCAGTAATAGCCACGCATGTGAAACTCATGGACATGAAATGCCTAGGGATTGATGCATTGAATGCTGTATTGATTGCAGCCTCATCTACTCCAGTCTTATTTGACCTAGTGGTTTCCAATGAGTTTATGGACAAGTCAATGCAGGCTACCGTATGGGTCGGTAAGGATCTTGTGCCACCATCAATGCTTGACGATGACACCATGAATTACTTCTATGATACAACGGATGCATTGGATCACAATTATCCTTTTGACCCTGGTGGTAGTATGGTGACCCATGCTTGTATGGATGACCCTTGTGCTCTTGATGCTTATTATGCAGGTTATCCATTTGATCTCAGGGAACGGAATGGTCTTGAAAAAGCCCTATCCTAATCAGCATTTCACCAGTGCAGTTCTTTCGCTACTTCAAGGATGCAATTTTGATTGAGAAGTAGCTAAATTTTCCCCAGTCTGAAATGCAGACAACTTACAGACAACATACTATTTCAGAATAGTTTTTACCCTGCATTAATGACAATCAAGTGTCACCTATATGTCTTGAAAGTACACTTCATGAGCTTTGTTTTGACATGTCACACACCTCAATCCGAGCTGTCCATAGGAAGTTATGACCAGTTTTCTCCAGCATGCATGTTCTGGACAGCATGCTATCCACTGTTTGTCAGCCCTTAATTGTCAAGAATTGGAGGCCAAACTCATATGCTATCAACTTGCACATGTCATATACATCATATACACAATTCTATGTCCCAATTCCACATGAGATTGTACTTCCCCATACCTATATTCTCCTTTGTAATGCTGAGCAGAGTAGTACTATGCAACCCTCCCCCCTCTTTTTTTGTTGTGAGCCATAAGTCCTCTTTTTGTTTTTGAGGGCAAAAACCTTCGAGGTCGAGATGGAATGTAAAAGAGTGGGGATAGACGGGTAGGACACGGGTTAGCATGGAAATACCCAGTTATATTGACAGGGTATATAAGGTGTTGAGAGACCCAATTAGGGCATCAGTTTTATCAATAATCAAGTCTCTTTTCTCCTTCCTTTCAACTTTCATGGCTTCCCTCCTCTTTCTCTCTCTTTTCCTTTATTTCTCTCTCCTCTTCTAGTCTTTCTCTCTCATCTTCTTCCTCTTTCTCTCTCCTCTCTGCAGTCTCTCCCTTCTCTCCTTCTCTCTCCTAGGTCTCCTTCATTACAAGTAATTGCATAAATATTTCCATACTTAATATAGTCCTTTCTTTCAATGTCTAAGAGCTTATATACTGACAAATTCATAGGCATCACCATTTGTTATACATTATATCACCATCCACCTATCCTTGGCCTCAATGATTAATACTAAAGAAGGCTCAAGATCATGTCTCATTAATATTGCTTTGTCTATTTTGATTGTAGTACTAGCATAAAAGACATGAGAGTCTAATAAAAGAAAAAATATATTTTAGAATATATGCCACCTATAAGGTTACATAAAGATTTCATTATTATACTTCCTCAATATTGAACAACATCTACCATGCACATAAAGATTGCTATAAATAAAAAAATTAATTGGAACATTGATATGGGATTAATATTTTGAAACGATGGGAAGGAGACCATTGTATATATCTTGTTGTAATACTCTAAGACTTTGATACATTCTTATGTAAAGGAGACCATTGTGTATATCTTGTTGTAGTACTTTGAAACTTTGACACATTCTTATGTCCTGCTTATGCCAAATTTTAGTGTGGCAATATAGAAAAATCTCAACGTAATGTGTCTATCCATAAATGTGTGCGTGCGTGCGTGCGTGCGTGCGCGTGTGTGTGTGTGTGTGTGATATTCTATCTTAGAAAGGGCTTAATATCAACTCTTAGTAAAAAAAATTAATTAAATATAATCTATTTGTTACCAAATTTTTAAATTAAAGATGATCTATTTGTTATATGTTTGAAATACAACCTTTTTGGTATTCAAGATAATGCATTATCATGAAATAATATTTTAGAGTAATGTAACAATGTATCATGTTTAAAGTGCATGCAATTCTTGTATTAGAAATGTTCTAGTCTTCTAAGTTTAATTAATATGACAAATTAAATAAAACTCAAAATATTATATCTAAAAAAGAGAGTATGTAATTTTTTTTTTTAATACACCATGTAAGTGTTAAAAGGTGGATCATATGACTCTTGCACAACACATAGATAGAGGGTTTTCCAAGATTCTTCAGTCATAGGTGATATGTCTCCTTTACAAAGAGTAAACTCCTTAGGCTTCCTTAATTAGACCCATTAACACAATATACCAAGACAATATCAAATAATCTCTTAGAAATTATTTACAAACAATGTACTTATGTGTAGCTTCCCCAAGATATGATTCCAAGACAGCATTCCATCCCTTGCACTCGGACCCATATCCAAAGCACCTAGATACCAGAGTCCAATATCCATGGACACAACCCACATAATCTACACTTTATGTAAAATAGAGTCTTCCAACATCTACAAACTCAAGCTACAGGGGTTCCTATCTTCATCCTAGGATCCAACTTGAGGGTGTCCCAACAAAGACTCCCTAACACTTCACTTTCATAGGAGCTTGCCTTTATCGGTATATTTTTCATGATGCAATCATGGAGATGACCCACTCATGTATTAAAGCCTCGTGCAAAAATCTCTCATAGTGATTATAGCTCTCCCCTTAGCAAATTCTCAAATTTCAATCAAAAGCAAGTCAAATAGCCTATCTCCATAGATGAAATCATTTCTTTTCCAAGGGAACAATTTAAAAAATAAAATAACTCCATGTGTGAATGGAGGCTTGTGAGGATACTAGCGCATGGGAAAGTGTAATACATAAATGAGTGGCTAGAAGAGTATGCATGTAGTACACAAATAAGCGGGCGGAAGAGTGTGCACGTAGTGGTGAGTGAGTAAGCACATGTTGGAGAGGTTAATGAGCGGGTGGGAGAGAGGGAGAGAGAGAGAGAGAGTGTGTGTGTGTGTGTGTGTGTGTGTGTGCGTGTGTGCGTGTGTGTGTGTGGTAAGTGAGTGTAGTAGAGGTTAATGAGTGCAATAGTGAGTGTAGTAGAGGTTAATGAGTGCAATAGTGAGTGTAGTAGAGGTTAATGAGTGCAATGAATGAGAGTGGCAGTGCATCAGAGTGTGAGTATGTGTGTGCATGGGAGAATCAGCGTATACACAAGAGGGTGAAAGTGTGTGAGCATAGGCTAGTGAGTGCACTAGTGCATGAGGTATTGCAGTGCACCAATGGACGGGTATGTGTGTGGTGGTTAGTGAGTAGGTGAGTGCACAAGAGGCTAATAAGTAGAGTGAGTGAGAGTGGTATATTTTGCACAAGAGGGTGAGTGTGTGCATGATAGATGATTGATTTGCATGAGTGTTAGTGAGTGGGTAGGGAGTATAGGGGAGTGCACAAATGGGCATGAGTTGTGCATGAGGGTAGAAGGCACCAAGTGAAAGACTACTCGTCATGTGCATGAGCAAAAATTCGGTGGTGTGTGCACAATTGCACTCATAGCATGTGCATAAGTGCACATGCATTATGGTCCAAGTGCATGTATGCCATACTAGCCACAACTAGTGATTCGTTGGCAACTTTGTAGCTAGCAACAGTGAGATGATGCATGCTTTGAATGAGTCATGCTCACTATATCAAAGAGCTCACACTAAGAAAATGATCACGTGTAATTGGCAAATCATGGCAAGCAAAAGTTTTTTGACTTCCAAGTCACAAACAAATGTTGTTGACTAGACACCCAAATCAAGAGATCAAAAAATAAACCAACATAAAGCTAGTGAGTCACTACTTAAGGCAAGCACATGTCCTATAGTTTGATGTAGATGTCATGGTCTGAGGCAATGTCATGTTGTTTGAGCTAGTGCTCTCAAGCAAGGTAGGCATCACCCAAGTGAAGAAGTGCCATTTCAGTGCTACCTACCATCTCATGAACCATACACCACTTGAGGTTGTGCAACATTAAGAATCAACAATCACTCATAAAGGCCTTCTTGGCTACCATTCAAGACTAATTGAGTGGGAGAGCCACCCAATGACTCATGAGGTTTAGCCAACAAGCCTAATCAATCAAACCTTCAATAGAAAAAAACCTTGGGAAATCAATAGAGACAAAGCTTGAGAAACAACTACCTAATGCACAAAAACCATAGCCTCAACACAATGAATACAATTACAAGCAATGTGTTTGCCTTCCACAAGAAAACTAAACCTAGATTTCTTTGACTTACCCTTAAACTTGATACAACACACATCATGAAGGGAATGGACCTCAATGTTCTTATAGGTGATCTCAATGATCCTAATGGTATTTTCAAACCCTCATCACAATCCTAAATCTCACTTTCCATTTTCATATTTTCTTCTTGCATTCATTGTAATTGAATAGAAGATCTAGGAGACAATTAACAATGATGCCACATAAATTAAGGAATATTAGCAACTTCAATTTTAAGCTTTGAGCTTTTGTTTTTATGTTTGTTTTGTTTCTTGAGTTTTCTTGTGTTTTTTTGGAGTTTATACTTGTGTTTTCTCCTCATTTTCTCATACTCTAACAAATCCAATCTTTCCCATTTTAATCCAACTAATTGGTTCCTCCCAATTTATCTTTCTTAAACTAGTTGCATATATTTTTAAGTATGCAAATTGAAAGTGTGGATGGACAATCGATACCCCATATCTATCATCTACAACCTCTGATTGTGCTACATGATAAGAGTGTGAAAACCTCAATGGTTGGAGCCCATCCTTTTTCCCAACAACAAAACTAAAATATTGGGCTAAACATACAAAAGTCGAGACATTGAAAAAACTTCTATTCTTTTAGAAACTGCAACTTGCTTTGGCAGTAATCGCTCACCTTGTCTTCTTGTTGACATTCCATTCTAGCTAACCATGCATCCTTCTCTCTAACCCTACAAAGAAAAAACATAAGTCATGCAAGTGTGGACGGACTATCAATACCCCATATATATCATCTACACTTAAGTAGAAAAGTCTTTGATTGTACCACATGATAAGGGTGTGAAAACCTCAATGGTTGGAGTGCATTACTTTCCCAACAACAAAACTAAAATATTGGGCTAAACATACAAAAGTCGGTTCCTAATACGGATCCCTCACTTTTGTCTTTTACAACCTCTAAAAACGTTTCTAAAGAGATTGAGACATTGAAAAAACTTCTATTCTTTCAGAAACTACAACTTGCTTTGGCAATAATTTCTCACCTTGTCTTCTTGTTGACATTCCATTCTAGCTAACCATGCATCCTTCTCTCTAACCCTAGAAAGCAAAAACATAAGTCTAGCTTCAAGGTGTAGTGAACTGACCAATTGTGGGAGCCCTTGCTTAGCCACCAAGTCCCATGGACTACTTATTGTTCCAAGCATTTTAGGCAAAGTATAATGGCTACCTCTTGTTGAGAATCAGCAATCACACTCACTAAACAGCCTCTTTGTATGGAGCTTCAGGGCCAAGGACATGCAGGCTAACCTATCCCATATCCATAGTGGTGTCTACTGCAATTTCCTACTTTCCTATAAAGCATTGTACTTGCTTCCTTTTCTTAATGCAATGATAGTACTCTTTTCTTTCCAGTGAAGTGTCAATGTCATTGTCCACATACACAAGATTGTGTTTATGAGTCCAAGTCTCAATCTTGGAACCTAATTCACTTGTGTAACAAGCAGTGCCCTTGTCTTCTCCATCATGAGTCCACACTTCTTCTTCCATCCACCATAACTCACTACCATGCTCTAGATCCCATAACTTTAACATGGTATCAGAGCGCAGTCGGGCATGGCCTAGCTCATTTCACTCCTCTCTCAGCTCCTCTTCACTCAAGTCAGCTCAAGTCCAGCTCAGTCCCAGCTAATGAGCTCATTTCTGAACTCTATCTCCACTTGACCTGTGACAGCCATAGCCAAACCTGCACCTTGCCTCCGTGGAGCTTCTTGATCTCCCTCCACAGGCAATATTTCAACACGCTTTCTTCTGGAGAAATGTTTCTTGACTCAAGGCGCTGCCTCCTGTCACTTCAAACACCAACATTGGTGACCTACAGCTCCACCATTGCATGATTCGTCAGTCGCAGTCCAGAAACAGCGCCTTCTGTTCGTATATCCTGATGTCCATCTATGCAGCGCGATTCGTCCTGGGTCTTTAGGGATTTTGAAGCCTATCACTTAGGCTATCTCCAACTTGAATCTTGAGGCATATGGTTCAGGCTATGAGCTGGAATCTCAGAAAAACCAGTCGTGCAGAAACCCTAAAAAAAAGACCACCATAGCTTTTTGAGCTCAAGCTCATCTCTCACTTCACTTTCTCTCTCCTGCCACTTAAATCAAGGAGGGGAGATCTCACTAAGCTACTAAATTTCTCAACAAGACAAGCATCAAATCAAGGAGGGGAGATCTGTGAAGCATTTGAAGAACCATTGAAGATTTGAAAACTCAAGGAAGAAGATACAAACATAGTGTCCAGTGACACTCATCTAGTGCTCTTAGCACTTGTGTCTTGTGACACAACCAACTCTGCTGCAAACTGAGAATTTTGGAAACTGATTTGCTGCTGATCTTGCAACCTCAACATGGGAAAAGACTCTCCAAATGCTCGATTCAAAGGAGTCGGGTTTCACACCCGGCAAACCTGCATCAAGCTCATCTTGATGAAAAAGGGTCTCTGGGCCATCACAAATGGCAAAGAGAAGAAACCTCGGGATGCGGACCTTGCAACTACTTGGCAAAAGAATGATGACAGAGCCTAGGCCATTTATCAAACTGGAGCTAGACGACAGTTATATCCACCATGTGGATAACTGTGAGACCTCACAGGATACATGGAAGAGACTTGACACCTTGTTCGGTGCACAATCAAAATCATCAAAGTATGGTCTCCTTATTGAGTTCTTCAAGCTTGAAATGAAGTCCAGCACATCACTTGCCACACATCTAAATTACATGGAAGGACTCCTAACCCAACTTGCAGGAATCAACATTAAAATGGACGAAGATGTTTGCATCGGTGTTCTACTTAAGAGTTTGCCTCCTGAATATAATAATGTATCAACAACTTTAATCAGCATGCCAAATCCTGAACTTGTTGATATCCAGGCATCACTGTTAGAAGAGGAAAAGAAGCTAAAAACTAAGGAAGAACCAAGTACCTCTAGAGATGAGCATGCATTATATGTTGGCAATAGATACAAAGGTAAAAAGGAACTGCTCTTCTGTGACTTCTGTAAAAGGACCGGATATACTGAGAAGTTCTGTCACGCAAGAAAGAGATCCCAAAAGGCCTATCTAGTCGCAGTCAAAGAAGAAGAAGAAAATGGAGCAAAGGAAGAAGAAGAAGATGAAGACCACCAGGATTGGAAGGACAAGACTCATCAGTCCTTCTACTCTCATAACTCTGATAGACTATTTTAAAAGCCTTGTATTTCCTTACCCTAATGCTTCCTGCCATAAGCTTTGTAAACTCCTTATGTAACTTGGCATTACAGTCCCTGTACACTTTGTGAGGCCCCTGTTACAGCCTCTGGATGTCCATCATGTTTTGGTGCCCACACTTAGCCTTTTTTGTGACAACCTCTGGTGTCTACCATGTTTGTGGTGTGCCCACACTTTGCAGGTGGTTCTCATTACAGCCTCTACACACTTTGTGCCTTTCTAGTTGTGATTGAGAAGGGGTGTTGAGAATCAGCAATCACACTCACTAAACAGCCTCTTTGTATGGAGCTTCAGGGCCAAGGACATGCAGGCTAACCTATCCCATATGCACAGTGGTGCCTACTGCAGTTTCCTACTTTCCTATAAAGCATTGTACTTGCTTCCTTTTCTTAATGCAATGATAGTACTCTTTTCTTTCCAGTGAAGTGTCAGTGTCATTGTCCACATACACAAGATTGTGTTTATGAGTCCAAGTCTCAATCTTGGAACCTAAATCACTTGTGTAACAAACAGTGCCTTTGTCTTCTCCATCATGAGTCCACACTTCTTCTTCCATCCACCATAACTCACTGCCATGCTCTAGATCCCGTAACTTTAACATCTCTTACATATCTGTGTGTACTCTCACACTCATAAGTATAGTAAGCTTACCTTCATGCCCGATCGAGTTGCCTCCTTCCACAAGCTCTTCAATAGCTCCAAGATCTAAGGTGCAAGCTCAAGCAAGCTCGATCCTCAAGCTCCAAGCTCCAAGCTCCATTGTTATGTGCGAGACAAGAGAAGAGAAGAGAAGAGAAGAGAAGAGAAAAGAAGAGAAGAAGAAGAAAGGAGAAGATGGATAGCTTCTCCACCATGGTCCCTTACCCTCACACACTCATTCCTCGCTCCCTCCCTCAAGCACAAGCACAAGCAAGAACAAGAAGAATAGAGCTAGTTTTGGCTACACATAAGAATTAGCTTTTTCATTCATCTTTTGCTTTTTATACATGCCCTACTTCTCTTGCATGCCCATCCCCTTTTTTATATGACCAGCCATTTTAGCCTAGGTTCTCTTTTCCTTTTTCCTTCCTATTTACATTGTTTCTTTACCCATGTTAGCCCACATTTACAAATTGCATAGCAGGGAGCCTAGCACTCTTTTACAAGGATTTAGGATGCACTTTTATATTTAAAATGCACATTTTCTCTTTTGCACTTTCCTTGGACTTTTAAGTTTGCTTTTTACACTTTTGGCCCTTTTCCTTCTACTTTTCCATTGGGCCTTGGGCCACGCCTTTTTCCACTTTGTCTTGCATATTTTTTATTTCCTTTGCTTTCTTTTCACTTTCTTTACACCAGAGTTAATATTACCCCCTTCTAGCCAAGTGCTAGTCCCGTGGCACTTGGTGGTGAGGATTGTAGTGGTTGAAGGTTTACCATGTGGATCAATGATGGGGCTTTTGGGAGATTGGCCAAGAAGCATAATAAAATGGATAAGAGGTAGTGGAAGCCAAGGATAGATTAAGTGGGTAATGGGACCTTTGATATCAATGGTTGATTGGGGGTTGTCGAATAGACTTGAAAAGGAAAAGGAAGTGCACTACCTAGGGGCATGGTGTCTGTGCCAATGGAATTGGGTGTTGGGTTGCAAACCTCAGGAAAGTCCTTGGTATTGTCCCACACTTAAGGATCTTGTTCGAGTGTAAGGGAAGGTATTGTGGGTGTGACTCAAGGAGACAGGTCCAACCCTAGGAAAATGTAAACTCCCTAGGTGTGTCATGTCCTTGATGTTTCTTTAGTGTGAAGTGGGGAAGGGCCTGGGAATATAATTGTCCCTAGGTGCAGTGTTGGTGGCACTCGGATGGTATATGAGAACTCCATTCGATCCTTTTCTTGTGCTTCATCTTTTTCCCTTTCTTTGCATTCTTTTTTTTTTCTCTTCTCTTTTTTTCTTGTTTGCTTGTTTTTTTTTTAACATTCAAACTGGGAGGGAACACATTAGTTGTCATCCCAATGCTCTTCAGGAGCTACACTCTGCGAAGGGGCCTAAGAGACTTAGTAAGGAAGGGTATTCTCTGTAAGTAGGCCTTTATGTTAATGCATACATTTAGGGGTGTCGTTGATAGGAAGAGGTGGTGCACTTGGTGAAGTGACTGTCATTCATATCTTTAAGTATGGCCATGCAAAAAGAAGGCAGGAGCACGGCCCTCATCATAAGATGGGCCATCGCATAGCTATTAAGTCCTACATTTAGATTAAAAAAGAGTTGTAGGATTCTTGGGCTTCTTTTTTTGTAAGCTTTTTCTTGAGTAAAATCCTACGTAGCCTAAGTTAAATTACATGTAGTAATAAAGGCAGGGTCAAGGCAGGATGAGAATTGGTCGATGAAGTGTGTGATGGATGAGGAGATGTCGCGCTTGGTGAAGATTAGGCACTCCTCTAGACTTTCTACATTCACATTGTAGATCCTTGGAAAGTCATACCTACCATGCATATCCGAGATATAATCTACCTCTATTCTCTATGGATATGGCTATAGGTGGGATTGTTGCGCTCATGTGATATGGTGCTGTAGAAGGCTATCAAAGCATTGACATGGCTAAGGGTATGGACATAGTCAAGGCTTCTATCATGGCCTTCTTTGGGTCTTTCCTTGATTCTGCATACACTATGGCAAGCCTCTTCATCCCTGACATTGGGGCTCCTCCACTAGGTGTTGGACCAAGCTGTTGCACCATGTTGACTAGGTATTACACCCAAGCCATCACATTGTTTTGGCTCACCATTGCATCTGTGGTCTCTTAGATGGTGGTAATGGTGGCAACCATAATGGGCAGGAGTGGTTCTAATGTGTGGTTCCAAAAGTGTTCTCTAGGCTCCTCCTAACCAATTCTTCTATGCGAGAGGATTGCTCAAATGACAGCCTAATGGCAAGAGCCATTTGCACATCCTCTTCTCTCCTTAGTCTTTCCTCCTCTTGTTGCTTCCTCCTTCATTCTTCCTCCATCCTTTAGGACTCTTCTTTTTCCTTTTGCAGGCATTCTTCCTCTTCTTCTTGCTTCAACTTTCGTTCCTCCTCTAGCTCCTTTGATTTCATCTGCATGGCTCCTTGGGCTTTGTCCTCTCCTATTGTGGTTTCCTTCTTCGTGCCCAGGATTTTCAGCATGATTTTTCTCTACTCCCCCTAGCTCAATGGGATCAAACCCTCCCCACCTTGCTCAGTAATAGTCTTTTCACTAAACCCATGTTGTTGCTATTCTGCTTGGAATTGAGGTAATTTATTTCTTGCAGCTCGCTCTTCCTTCTCTTTCTGTGGCTTGTACCTTCTTCATCTTCCACATTCTCACATTTGGAGATGCTAACATGCTTTTTGCAACCACGGTGAGAGGTGATACTCTTGAATAGATATCTCTCTAGAGTTTCCCCTACTTCCTCTTCCCTTTCCATCTCTACCACGGATTCTTAGATGATGGCCATTAACACCTCTCCAAACCCTTTCATGGATACTTTTGATATAGGCATTTCCTTATCCGATTCAATCATGGTGGCCAATGACTCACCTCCTACACAAGTCTTTGGCTTGATGACAATGCTTTGGTTGATGATTCAATCGTTTTGTAGATGTAGGAATTTAGATTTATTTTATCTAATGCCCCAGCTATGCTTTCAAGCATTTTGGCATTGGGATCTAAGCCATGAGGGTGTTGTATCGATGACTAGAGAATAGGGCATGCACCATTTTGCCTATAATAGGATGGCTAGGTTAGTGATGTCTGCTAGACCGATCTTATCATTGGTATGCACCTTTGTCTTCAACATCTTTAGCATGCCCTGAACATCCCTCTTTGGTCTCTTTCCTAGTGTGTTTGCCAACCCTAAAGCGTTCTCCACTATTTCCGGGCTAAGCACAAGTTCTATCCTTTTGGGTGAGCCCTCGATGAGCCTCCTTACATGATGGTCATCGTACCGGTGTTATTTCTTTCGTTGAAAGTTATCAAGAACTCTTTGCATATGCCATGGTTGATTTTCTGGCCCATCTTCTCCGCATATCTATGGATATTTCATTGATCGACTATTTATTTCACTGTGCCTTTCTTCTTTACCAACTCTCCCAAATTCTTGATGCTATGGTATTTTAGTTAGTTGTAGACTTGTGTCTTAGTGGAAAATCGATACCTATTGTGCTCTTCCTCTAAGAACAAAAGTTATCTTGCCATCTTGAGTTTCTATTATGGCACAATAGCTTACAATTAGCTCATTTGAGAGAGTACCTTTTGTAATTTAAAAAAAAAGATTAAGAACAAATGCTATGGAATGGTGTGATGTTCGAGTATAGAATAAAAAAGTTTTATACTTTGAGCAATCCACACATTCCAAGCACAAATTCCATATAAAACTTTTCTTCAAGTACTTGTTTTCTTTATTCGTCCTTTTTTCTTTTGAAGTTTAGTTTGAAGTTCTAAAGTTCAAGTTCTTTTCCACCTTACCCCCTCTTCTCCCCCCCAGGAATGATGAAGATCCTTCCTAGGATTGGAGGATAAAGGGTTAAGGATGTGAAGAATTTGCTTGTTGTGCTTTATTTCTTTGTAAGCCAAGCATAGAATTATAGGTTAATACTCTAAGTGGGCATGGAAATCCATGTTTTGAGGCCTAATACCTATGTGTGTGATGTAGGTCAAGAACATCGATTAGGAAGTCACTAGATTTGATCTTGCTTGCAACATGTAGTTCTTCCTTAGTTATGAGTCAATCCAAATAGGGATGGGCCATAACATGCTCTTTTAAAGGTTGGTTGTACGTGATGGAAAATACTCTGAACAAGGTAGGAGCTACATAGATTGGACCGTACTCGGAGGTTTTGACTGCATGTCTATGTTGGATGTTGGTCGTAATTTGGCAGCCCTCTTGATCCTATTGGAGATGGAGAGCATACCATTTTCACAAAAAGGAAGAGTCAAAGTCTACTAACCATTTCAACTCTGCCTAGTTCATGGGTTGTTGCAGGGACTTTGCTCTTGCTATAGGAGGTGAGCAACTACTATTTGAGAGCTTGATCTTGAGGAATCTTGTTGGCAAGTCCTCAATAGCCACTTGCAAAAAATTGATAAACATGAATTCATATTTCTCCCAAGTGCATAGCAAGGAACATACTTCTGTTGCTAATGGCTCGTCGAGGAGGCCTAAATCCAACAATTCATAGCTTTTAGTAAACTTAGTGAAGGTAGTGTCCAAGCATCTAATACAAGTGGCCAAGTCATTCCCTATGTTCATGGCTAGGTTTCAGGCCAAGATAAGAATGGATCTCTGGTTACAGGTGGGTCTAAGGCTTGCGGAAGGTTAGAGTTTGGTTGGACTAGATAACTTAACTATTGATGTTTACTGCATGGGCTGGTCTCAGTGGGGTGTCTGGCAGCCACTTGTGTGATGGGTTGGTCTTGTGGCTCAGTTGATATGCTTCTTTCTGCTTGTGGGGAAATTAGAACAATAGAAGTGTCAGGTTGAGTCGGTTTCGAAGCAGCGGGGTGCAGTTTTGGTCGATAAAACTATTGAGTCTCGATGGGGGTTTGGTTCCGTTTGGGTCAGTTTGGAAGCAGCATGTCACGGTTTTGGTTAATAGACCTATTGAGGCTTGATGGGTTTGGTTCCTTTTGGGTCACTTTGGTTCTCATACCTAGTTGGCTTATAGACCAGTGGAGATGGATTGGAAGGCAATGAGGTTGAGGGATACATGTGCCACACCTGGTCTTGGGCAACCAAATCTAAGTGTTGCATTTGTAGTAGCCTTGAGCATGCAACGGGGCTTTGGGTACCCATTGTGGCTTGACCGTTTGTCAATTCCTGTAGTGCCAGTCTCTTAGGTCTAGGGCATGAGGTTGTGGAATTACGAGTTCATGCAAATTGGCTTCTCTAAGCAACTGCAATTGCCATTTGGGTGCCCATTTGAGTTGTTGTTTAGTGGCCGGTGCATGGTAGTGGGGTAGGATAAGTTACAACCCCCCTCTTTAGGCTTGACACTAAGTTGCTCTACTGATAACACTACAACCTTAGACAGAGCTACATTGCCCTTATTGAAAGCGGTCACTATCCAAATATTGCCAATGGTAAGGTGAATACACTTTGAGTTGTAGTTGACATTACAATATGCATGTTTCTTGAATGCACATCCTAGCAACAATTCCTTACCAGTGGTCTTGGTGCTAGGCATCACATAGAAAATCACTGGGAGGCTTTCAATCTCAATAGAGACCACTACCTTATACTTTCTCAGCAGTAAATAAGGCTACCCTCCAAACGGGATAAGTTTTGCATTAGTAGGTTGCAATTGGGGTTGACCAATGAGGGTCCAAAGATTGTATGTAAGGATATTATAGTCATCTCCCTCATCAATGAGTGCATCAAAGGCATATGGCTTGTGGCCTATGATGACTGATATGTGCAAGTATGCATTTAGCACTACTTCCTTGTCCTCATCCTCTATCTTAGTGATGGTGGCTACTATTATGTTTATAGGCTGATCCAACATTGGAGGCTTGTATAGTGGGTGCGCTGGAGGGTAGTACTTCTTGAGGAAACTTCCATTAAAGAATCCTTTGCTCTCTTTTCCTTTAGCATGTCGAGCTCTACATTGCCAATTTGACTGATGTTGTGAACCTTGAAAGGTCCCAGTCCCCTCAACTTCATCTTTGCTTATGGCCCTTCACAGAGTATAGGAGCACTAGGTCACCCTGCTCGAAGTTGCATTGTTTGACACGTTTGTCAAACTAGTTCTTGCATCTCACCTTTTCACAAATTAGTGCATGAGTTGCCAAGATTTTGGTTTCAAATGTCAAGAATCGCGTGATGGGGGGATGTGCTTGAGCTGTTGTGCCAAACACACACTGTATCCACAAGAGGAAGCTCACTTAAGAACACAAGAAGAGAGATGGAGGCCAAAACGTTTTCTTGGTGATTTTTCTTCTTCTTCCACACACTATACAATGTACACAAAGTATAGATAAGATACAACATAAAGGAAAGTGGCCTTCTGAGTCAAACAGTGCATAACCAACTACACTAATTGACTGGCATTATATCTTTGCTAGCTGTAGATAGGTGTAACAAACTAAATATAATAAGTGATAAGTCAGTGGCCATATGAGTATCATAATGACCACCAACGTGCTTAGTGTAGATGTGCGGACTCATCTACCTAGGCGGTCCATCATCAATGTCCGCACGTGTTGAGCTTGCCATCTCAACACTTCCCCTCAAGCTCAATTCTATCTCTACAACTCCAAGTAAACTTTGAAACTTTCAAATCTTCTATGCACCCAATGCCTTTGTGAAAATATCAGCTATCTGATCCTGTGTGCTGACATATAACAAGTCAATCTCTCCTGCAAGTACCTTCTCTCTCACAAAGTGGTAGTGCACCTCAATGTGTTTTGTCCTAGCATGGAATACTGGATTCCTAGCTAGCTATATGCAACTCATGTTGTCACAATGAATGACAGCTGGACCATCTCCTTGCATGTCCAAATCACCTAATAATTTTTGCAGCCATACCACCTCACATGTTGCCATAGCAGCACCTCTATACTCAGCCTTTGTACTCGATAAAGAAACTATAGGTTGCTTTTTGCTACTCCATGTAACTATTGCACTACCAAGGGAAAACATGAATCCACTTGTAGATCTTCTGTCCGACATACTACTAGCCCAATCTGCATTTGTGTATCCAAAGATCTGTACGTCCTTATCTGCCTCATAAAAAAGTCCATAATGTAAAGTGGACTTCACATACCTCAATATATGTCTAACTACATCCAAATGAGGCTTTCTAGGCATCTGCATAAACTGACTGACAACGCCAACAACATAGCTCAAGTCTGGCCTTGTGATAGTCATGTAAATCAAACTCCCCACTATCCTCCTGAACATAGTATGGTCTTCTATCTCATCCCCAATGTTAGCACTCAACTTCACATTTTTCTCCAATGGTACTGAAAGAGGCTTACATGCTATCATACCATACTTGGATAATATATCCAAGCCATACTTCCTTTGGGATAGCCATATACCATCATCACATTTAATCACCTCAATACCAAGAAATTATCTCAGCTCACCCAAATCTTTCATCTCAAACTTCTTCTTCAAGAAGTCCTTAACTTTAGCAATCCCATTGTCACTGTCACTTGTAATAATCAAGTCATCCACATAGATGACTATGATGACCAAACCTGCATCTCCCTTTCTCACATAAAGTGAGGGATCAGCATCAAAAATATAAAATCCAATATTGACAAGATAATCTCCAATCTTACTAGACCATGCTCTAGGTGCTTGCTTCATCCCATAGAGTGTCTTCTTTAACCTGCACACATATGTGGGATGCTCTAAATCCTCATAACCTAATGGCTGCTCCATATACACTTCTTCTTGCAATTCACCATGTAAGAAGGCATTCTTAACATCAATTTTCTGCAAACTCCAACCTTTGTCTGCTGCCAAGGCAATCACACACCTAACAGTTGCCATCCTAGGAACTGGACTGAATGTCTCTTCATAATCTATGCCATATGTTTGAGCATAGCCTTTTGCAATCAGCCTAGTCTTATACCTACTAACTGAACCGTTTACATTATGCTTGACTTTGTAAACCCACTTATAGCCAATAGCTTTCTTACCCTTAGGTAAGGGTACCAAATTGTAGGTCTTATTGACTTCTAATGCAGCCATCTCCTCATCCATTGCTACACCCCAATGAGCATGACCAACAGCATCCTCAAAACAAGTGGGCTCAATATCCTCAACTAGTTTCACCATATAAGCATAATGGTGAACTGCATAACCTTAAAAACCAAAACTTTTAACAGGGTATCTGACCCTGCTAGATCTACGTACCACCGGATCACTCAATGGAGCCTTTACATTACTATGAGCTCTCTGTACGCCTGGTGTCCTGACTGAAGGAATGCCAATCTCATCATCCAAACTCTCCAAACCACTAGAATCTCCATCAAATCCCAAATGACTGGTAGATGCATCATTACCATCCAGCACTTTATTCTTTCCTTTGTCCTTCCTTGCAACACTTATAGATCCACCTAAAGATGTGGGGCTACTCCTTAGTCTCCCAGACCAAGGGCTCACTATAGGTGTAGTGCTAAATGATGTTTCTGGTCCACTAAAACTCCGTGATTCTTGTTTATCTTTCTGCACATTGCTGTCTCCTGATCATTATCATCATCCAAAACATCACCAGCGGGTGTATATCAACTTCCCATCTCATCAAAGATAACATCCCTGCTCACTCTGAACTCACCTGTGACATGGTTATAATAGCAATACCCTTTCTCCTCTAAAGAGTATCCAATAAAAACACATTTTTCTGCCTTTGGATCAAGCTTCTTCCGTAGCTCATCTAGCACATGAATGTATGCATCACAGCCAAATACCTTCAAGTGTAATACATCAGGCTTCTTGCCACTAAAGCATTCTTCAGGAGTCATCCCATGAACTGCAGCAGTTGTGGGAGTTCTATTCATCATGTAGACAGCAGTACGGACAGCCTCAAACCAAGAATGTTTGGGCATATTCTTTTCAGCCATTAATGCCCGTGTAACTTCTACAATATATCTATTTTTTCTTTCTGCAACACCATTTTGCTGTGGGATATACCTACAAGTAAATTGCCTCTTTATCCCATGAGTTCTCAAGAAGCCACTGAACTCATTAGAGAGGCACTCTCCCCCTCCATCTGATCTCAAGCACTTCACTTTCAAGCTTGTTTCTGTTTCAACAACTGTCTTAAAAGATTTGAAGTGCTCAAACACATCACTCTTTTCCTTCATGAAGTATACCCATAGCTTCCTTGAACAATCATCAATAAATGTGACAAAGTATTTGTTGCCACCAAGAGATACATTCTGTGTAGACCCCCAAACATCTGTATGTACTACATCAAGTATATTTCTGCTCACTTCTCTATCATGCAATAAGGGTTGTCTTGCCTGCTTGCCAAACTGGCATGCTTCACAGACTTTATGCAATTCTGCAACTCTAAAAGAAGGCAACCCTGTAACCAATCCTCTGGACTGCATCAATTTCAGTCTTTGCACATTTGCATGTCCAATATGTTTATGCCATATTTCAATATCTACAACTACTCCTTTTCCTTTAGCATACATAGCAGCATCCATTGCAAGAATTCCAACATCTAAAGTGAACATTCGGCCAACTCTACTTCCTTTTGCGACCAACCTGCACTTATCATTAAAGTCTTCTACAAAACAACCTTTTGCATTGAATCAGACTTGCAATGCCGACTCTACCATTTGGCCAATAGACACTAGATTCTTTGTAATTGATGGCACATGTAATACATCTGTCAAACTCTTTGTCTGGCCATTATACAAGGACAAGGGAACATTTTCAATGTGTGAAATTGGGTGGCATGAATCATCACCCGTCTACACATAACCTAGGTTTCGTAAGTCATGCATCTCTCCAAACCATTCAACATGATTGGTTATATGATTAGATGCACCTGAATCGACATACCATACATCATCATGTGTCCCCTTTCCTGTAACTACATTCATCATATGCTACATAAAAAACATACGCTCATTTTTTTCTTCATTTTGTCGTGAAGACAATGCATAGTTTCCTTGCTGCAAATTACTATTGCGAATATCATCCTTCTTAGCATAACAATTGGCTGCAATATGTCCTGTTTTGCCACAATAATAGCAAACAATAGCAGAATTTCCATAGCCTCTGTTCTGCCATCCACCTCTTCCTCTAGAGCTCCCCCTGCCTCTAAAGTTTCCTCTACCTCCAAAAACCTGCATTTTACCAAACTGTTGATTGAACATGTTTTGCTGGTTATCGCCAGCACGTCCCATACCACGGCCTCTCGAAAAGGATCTAGCACATCTCCTTCCTGAACTCCAGTAAAATTCTTGGATATATTCACCATTTTTTTCAAACGAATCATCCTGCATATTGATCTCTTTAGTAATCATGAGAGAGATAAACTCATCAAAATCTGAAAATGGCTTTCGTGCATATATTGAAGTAACAAATGATTTCCATGCCTTCTCATTGTTAAGGCCACTCAGAGTGGATGTAACCAAATCGTCATCGTCCGGCATTGCATCAATCACTGCTAAAGCATATGCAATGCTCCTCACCTTTAACACATACTCATTGACAGACATTTTTCCTTTCTTCAAGGCATTCAACTCTTGCTTGAGTTGAATATTTCATGCCTATGTATTTACTGAAAACATGCTCTCAAAAATTGTCCAAGCTACATGTCAAGTTTCTACATTCTTGATATGTCCCAACATCGTATTATCAATGACTGCAGATAACCAGTACATCACCTTTTTTTCTTTCGCATTCCATTTTTTCCATACTTTTAATTCCATCTCTGGCTCCTTTTCTTCACCTGAAACAAACTCATAAAGGCCCTTTCCAATGAGACAGTTCGTCACACGAAACTTCCATGAAGGGTAGTTGTTCTTGTCGAGCTTCTCAATAATGAGATTTTCACTATTCTCTGCCATTATTACAAACAAGGATACAACACAACAAGCTAGTCTTCTACAATCTTTCACAACACGTGCACAGCATTACACCAAGCAACCTTTTTTCACTGATTGCTCAATATACATGTAATCTGCAACCTATTTGTAGATAAACCTTATGTTTGCTTCCTGCAAACACCTCAAAAATTATAGATTTGCAATCTATAACCTACACACCCACTTTTGGTCAATACAGCCCAAATCACAGTGTACCCTGAAAATGTTGTCTGCAACCTTGTGGCTCTAAAACAGGGCCTGAAATGGCCTCAGATGCCCAAAATAACTGCGAAAAATCCCTAAAGGGCTAATATCTGCTGAATATATAGTGATCTGCTCGCACACAAATCTCACAGCAATTTGAGATTTTTGCTCGACCCTGCTTCCGATGCCTCCACATGCACTATCCAAGAGAGAGAGTGAAAGAACGGGAGAGCTTCTTACACGTTGCTTGCTTACTCGAATCTTGCTTCTTCTCCTTCACTTCAGCCTTCAAAAGTAGCCTCTCTCAGTAGCACGGCTCTGATACCATGTCAAGAATTGCGTGATGGGGGGATGTGCTTGAGCTGCTGCACCAAACACACACTGTATACATAAGAGGAAGCTCACTCAAGAACACAAGAAGATAGACGGAGGCCAAAACGTTTTCTTGCTGATTTTTCTTCTTCTTCCACACACTATACAATGTACACAAAGTATAGATAAGATACAACATAAAGGAAAGTAGCCTTCTAAGTCAAACAGTGCATAACCGACTACACTAATCAACTCGCATTATATCTTTGCCAGCTATCGTTAGGTGTAACAAACTAAATATAATAAGTGATAAGTCATTAGCTATGTGAGTATCATAATGACCACCAATGTGCTAAGTGTTGACGTGCAGACTCATCTAGCCAAGTGGTCCATCATCAATGTCCGCACGTGTTGAGCTTGCCATCTCAACATCAAAGAGGCGGTTTAACTCCACTAGGTGTTCTGTGCATGCTTCCTTTCCATTCTATCTCTCTTGTATTGCCACTCTCAGGCTTGGAATAAAGAACTCATCTAGCAAGATTGCTTCGGTCCCATCATAGATTAGCTTGAATGGTGTCTACCCTATGGTCATCTTGTAAGCTATTCTATAGACCCATAGATCAACCATGAGTTTATTGTCCGAGTCAGAGGTAGAGACTACCTTAGTTAGGACATTCACTAGGATCTTATTCATAGATTTTTCCTGACCATTAGCCTAAGGGTAATATGGTGAGGATTTCTTATGGATAATCAAGAAGGTGGATTAAAATTGGCCAATCACCTCATTAATGAAGTGTGTGCCTTGATCACTAACCAGTTCGATGGGGTAGCCTAATTGCAAGATCACTTACTCCTAAAGGAACTTAGCCATGGTTCTAGAGTCATTCTTTCTAGTGTCTTGAGCTTCAACCCATTTTGTGAGATAATCCATAGCCACAATTATGTACTTTGCTTGTGAGTATTGCACTATGGGACTGATTGGCCCAATGAAGTCGATTCCCAACTTTTCAAAGGGTTGTTGTGCTATCACACTGGAATCAAATCCATCTTGATCTTTCGAATGGGGACTTTGGTTCTTTGATACTTGCCGCAATGCTTCACAAACTTACTTATGTTGCGGAAGACAGTGGGCCACCACAATTGTGATTGCAACACCTTGCATGTTGTGGTGTCTTCACTAAATTGTCCTTCAACAATTCCACCATGTGCTTCAGCAAGTATATCATGTATCTCATGCTCATACACACCCCTTCATAATAACCCATATTATCCTAGTCTATAGAGCTGGTTAGCTCTATTAACTGATAGGGTTGAACTTTGAGGATAAGGTTATTTATCCTAGCCTTCCCTATAGGTCACTCAGGTAATCCATGCTCTAGTATTTGGACTATATCATCTATCCAATATGATATTAAATTGGCCCTAAACAGGTCACTTCCAGTGGTCATACTAAAAAGGTACACATCTGATAGGTTTTCTACGATGCCCTAGTCAACAACTTCTCCTATGGGTATGCAAGACATATGGTCTACCATGTAGTGCTGCTTATCCTTGCGTACAACCATAGAGAAGTAAAAATCTGGAAGTAGAAGTAACCATCTAGCTATGCATCTTGTAGTGCAAGGTTTGTTTACTAAATAAAGCAAAGCCTGATGGTCAACAAAGAAGGTGAAGGATGTAGCTAAAAGATAATGAAAAAACTTCTTCACTGTGAACACCATGGCTAGGCCTTCCCTCTTCATTGTGGTGGAGTAATTTATCTCTATATCCATGAGTTGTATGCCAGCAAATCTCACAAGATAATTGAGATCATGTTCACTAGGTTGGCACAAAACAACTCCCATAGGAAACTTTGACACATCAATGTGCACATGGAATGTCATGTCCCAATTTGGGGCTTGTAGAATTGGTGCATTCATAAGATCCTTCTTTAGTTCCTCATAAGCACATTGGCATTCCTTGATCCACTCGAATACAATTAGCAATTTGTAAAGGGATCAGCAATCAATGCATTGTTTAGAATGAATCATCGATAGTACCTCGTGTGTCCCAGGAAGCACTTAACTCCCTTATAGTTCATGGGTGGTGGCAAATAGATATTAACAATTTGGAGAAATTAGTGGCAATGCTATTCTTAGACACCATGTGCCCTAGAATACATCCATGTTTTACCTAGAATTGGCACTTTAGGGGGTTTGAGGAGAAATTATACTTTCTACATCACTCAAAGATTACACAAAGTCTATCTAGGTGTTCTCTCCAACTAGAGTGGACACATAGATCGTCACAACGAATACCTCCAATTCTCGCTTGAGCATGTCTTTGAAGATGGCACACATGGGGCGCTAAAAGGTAGCTAGTGCATTATGGCATGACTATGTAGACAAATACACCCCATTTGGTTGCAAATGCTATCTTATGTTTGTCGCTAGGGTGCACCTATACCTGATTGTAGCTTGAGAAGCTGTCTAGGAAATTGGAGGGAATTTGTAGGCTTCCTTCCTTGTTACTCTTTTAAGCATGTGCTCTATGTAGGGTAGCGGATAGTTTTCCCTCTTAGTTGTAGCATTGATATTTCTATCATTCACACACACTCGAATATTTTGGTTCTTCTTCAAGAAAACCACTATAGGTGACATCCAATTCGTATGCTTAATTTTGCATATGAATCTGGTCTTCAACAACTTATCTATCTCTTCCTTAACTACATGTGCATGCTTAGGATTCATTGCCTATAGTTGTTGCTTGACTAGTGTTGCATCAGGAGTCATGGGGATGTTATGAGTCACAACCCTTGGATCTACTTCTCTTAGTTCAAGCAAACACATCTATGTATTCTTGTAGAAGAGTGATGAGATCAAGCTCCTCGGCTATAAATACATGTCAAGTCTTTTCACCCTCCTTTGCTAAGTTGACTTCTTGACCTTAACAAGCCCCTCTATCAGTTCAATTTCTTGTCCCTGCCTCTTAGCTCCCACCAAGATCACCGCCCTATCACCCTTTTTGAATTTTGTGAAGCCCTTCAGTAGGACTTGGGGCTTCCTTTGTCGTTTGGCTTCTAATCCCTTGGATTACCTCCTATGTTCCTCCTTCAACCGCCTGCACCTTAAGTGGACTGGTAGGTTCCCTTTGGAGCATTTGGTCTTAGGTGGTTGGGATATATCTAGATTGCTCTTAGAGCTTTCTTTTGATTCAGAGTTAAACTCACAACCCTCACTAGAGGAAGGAGTTTCTCCCTTATGGTCACAACTATGAGGCCAATTCAATTCTAAGGAGTCGTGTGGTGCTTGGTTGAACTAATCTAGCTTGTTTGTAGTCCATTACACTTAGGTGGTCCAACCAAGTATGGTCACATTCCATCCTACCGACTCTTGTTTCAATCCTAAAGATGTTGTATTTCTATAGCTTGGAGTTTACTCATATTTGTTCATTCACTTGAATGTTCATTTCATACTCTATTGTATCGACCTCTTTCTCACTTTCTTCATTCATAGAGTAGCAGTCTTTGTAATTGTTGTCTAAATCATCACATCTTGACTACTCATCCTCTCCTAGGCTTCCTCTCTCAGCCATCTTTTCATTTGTGAGTAGTACCCAATTGTACAATAGATTCAATTCATACACTTTGGCCCATTGCCACTTTGGCCCTGTCCATGAGTTCCTTGAGAGGTTTGAGATGGATAGTTGGGTTACTAGCAATCTCTCTCATTAAGTGTTCAAGAATCCCCTGGAGAGTTCGAGTTTGTTAGATGAGACATGGAAGGGGATATGTGATGATGGTCATCTACCAGAGCTCTTGGCTATCATGTAGAGTGGTATTGATGGTGGGATTCTATTCTTCAATAGTCTGAGATGGTGTGAGTTTGTAGGACTCACCAGTAAACCTGGCAACTCACTTATAATCCTCCTCATCATCTAAGAATAGCAAATCGATGGTGGCTAGCACATGCATCCAATCTTGCTCATCCTCGAGGCAAGGGATATACTTTGTTAGTGGCCCATAGGAATTACTGACTTATGAATCTCCTTTCAATATAGCGGAGATGGCATCTAGGTCAACCAGCGTGGTTTTCTAGGTGTCCATCTTGACTTTTAACAACTTTCAATCTATTATTTAAGAATATTAAATTGTTACCCTAATCTTCTATCACCACTCATGCGTTGGCCTAATAGAATATCATAGTCCATTCCCTTCATGACTATGAAGTTTATTGAGAATCGAACTCTCACTATCTTCAAGGGCTAATCCTTTAGTACTCCAAATGGTCTAGCTTTCATTCCATTAGCTAGTGTGACATTAAACCTAGCAGTCTCTATATATGGGTTACCTCAAGCCTGTAGGAATGTGTGATTGAGCACGCTGACTCTTGCTTCTGTATCTATAATTCCCTTCCTTGTGGCATCTCCTAATGCATGGACACGGTGGGTAAGACTACGTTATCTCACGTGTAAAGACTTAGGCACTGAGTTAAGGTTAAGCTCGGTGTATGCATTACTACATCATGGTCAGGTAAGTCGGTCGCTTCAAGCTTGTTAGGTCTTTCTACCCACTACTTCAACCCTTGCCATAGTGTGGGGTTCTGCCTAAGCAGCTCTCCTAGAGGTAAAGTCACAGGGGCTAATAACAATGTCATGAGTAGGTTTCCAACCACTTGTTTTCCATTAGGCGCTACACTCTTTTGCCAATGATCTCAGTTGATTTGCCTACCTATGGTGCTTAGGCTTTGTCCTTGCAGTGCTACTACATGGGGTGTGAATGCATCTCTCGATCTTAACCGCATAGGCAAGACTGGTGTGCTCACACTAGAGAGCTCATTGATCTCATCTTCTATTATAGGTTCAGCATCTTTTAGGTGCTCTTGGGCTTCCATCACCCACTCCTTGACCTTATCCACTGCTTCCAATTGGTGCCTTGAGTTTGGATACTCCCCAATCTTGGCACTCTCCTTTCCTGTCATCTTAGAAGCAAATGTTTTCACCCCTACATTCATGACTTGCTTCCCTTTACGTAATGTGGTGGCACTATTTGTCCTAAGCATTACCTTGGCCTTAGCGCTCCTTCTCCTTCTTATATGGCTCTTCTTTACTATTGAAGATGCATCAAGTTGTGAGGTTCGAGTAATGAGATATCAGCTTGCTTTATTTATGCTTGGATCTTGCTATTCAATAGGATCAACGTGGCCCCACCATCAATTTTCTCAACCCTGAATAGCCCCAATGGTATAGATGGCATGATTGTGGAATTAGTGGGGGTTTTCCACCTAGGACACTCGACATATAAATGTGTTATCCCACACTATGGACATCTCAAGTCAGCTTTGTCTCGATTGACTTGCTCCCTTTTGGGGCAGTGAGATGAGATATGCCTTGAGTGACCGATGGGTTCTTGGTTCTGTCCTCCTAGACCTCTACCTCTTTCCCTACCTAATGCCATCATCAGCATTGGTCTGAAATCCATCAAGATGGGGTTACCCTCTTTGTCATACAAGATATAAGGATTCATGTATGCTTTGTCCTCGTTTGGCTCCTCTACATAATGTATCAAAGTGTCGCTTAGTGGATGGGTCACGATGGGTCCAGATGATCTAGGTATCCCTATAGGATTGATATTCATCCTAGGGATGGCGAGCTTTGATTCTTTGGGTGTTGGAGAGCTAATGGAGCCCCCCTCCCAAAGTTGAGTGTCCTATTATCTGGGTAGTACAGCTAATTGTATGGCTGTGGATATGGAAATCGTCTTGGCAATCTGCAGTGCATCACATCGTGCCCAAACCTACCTCCATTAGCACATGGTCTTGACCTAGGATCCAAGCACTCAGTCGGGAGGTGATTTCCTTCACAATGCATGCATTGCACATGAGGTCATGTGGGCCTCCCCATCATCTATTGAAGCTTGGCCAACTCTAACTCTTGTCTTTGGTCAGTGCCTTTTCCCTTGTCTTCTGTGTTCTGGCTAGATCTCTTGCTAGTGGTCATAGCTCTCTCCGAGGATCTAGGGGTAATGCCATCTCAGGTCATGGTTCTAGAGCTTCCCTCCTTGAGCAAGTCATCCACATGTATGGGTTCTTCAAAGACCCTAGCTAGCACGTCCTTTGCAAGTTCAATTTTCTCACTAAGGCCTTGTAAAGCTCCTTGCTTCTCATTTTATTTATAAGTACAATGGAGATTGCTTGTCATTAGGTCATTCCACAGCTAGGATTCTCTTAAAGAGACTCTACACATGGGTGATGTAGTCTCAAATATCCTCCTTATCCTTTTGGTTAACATTCATCAACTTGATGATGAGGTTGTCAAAGTATCCTGCTTTGAGAAACCTCTTGATGAAGAGACTCTTGAGGTTATTAAAATTATTTCATTTGGTATTATAGGCTAGTAAACCCCGTATGTCCTTTATCTCCTAAGCAAAGTTTAAAATCTTGTGCTCATTGAGCAGGGTCTATGAGGTCATTTACCTTGCATACTTGTTGGAACTGCTACACAAAGTTGTACAAATCATTGCTGAGCTGATACTTGTCAAGTTGCTTACCAATCGTAGGTATTTTGGTTTGGATCTTGGAGTTTGGCGTGTTTTCTAGTCCTACTAGTAACGCAATCGCTAGGATAGCTCCCTCTGCTCTCTACAGGTGTATTGTCTAGGAGTTTCTTTGTGAGAAGCTCACTTAAAGTAAGATTAGCCTCTACTGCTCTCTCCCTCTCAAAGTAAGATCAACCTCTAGCACTCTCTCCCTCTCAACATTTGGTCCTGCCCTAGTTCTGTTGGTGAGAGCTAAGATGTCCTAGACCTCATGCATTTCTATGTCTTGTCTCAATTTTTGAGCTCGCTACTCTTGGTTGTAGGCAACGATGCTTTGCAATGCTTTTCATGCCAACCTTCTCTCTTCCTCAAGACCAGTTATGATCTCCTTGATTGGTCTACCATGATGCACCATTTTGGTTTGCAGGTCATATTGGTTTACCATTTGCTGAATGTCAATTGGGAATTCTTCCAAGTCGAGCTCATCATCTACAGGGTTGGTGCTAGCTCCTAACATATTACCACTTTCAAGAGCAACTAGTGTGTCGATCAAATGGATTAGTTCAGGTAAAGCTACGTCCCTAAACATGTTGATTCGCAGTTGTTCGCTTCAGGTTTTGGTTCTCATGTTATATCTAGTTCCTTGGGGTTTGCTCCTATTAGTGGATTCGTTCCTTACTCTAACCCTGTTAGTGTGTTCCTTGTTATACAAATCAATTTGCAATGTTACATGAACTGGACGCACAAGTGGTGGAGTGGACTTGTGCCAAATCAAACTTTCTATCTTTCCTAGTGCACTTCAAGTGGTTATGTGATGAAGTGTGTGAGTTCAATCACAATCAACACAAAGCACACTCCCTTTAATTAGTTTCAACTAGTCTTAGCTCTCATGTACAAATGGTGGCTACTCATAGTGGTCCACCCTAGGTTTGTGCTACATGATTGCAATGGTGGCTACTCATAGTGGTCCACCCTAGGTCTATGCTACACAATTGCAACGTAATGAGGAAGTCCACGTTGTCAGTTCGAATCTCTATTAGGGTATGTCCAGTGACCACAATCGCTCCTATTGGGTCTCAACCCTTGAGTAAATATGCTCTATTGCCCTCGCCTAGGGACCTAATGGGGTGTCCTACATATAGGGTTTGGCCCCTATAAGGTATGGGAAAGACACAATCTTGCAGAAACTAATGTTTTTCTCTTTTGTTTGATTCACAGGTTTTGGTCCGATTTCCAAAATCAGGCGTCCGATTCAAGGCTATCCAATTCTAGACTGTGCGAGTCTAATTTGTCTAAGTTGGATCGTCAAAGCTATCCAATTTTTGGCCAATTGTCCAATCAAACGATCCGACACATCCAATTATGAAAATTGGATGACTTTTTTGGGCAGACGGACGGTTCGATTCTAGGAATCGGACGGTCGGTCTTCGACTATGACAACCGAGGACGCAAGCATAGACTTGTCAAATTTTTGGTGCTATATTGTTGATGCTTCATTAAAGCCTCCAGCATGCTCCAAGATCAAACAACAAAGAGTTAACCATCAAACCAACTCACCTATAGATTGCAAATGTGTTCGATCATGCGAATTGAAGCTCTCCTTGCCTCCTTGCTACCATACAACAAACTTGTCCATCTCTCTCTCTCTCTCTCTCTCTCTCTCTCTCTCTCTCTCTCTCTCTCTCTCTCTCTCTCTCTCTCTCTCTCTCTCTCTCTCTCTCTCTCTCTCTCTCTCTCTCTCTCTCTCTCTCTCTCTCTCTCTCTCTCAATCCTCAATATAGAAATGAGCTCCCCTTTGCTCTCTCTGTCTCTTAAACCCCTTGTCCTTCAGTCTTCCACTCTCCTCCTTCTCTCTTTCCTCTCTTAATGCCTTGAAGCCCCTTTTTCTCCCTGTTTTACCCTATTTTATAACAATACCCCTCGAGTAAACTACTCATGAATATATGTGTGCATCACGTGGGTTCAAAATAAGGTATTTTTAAAATACCATTTTTATACATTTCTTACATATAGAAGGGTGTAATATAAAGGGGTTATTTACAAATTGAATAGAAAATGGTTATATTTTATTTAGGAAAAATTCACAGATAAGGATATTTATAAATAGGCCTCGAATGCACATGATGTAGAGGATATACATATAATAACTTCCTCGAGCAGTATCCCTACTATCTATTTCCATGTTTTTCCTGAGTTTTTCCATCAAAATGCATCCAAATTATAGGCAAACACTTAAGCTAATACAACCTACTTGCCTAAACCTTAAAAACCAAAAAACTTATTTGCAAAAGAGATTGAATGCCCTCTTCCAACTCCCTCGCTTCCTACCTATCTTAAGCACTAGTTCTCGAGGAAAACCCTTCTCCAATGTCTTAATTCAAAGTGCGCAAACACTCAAAGCTTGAATCCATTTGTCCCAACACCAAAATGTGGGAGCTCTCACTTAATTGCCAAGACCCACCGACTGCTTATTGTTTCAAGCATTTCAAGCCAAGTGCAATGGTTATCTCTCACATAGTTGTGCGCACTCTCACACCTACACATATAGCAATCTTATCTTCATGCCGGATCAAGTTACCTCCTCCCACAAGCTCTTCGGTAGGTCCACAATCCAAGGTGAAAGCTCAATCCTTAAGCTCCAAGCTCCAAGTTCCATTGCCATGCACGAGATAAGAGAAGAGATGAAGAAGAGAGGAGAAGATGGAGAGCTTCTCCACCACGGTCCCTTACCCTCACACACTCACTCCCTCACACACACTCTCTCTCAAGCACAAGCACAAGCACAAGTAAGAACAGGAACAAGAAGAGAGCTAGTTTTGGCTACACACAAGAGTGAGCTTCTTCATTCACCTTTTTCTTTTTATACATGCCCTACTCCTCTTGGGCGCCCATCCCCTTTTTTACATGATCGGCCATTTTAGCCTAGGTCCTCTTTTCCTATGCCTATCCACATTTACAAATTGCACAGGACCCCAGGAGCTTGGTGCCCTTTTACAAGGATTTAGGATGCACTTTTACATTTAAAATGCACCTTTTATCTTTTACACTTGCCTTGGACTTTTAAGTTTTCTTTTTACACTTCTGGCCCTTTTCCTCCTACTTTTCCATTTGGGCCTTGGGCTGTGCCTTTTTCTGCTTTGTCTTGCATTTTTTTAATTTTCTTTGCTTTCTTTGCATCCGGGTTAATACCAACTTACCTTCTCATGTTGTAGTCCAAAATCTTGAAGGCTTGAAGCTAATTCCATAATCTAAGCAATAAGATCCAACATCAAGTACATCCATGATAAGGTAAGAATGTGGAGAAGAAGAAGGAGAGAACAAAGATGGAGAAGAGTTTGTCCGTGCCTACTCCTTCTTACAACATCATGCAAAGCTCTAAACACAACCCTCTTACCATGAATGGAAAGAAGGAAAAGAAAAGTAAGAAGAAGATATAGAGCTTCTCTATCCTAAGTTTCTTGCTATATATATATATATATATCTCAACAATGGTGATAATGAAAAAAGTGAATGGTTGCTCAATCAATAGTTACACTAACAGAGCTTCTACAATATGGATGTATCAAGTGGATGGTTTTATAAATGAGACCTCCCACCCTTATATAGACAAAAGTTATGGTTAGGTCACCTTGATGAATTAGCATTTTCACCCCATTTTCATTTTAGGGTTTCCATATCTATGATTTAGATTTGGCACCCTTTTTTGGGCATCCTACCCACTTTGTGGGATCTTGACTATTCTTTCTTGTGGCATGCTCTATAATCAACCTATATACTAGTAATTAAGTTAATACCCTTAGGAAAAACACTGTGAGATTAAGAACTTTAGTCTCTTTTCTTGATAATAAAACTTTAGTCATCAAGGTCGGGATTCAAAAAATAGGATAAAACTATTAGGGTTTTGGTGACCCCTAGGTTGAAGATAAGAATGAGGATAAATGTCTCGTGATACAATCAAAGAGTAATCATGCATGGCAATTTATTGTAAGTCCTAAATAACAAAAAGATTATGATCTTGGAAAAATATGGAAGAGATGTGAGAACTATTGCCTTGTAAACACTAGGGAGACTTCATCATGTCTCACTTTTAAAATTACACTCTAAGGAATAGCAAGTTGTTATGAATTGCATCTTTCTTTGCGAAGTACTCAAAGGAAATTGTTTTGGGTTGTCAAATTTATCTTTTAAAGAAAAGGTTGATTGTTTTGGGAAAGAGATGGTTTTCTTATCCAAAGATAAATCATCTTGACTCTTATGAAATACTCAAAGTGATTGTTTGGTCAAAATTATGAAAAAGGAATGTTCTCATGATTGTTGATGATAGGCTGATTGCCTTGGTTGTGTATTTGTACAAAAGTTCTTGTGCCCTCATAAGCAGATTTTTATTTATACACTAAACCTTCCCCAAGGTTATTGATAGTAGCCCATTACCAAGGGGCTAGTTTGGATGTATTGGAGGCTAGAACTGGCCCAAGATGTGAGAGGTCCCTCCTTAGGAAAGACGTTAGTCTAAGAGGTGACTAGAGTAATAGGGGAGCTCTCATTGTAATCCATTGGGTCTATTGAGGACTAGCCTAACCCCTACAAGCCCAAGCTTCTTCGAAGTCCCTAATAATAGATAAGGATAAATTGGCGGATCATGTGCCATGAGATTTGGACATGAGTCCCAAATTAAGGGACAGAATGCTAGGTTGGCATTGCACCTTGGAGAATGTGTAAGATAAATACATTGTCTTGTAACTTCTTTCAAAGGATTATTTAATATATTTTTGTGTTTATGACAATAAAGTACATGAAGGAACTAGTGTTAATTGTGTCTAATTAAAGAAGCTATCTATGCATATCAAACATAAATGTATTAGGATAATTAAATAACTAAAGTGCATGCACCCTTGAGAAAAGTAGGAGGACGAGAGACAAGTCCATCCTACGAATGAGTGGTCTCAATAAGCCAAGAGTTTTCCTTCAAGGCATTAGAATTAAGAAAAGACACAATGCTTAACTACCTAATGTGTCATCTCAAATCTTGATTAATGTTGTTTTAGGAAATTGAGGTCGAGAATATACCCTATAGGTAGAGGGGTTGACACAATCACTCCCCCTCATTTCTCACTTACCACCATGAACCAAGTGCAACATCATCCTATGTTTGTTTGGGGGGGCCTAACCTACAAATGTCATGGCTCAAAGCTTGACACTAGAAAACCAATAGGTGATCTTAGTCGACTATAGGAACCCAAATTCATTTTCATTTCCTTCATGAAAATCGATATGCTTACACCCAAAATGGATCCCTTAGAGAGTAGATCAGGAATGTGCAATCATTTATTCCTTATCCCCAGTATCACAGAGGCAAAAATCTCAATTCTTTTGCATCGCCTCCTCAGGACTGAAATTTTGGGTTTTCTTTCATTAATAAAGCTTAAGGCTTTAAATTTAAAATATCTAGTTCATCTTTTCATGTTCACACTACAAAATCGAAGTGGATTTTTGGCTTTCGAAGGGGCAAACGAGTTCGAATTCAAGTTCCGTCTAGGCCAGAATCTAGTTCATCTTCTCATGTTCACAATGCAAAATTGAAGTGGATTTTTGGCTTTCAAAGGGGCAAACGAGTTCGAATTCAAGTTTCTTCTTGTCTAGATGGCTTCTGACATCGAAATCCATAAATGTGGGACATGTGATGCACTTTCCAACTCCCGGATCATGTAGTTGCTTCATAACACAAAATCTTGCTGTGGGGATTAAATGGGGGGTCAAATGGACTCAGATCAATGAACCGAGACTTGCTTTGGGTTCTTGGCATCGAACTCCATCTAGGCAAACTCCATTTCATCGATCCACAACTGTTTCATTTTGAATCAAAATTTGGTCTTTTACGGCCTCTCGTGCTCTTTTCTGCTTCAAAAAATGTCATTAAAATCCGCTCTCACAAGGAGACAACCAATGGTTTGAAAATAAAAATATAAAGTTAAAAACCTAAAACTAGATTATTCACCAACCATAATCCCCAGAACTTAAGCTTGTTATTCTAAACCTACAATATGTTTTAGTATTCCTATTTGGCTAAATTTCTTTAAGTCAACCGAAGTAGTAGGATCAACTAGGACTATGCAAAAAAAGTAGCCAACCTAGGTGAAATATAAACAAAGGCATGATCATAGAAGCTAGTGTGGAGTGCATAGCATATCTTTTAACATATGCAAGAGAAACCAAAATATTGCTTATTAAACACAAAAAGAAGGTGTAAGCATAAAATCTCAATATTTCTATTTTGACTAGACAATACCTGAGCAAATGCATAAATTTATATTTAATTTAGGGTTAGATTAACGACATGGCCTTCTCTAGTAGACTGCTCAAACATGCATGATTTTTTCTTTTTGATAAAAGATCAACAAAATGTTTAATGCACAAGGATGTTCCTTTTATAAACTCCTTTCAATGCAAACATATTACAGAACTATTGAAATATGCAAGAAAAGACACTAGATTGAATTGGCATAAGCTTGTGTTTTCAATTTTGATTAGAGAATACCCAAGTATATGTAGAAATTTATATTCAATTTAGGGCTAGATTAATGCAATAAACTTATCCGGTAGATTGTTGTGATGTACATGATATTTTCTTAACTTATGTATTGATTTTTTTTAAAACATTATGTGTATAAGAATATTTCTTTCATTAACTCTTTTCCATGTATTTACCTTAAATCAAATAATTCAACTACTCAAATATATAAGAAAAGATGCAATAAACTTTACAGTCATAGCCTTACAAACTTGTTTTTATGGTGATTGTGGAAAAATCATAGCTTCATGATTCTCAAAACTCCTTCATAGAATTTTGATTAGCAAAGAGTCCAAAACATAGATTGTTATCCAATTGAGGCAGTCCATGAGAAACCTTCAATATATCAAGAGATACAAGTGACCAAGTTTTATAACTAAAATCCTTACACAATGTATCAAAAAGATATTTTTAAAAAGCTACATGTTGTACATACTGAAGCAATAAAACTTGATCTTTTGATAGTGTGAATAATCTTGTTTAAGATTACTATATATCTTACAAGTACCACACCACAAATTTCCTTGGCTAATTAATAAGAAAAGAAATTTCTAGTAAAGCAAGTAAAACTGCCAAAGTTTAAAAGAAGATAATCTATGAAGATATAGAGAACTTTAGAGACACCTGTAACTTTCCTCTAGTGAAACATTACCCATCTCTAACTTCTTGTAAAACAACAATCAACGTCTCCCATATACCCATTCTCAAAGGACTTTTCTTTCCCATAGAAATCAATGCCCAATCATGCATATCACCTAAATCATGTATTTAGCAAGGAGTGAAACCCTTCACCAATAGCAACACAGGATACAAATCGAAGGTCTATGAAGAGCCTACCATCCACAACACCCTCTCTTTAGCTATCGAACAAGAATTTGTGTCTAAGAATACATTTCTTAGACATGTTTAATCAGAGTAACAAGACAAGATGCTTTTTAGTTTTGCAATCAAAGGCCATAGCTCCTCTTAGATAGTCTATGTGACAATTTGACATGACATTTGTATATGTCTTGTCCATTGAACCAAATGCCAAGTTTGTTAACATTGAACATCTTCCACATCCGGTATTGGTAACACCCAACATTTTTCACACAACTTTAGCTTCTAGATTGTCAAACAATGTAGTGCAACAAAATCAAGTTGCAATTAATAGTATACCTATACTATGTATAATTTTGACTATGGCTAAGGTGTTAGATATGATCAATGCCCCACCCTCATTAGGTGCTACCAATGATCCATGGTGCTCAAAGTTGTAAGGCCCCCATTATGAGGAGAAGCCAAATGTGAGCCCGGACATTGGTTGAGACCTGACTTGTATATCAGATGAGGTCTATGTGACCGAATGGCAAAAAGGTGACTGTTGTGGGTCTAATCTTTGGGTTAGACGGAGTGGTTAAGCTGGTAGCAACTCGAGGCGCATTGCATCGAGTTGCAGTGTAAGGGAGTTAAAAGGGGCCCCTATTGTGGGGTCCGAGGGCCGCGGAAGCGGCCCCTGGCTGGGGGGTCCCAGGGGGGCCAGCGGGCCCCCTGGCGGGGGTTCGGGGGCAGCGCCCCCGGCCTGATGGTAAAGGGAATATTCCCTGGCCGACTAGTGGAGGCTCATATGGTAGGTCGGTCAGCAGGTCGACCTAACGACCTTCGCGGGCTATAAAAGCTAAACCCCTTCGCAGCCATCACTCACTCATCTTTCACCCAGTCAGAGTTGTTATTCCAGCTAGCCTTAAGCTCTTCACCTATCTTCTGTCTAGATCGCCATCTAAGCTTCACACAGTGGAAGCACACGGGTGGACAGAGCCATCTTTGTATCAGTTGTTTGGAGTTAAAGAATTTATTGATTCTCCTCTTATCTGTTGTGTACTCTCTACCTCTTTCTCAGATTCTGCTCGCTGCGCCGTGTAATATTTTACATGGTATCAGAGCCCAGGGGGCTCTAGAGATCGGAGAGCGTGCAAGAGGTAAAGGCTTCAACAGCAAAGAGAAACTATGTCGACTCCGGGAAGCGGTTATGGCGCATCAGGAAGCGGTGCAGGAGGTGGTGCTGCTGTAGCGGCTATTCAAACACTGAGGATTCGTCCACCAACCTTCAGTGAAGGCAAGTTAGATGGTACAAACTACACCTTGTGGAAGTTCAAAATTACAACTATCCTTGATTCTTATGAGCTTCTGGAGACTATGCTGGGGACTGACGCAGAACCACAGCCTACCCCCGACCCATCAAATCCTAGTGTGATGATTCCTCCGAATGCAGATCTTCTACGAGCTTGGAAACGAAGGAATGCAAATGCATTGTGTGCCTTAGTTACAAGCTGTTCTGACAGTGTTTTGACTCTGATTCAACATACAACCAAAGCATCAGATGCTTGGAATGTACTAAGGAGTCAGTATGAAACACGAAACCAAACAAGGATTCAAAACTTGGAGAATCAACTAGCAGCGGAGAAGTTTGCTGAAGGAGAGATTGAGGTATAGCAATGGCGGTTTGCGACGTAAATAGCAGCGTCATTATTTGCATCGCAATTTAACGCCGCAAATGCGACGGTACTTAGACAAAAAAAATGCAGGCCGAAACCTGAGCACATTATTTTGCGTGCATACACGAAAGAGAGAGCAAAAGGGAGAGCGAACATCTTGCATTTGAGAGGGAGAGGGAGAGAAAGAGAGAAAAAGAGAAAGAGAGAAAGAGAGAGAAATAAAGCTTCTCACCGCTACCACCGCCGTTCGCAAAGAAGAGGAGGAGGTATATGGAGGGCGAAGAGGAGCCACCGTCGCGAAGAGGAGCTGTCAAACCTTCTTCAAGTCTTTATGGTGAGTGCATTGTTCCTTCTTGCTTTGCTTTTGTGTTTTCTCTTTCTCTTTTACTTATTTTTGGTAAAATTCCTGTGTATTGAGAGAGGGAGAGGAAATAAGAGAGAAAGAGAGGGAGAGAGAGGGAGGGAGGAAGAGAGGGAAACATTAAACATAATAGGGAAAGGGAGAAAGAGAGGGAGAGGGAGAGGGAAGGAGAGGAAATGAGAAAGGGAGAGGAAGAGAGAGAAGGAAATGAGAGAGGGAGAGGAAGAGAGAAAAAACATTCAACATAATAGGAAAAGAGAGAGGGAGAGGGAGAGAGAAAAAACATTAAACATAATAGGGAAAGAGAGAAAGGAAGGGAGAGAAAATGAGAGAGGGAGAGGAATGAAAAAATATTAAACATAATAGGGAAAGAGAAAAAGAAAGGGGAAGAGAGAGAGAGGGAGAGGAAATGAGAGAGAGAGAGAGAGAGAGAGAAAGAGAGAGAAGAAAATGAGAGAGGGAGAGGAGAGAGAAAAAGCATTAAACATAATAGGGAAAGAGAGAAAGAGAGGGTGAGGGTGAGGGAGGGAGAAGAAATAAGGAAGGGAGTGGAAATGAGAGACGGAGAGGAAGAGTAAAAAGGAAATGAGAGAGGGAGAGGAGAGAGAAAAGAAAATGAGAGAAGGAGAGGAGAGAGAAAAAGAGAGAAAAAAACATTAAAAATAATAGGAAAAGAGAGAAAGAGAGGGTGAGGGTGAGGGAGGGAGAGGAAATGAGAGAGGGAAAGTAAGAGAGAAAAGGAAATGAGGGAGGGAGAGGAGAGAGAGAAAACATTAAACATAGTAGGGAAAGAGAGAAAGAGAGGGAGAGGGAGAGAAAATGAGAGAGGGAGAGGAGATAAGAGAAAAAACATTAAACATAATAGTGAAAGAGAGAAAGAGAGGGTGAGGGTGAGGGAGAGAGAGGAAATGAGAGAGTGAGAGGAAGAGAGAAAAGGAAATGAGAGAGGGAGAGGAAAGAGAAAAAAAATTAAACATAATAGGGAAAGAGGGAAAGAGAGGGTGAGGGTGACGGAGGGAGAAGAAATGCGAGAGGGAGAGGGAAAGAGAGAAAGAGAGGGTGAGGGTGAGGGAGGGAGAAGAAATGCGAGAGGGAGAGGAAGAGAGACAAGAAAATGAGAGAGGGAGAGGAGAGAGAAAAAAATAAGAGAGGGAGGAAGAGAGAAAAGAAAATGAGAGAGGGAGAGGAGAGAAAAAAAATAAGAGAGGAAGAGAGAGAAAAAATGTAATAGGGAAAGAGAGAGAGAGGGAGAGGGTGAGGGAGGGAGAGGAAATGAGAGAGAAAAAACATTAAACATAATAGGGAAAGAGAGAAAGAGAGGGTGAGGGTGAGAGAGGGAGAGGAAGAGAGAAAAGGAAAGAAAGAACGAGAGAGAGAGAGAGAGGGAGAAAACATTAAACATAATAGGAAAAGAGAGAAAGAGAGGGAGAGGAAGAGGGAGGGAGAGAGAGGAGGGAGAGGTTGTTTTCTTGTTTGTTGTTTTTGTAGTAGTAGTAGTTTTTTTTTTCTTTTCTTGTTTATTTTTGTTTAGTTTTCTTGTTTTTTTGTTGTTGTAGTAGTAGTAGTAGTAGTAATTTTTTATTCTTTTCTTGTTTATTGTTGTAGTAGTTGTTGTTTTTTTCTTTTCTTTTCTTGTTTATTATAGTGGTAGTGGTAGTGGTAGTCGCAGTTGTAGTCGTAGTGGTAGTCGTAGTCGTGGTCGTGGTAGTAGTAGTTATTGTTGTTGTTGTTATTTCTTCTTTTCTTGTTTATTATAGTGGTAGTGGTAGTGGTAGTCGTGGTCGTGGTCGTGGTCGTAGTCGTAGTTGTGGTCGTCCTCGTCGTCATCGTCGTAGTCGTAGTCATCGTCGTGGTCATAGTCGTAGTCATCATCGTCGTCGTCGTAGTCGTAGTCGTAGTTGTAGTCGTCCTCATCGTCATCCTCGTCGTGGTCGTTGTAGTCATAGTCGTAGTTGTAGTTGTAGTCGTAGTCGTGGTCATAGTCGTGGTCGTGGTCGTCGTAGTCATGGTTGTAGTAGTAGTAGCGGTTTTCTTGTTTGTTGTTGTTGTTGTTATTGTAGTAATGGTTTTTTTTGTTTTCTTGTTTATTGTTGTCCAATTTTCTTATTTGTTATTGTTGTTGTAGTAGTGGTAGTAATAGTAGTTTTTTTTTTCTTTTCTTGTTAGTAGTAGTAGTAGTAGTAGTAGTAGTAGTAGTGGTGGTGGTGGTGGTGGTGGTGGTGGTAGTAGTTGTTGTTGTTGTTGTTGTTGTTGTTGTTGTTGTTGTTGTTGTTGTTGTAGAGAGAGAGATATATATATTTTTTGTTAAAGAAAATGAGAGAGAGGGAGGAAAAGAAAAGAGAAGAAGGAACGAGAGAGAGGAAATAAACGTACAACATAATAAAGAAAGAGAAAAAGAGAGAGAGATGGAAGGAAGGGAGATAATGAATAGATAAAAAACAAAGGGAGAGTGGTGGCGAGGTCTGGTGAGATCCGGTGCAACACCACGAGACGGAAAACACTCCGACATACATTAATTTATGGGTGGATGGGTGGAGACTTTACATACATTAATTTTTACTGAGTTATAAGAGAATAAATCCCTTCTCAAACAATTTAAGAAAAAAAAAGTGATAACAAAAATAAATTGTTTATCGTAATGTAAACAAAATGGAAAACGATGAAGGTCTTGATGTTCAAGATCGCGAGGCATATCTTAATCAGCGTGTCCCATGTCTTTGCTCTCAATGCAAGCTGGCAATCAGACGAAAACGTCGATTGACTATAGAACACGTACGACGCTTGGCGAGTTTCAATCTGAGATCATTGATCAGGAGATCTTGAATTTTCAGCAAATGGTAAGAAAAGTTAATATCAGTCTGAATACACTGCTTGCAAGCAAAATACAGGTGGAGCGATACGAGTGTGACCAAGTACTTCAGGTACCTTGTACGTACGCTTTGTTGATTTCTTTTCAACACTATCATTAAAAAATTTGTGCTTTTTCAAGGTGTTTTATGATTTTTTTTAAGGTTACTAAAATATCATATATTACCACCTGCAAATACCATGTCTGAGTCTTATGATGTTGCACGACATGTTTTACGAAAGCTTGGCATGGACTACAACAGCATCCATGCATGTATCAACAATTGCATATTGTTTCCAGAAGAATACGAGACTATGGAGATATGTCCAAAGTGTGGTGCTCACAGATATCGACAGGACTTACAAGGGCAAACCATCCCTCAAAAAGTTCTTAGACACTTTTCGCTTATCCCCCGCATAAACCACATGTTTCATACGTCCAGCATGGCGAGCTTGATAACGTGGCATGCGCAGAATAGGTCCACAGTGGATATTCGCATGGAGTCACATTGACTCTACCTTCCCAGGCTTTACCCGAGAGCCAAGGAATCTTCGACTCGGTCTTGCAATGAATAACGTGAACCCATTTGGTCTACGCTCAACTTCTTACAATGTGTGGTCTATAGTCCTTGTCAACTACAATATCTCTCCATGGCTTTCTACGAAGAAAGGACATCTCATCCTTAGCTTACTCGTCCTCGGCCGCTACAAAGTCAAAAATATGGACGTGTATCTTCGTCCATTAGTCAATAAGCTTAAGATTTTGTGGAAGGAGGGGGTCACCGTGCAAGATATGAGCAAGCGCGATGGTCGACGGTCCGCCAATATTCGAGCCATTCTCGGGTGGACAATGCATGAGTTTTCGAGATTCGGAGAGTGCTTAGGTAAATAGGCTTCCGTTCTCGTTGGTAATATCTATCATAGCTCATTCAAGTTTGTGTTCACTGGATAGAGGTGTTGGAACAGGTCTGGTTACCTCAAATTATCATGCATGTCCATTGTGCGGGCCACAGTTAGACTCCCGAAGGTCACGAACCATGAAGAAGATGGTATATCAAGGACACGCCGCTTTCTTGCCAAAGGCTCATGAAGAAGATGGTATATCAAGGACACGCCACTTTCTTGCCAGAGGGTCATGAACTCAGGGAAGGTTTTCTTGGACGATCTCCAACACGTATGAATGCCCAAAGCTAGTACGAGCTGAAAATGGTCCACGCGGAGTCATATCCAAATGGAATGCGACGGTTCTCAGTATTCTACGAGTTGCCATATTGGACCCACTTACAGATCAACCACTTGTTGGGTCCCATGCATATTTTCAAGAACGTGGGCAGCTTACTATGGAACCACATCACAAGAAAGAGAGACACTATAGAGGCACGAATGGATTTGAAGGAGATAGGCAACATAGAGGCGCTTTGGCCGTAGTCGAGTGCTGATGGTCGCGTGTAGCTACCTCGTGATCCTTGGGTTTTGTCCACTAAAGAAGAGCACATTGTGAAGCAAATAGTCAAGTCTATCCGCACTTCGACGGGTATAATGCGTTCTCTCAGGTCTGCATTTTCTAAAGACGACCAATTATCACAGCTAAAATCCCATGATTGGCATAAGATATGTCAGATTTGTACTAGGAATGGATTGTAAGTGGCCTGTATAGTTTGCTATTTGGAGTGTAGTCATTGTTCATAATGCTTTCTCATTTGTGGCAATTTGTACTACCAATCGCGATCGCAGGATGCCTTACTCCAGAAATACGCGGGCCATTTACAAGTTCTCGACTTTAGTGCAATGGATCTCATAGAAGGAGATTAAGACATCCTCTACTGAATCCGCGAGACGGGGAGCAGTGGAGACGGTCTGTCTCTTTGAGAAATACCTGCCTACCAGCATGCTCAAGATACAAATCCACCTCTTGTGCATCTTGTAGATGAAGTGGAGATTGCTAGACCTGTCCATACGCGATGGATGTTCTTCTTGGGGCGCTTCATGAAAACCCTAAAAGGCTTTATGCGACAATGAGCTCGGCCAGAAGGTAGCATAGTTGAAGGTTGGTTGGTGTCTGAGGTGCTAGTGCATATTTCACAATGGCTACCAATAGTGGATCCAGAAAACAATTTGATATGGTCGCTGAAGGACGATGATAGACTGACCGGAGATGTGGTGGTTGAAAATGTGGTAGAAAAAATAATAGATGCTACAATGGAGGAGAAAGTGAATCTCTTTTGTATGTTGCACCATACCTCTATGGAGACGTGGCTTGCCAGGTACCAGCAAGCTAGGCAAGATCGAGTGGAAGCGCAATCTAAATTTCGACGTAGTACGCACCATCGACCGATTTGATATCCCAAGGGCATGGAGGAGATACCGCGGTTTATGTCAACGCGATGGTTGCATGAAGCTTTGACTGCAATGTCTCGCGAAGGGACGGAGGTCTCAACCGAGAAGTGGAAATTCTCAAGGGGATATAGTCCAAAGGTAATGACGTGTTTAGGATTTGTTGTATCTATATTTTATATGCGACAAGAGTGTTTCAATATACAGTACAAAATATATAGTGCAGCCTGGTCGTGCGGATGGCATTTTCGCGTGGAGCATATTGACAAAATGCACTCCATAACAGACTATGGCATCATGGTAAGGCTCGAGCAAGAGAACCGACCACGAGCAAAGGATCCAAACATGGTTATAGATGAGATGGAGTATTTTGGAAACTTACAAAGTATTGTTACGGTAGATTACCATAGCTTCTCCATGATATTATTCGATGCGCAATGGTTCAAAGTGGTACTTGAAGGAGCTGGAGAAACAGTTCGACAAGGTCCATCTGGATTTCTCGAAATAGATTCCGAAAAAAAATGGACGGATTTGCACGATACCTTTGTGTTACCAATCCATTGTGAATAGGTGCATGAACTCATTTGTTTATTAATTGTATTACGACATGGTACATGTCACAATGGTTAAATCTCTCTTGTATATATTTGTGAACATGTAATTTTCTATATAAACCCCCGACAACCTCAATGGTAGTATGTTATACCTTCAGCTCCCCAAAGTGCAAGAGTATATGATCAAAGCGATGTTCCGAGAATAGATAAGGACAATATGCAAATAGAGGGGTCGATATTATAAGGGGTGGAAGTCACTGAAAGCTTGGAGTATGTAGAGGAGCCAGCATCTGATAACAATGATGAAAATACACAAGTCCAAGAATACTTTGAGAACGAGGTGGACTCATCCTTTTGTGGTAACATGTCTATCGACCTTCCATTTTATGCCGACTTGTGTCAGGAGATCAACATGGGACCATAGGATACTTCATACTTGAAGCATCCACTTACTCAATTCGTTGACTAATCGCTTATAAGGATACATAAGATATGCATTTTTAAGTAAGATTATTATTTTTTATTTATATTACTGTGCTTTGTATGATTTAATTTGATTATGCTAACATCATTTTTTTTCTGTACAGGTAACCTTTATGAATACTTAAATCATCAGGATGAGTCAAGGGATGAGCGATGAGGAGTTGCAGGATATCTTCACGCGCATATCTCCAGATCAAATGGCGAGATTGAGAGACATGGCGGACCAAGAGCTGTCTCGAACATCGTCAGGCCGCTCTATTAGATCTACTTCGACGTGATCAGATGCTTCAGCTTCGAGTGGACGAGGTCGACGCTTCAAACTTGGGTCAGAGAGAGGAAGTGCTTTAGGGTCAGGGAGATACTGTAGAGATACGGATACAGTAAGCCTGTGATCGGCTCGAGATACAGGTACTACTCCTCACTCTCGTGGTGGTTTTAGAGAGTGTGGCTCAGGTGGTTGATGTGGAGGCACGAACGTGGTGTCTCTGTCTCATCGTTCTGTTGGAGTTGTGTTACCTCCAGAATTAGTCACTATGGGAGCTTTCACTCAACCGCCAAGACCCTCAGACCACTTATTGTTTCAAGCGTTCCAAGCCGAGCACTAATGGCTACCTCTCACATAGCCGATGCGCAATGCCTACCTTATGGGTGTAGTGAGCTTACCTTGATGCCGTTCGAGTTACCTCCTCTCCCGCGCACTCCGATAGCTCCACAATCCAAGTGCAAGCTTCAAGCAAGCTCGATTCTCCTGCTCCAAGCTCCAAGCTCCATTGCCGCGAGCAAGACAAGAGAAGAGAAGAGAAGAGAGGACGAGAGGAGAAGATGGAGAGCTTCTCCTCCTCAGTCCCTCACCCTCATACACTCACTCCCTCACACTCTCACACTCCCTCTCTCAAGCACAAGCTCAAGCAAGCAAGAACAAGAACAAGAAGAAGAAGAGGAGAGCTACTTTTGGCCACACACAAGAATGAGCTTCTCATCCACTTTTCAACTTTATATACAATACCGCAAATCCCTTTTGGGCAGTCATCCCCTTTTTTCCCTTTTTACATGGCCGGCCATAGCCTAGTCCCTTTTTCCCATTGTCCTTCTATCTTCCTAGCTTCCTTTCCACCGTCCGTCTACATTTACAAATTGCACGGGTGAGAGCCCGGCGCTCTTTTACAAGATTTCAAGGTGCGCCTTTTTATTTTAAAATGCACATTTCCCCTTTTGCGTTTGCCTTGGACTTTTAAGGTTGCCCTTGCGCTTTTGGCCTTTTCTCCTTTTCTTTCTTCAGTCGGGCTACCTTTTTTCCGCCTTTGCCCTGCGTCTTTTCCACTTCTTTTTGCTTTCTTCGTGTTGGGGTTAACATTACCCCCCTCCTAGATGAGTGCCAATCCCATGGCACTCACCGTCGTAGGTAGCAGGCCGTAGCATGCACCGAAGACGTGGGTGACAAGGATGCCAGTGGTTTCCGTGGAGGAGTGTTGGTGGTGGTGTGGTAGAAGGTCCTGGGGGCCTGTTGGTGGCCAAGGTGGCGGGTGGAAGGTTGTTGGAGTTGGCGGTAGGGCTATTTTGTGTTAGGGATTGCATTGATGGCCAGCACAAGTGGTAGTTTGTTAGGGATTCTGCACATGACGATTCTTTGCGAGCTTGTCAGATGGTAAGGGATAAGTAGTCAGAGTTTGATGAAGAGCGAACAACACCGTATACCTGCAATTGGAAAACCCCGCATGTGGTCTCTCCTTAAGGGGTAGTGCTAGTCTTCTTATCGTGCACAAGACATATTTTGATTAGTTTGGGAGACAGGTCGAACTCTAAGCAAGCTGAGAGTATTGTCCTGCACTTGAGGACCCAAATTGTGCATATACTTTGGTGCAGATATTATGTAAGTGCTCGTACATACTTAGATATTACGTAGTTAGAAGACCGTGGGCTAGTTTCTCATAACAATGTGTAGATGAAGCAAAGTTGTCCGTGTTGAGAAGAAGTACACATGAAGGTATATGAGACATCCTTTGCATTGTGACTGCACAACGGAGCATAATTGAATACAAGGACACCGCACTTTCTGTTGGAAACTATTGGACTTGCTTGATGAATACGGTGTACTTTTCATGGCCAATCATGCAGTGCTTATCACCACTGATTGCAATGGTACTAAGGCAGAGTGCAAAAGAAAATTGTGCAAGTGGGTCAGGGTGATAGGTCTAACCCTAGGCGAGACAAGCTCCCCAGGTATGTCCTGCCCTTGATGTGCCCTGAACAATTGTGGGTGACTGTAGGGAGCTAGGGGACTAGGGACGAAGCCGGTCGACCAAGGTCACCAGACGTACCTAATTTGAGGACCCCTAGGTGCTGTGTTGTGATCGTGGGTGCTTCTTATTTTTCCATTCATTTCTTTTTCTTTTCTTTTCCTTTCTTTTCCTTTCTTTTTCTTTTTCTTTTTCTTTTTTTTTTTCTTTTTTTTTTTTGCCTGAGTATAACCATTACAATATGTTCAGCCTTTCAATGGGTTGGAAAATGTCAAGCTTCGAAGGCTCCGAAAATGAATAGTACAATGATGATGGTGTCCTAGCCTCGTTGTTAGAGAAGCAGTTGGCGAAAGGGGAAGATACACTTGAGCTATTGCAACCCTCCTTGTGGCACATGCGATGTGGGTATAATTGAGGTGACAGCTACCGTGAGCCAACTATAGAGCTTGATCCAGAAAGGGAGCGTGGCCCAGGAATGTTTTGTGGGCCATGCAATGTGGGCGGTTGGCAAGGGTGCTTTCGGCAGCGTGGCTTTGCCGCGGCTCGTTGTGGGGTTGTGGGTGTTGCGGTGATTGGGTATTGAACATTTTCGCATAAGGACCTGTATTATCATGCATCCACTTGTCGCTTCATGAGAGCATATGCATTGTATATGCTGCAACTATAATAAACCAGTGCAATGCAAGTAGACATCACTTATTTGAATTCTATGGTGTTGACTAGACATTTATCACCTACGCTTGATTAGCTTTTTCTTTTGCTCAAGGCGTAGCATATATTAAACGCAAATATGATAAGTTCATACAAGTCAGGAACATGTCAACACTTAACAAGTCAGGAACACTTAACCATTTAAAAATAAAAAGTCCTGGCCAATTATCATTTGATAAGCCATGTGTGCATTATGGGCTACTCGATTTGTACGAGGCGGGGCGAGTCTGGATGGCCGGGTGATTGGGGCTCTGCTGGTGTGGGGCTCCCGTGGGGGTGAGCAGGGAACATGAATGGTGTAATCCCGGCCCGCTACCGTCTCCAGAATATCTTTAAATAACTCATTAAATTCTTGTCTTTCCCGAGCTGCCCTTTCTGCCTTTGAGCATCTGGGGCCCGAGCGGGAGCTGGGAGTGCACACCACTAGTGCTACCACCTGTTGCGCGTTTCGAGTCTCGACTTTCTTGACTCGAGGATTCTTCGGCCTTCGCCCTAGGCAATGTCGCTTAGGGCCTCGCTTCTTGGCATACCTCTTTATGGTGGGCACATAGCACTCCGGCGGAGGGGCGCGTATCACATGCTCCCGCCTTGTGCGCAGAGCATCTTTGCATGCTAGATCTCCATGATCCTCCATGCGTTCCGCCGCAAAAGAAAACCTGCAAGACGCACTTCAAGGGTTAAACCTTGATACAGGGTACAACTTGTTTGCATGGAAGGGATTTTAGTGTGGTTTATGAAGCGCATATGACAAGAAGGGGAAGGGTGAGACATGCATTGATTGTTGTAGAGGAATGGTCCCCATGCTGAAGTTCGTGTTGCCTCCAGTCATTAGCGGATATTAGTTTGTGATAAGTCACGTGGACTGGTTGTCGTGGAGTGGGACAGGGTACATCCTCGAAAAGATAGACCAAAAAGGGAAGAAGGTGTATAGGAAGGGACTACACCCTGTCTACACCATCAGAGTTGTTGGTCAAGGCCTCCTATGGCGGCAATATGGGTTGCATGCCCTTCACTTGGAGGTGGGCCTGGTCTCACGACTTTCAAAAGTGTGATGAGAGGAGGACCTGAGAAGCTTAGCCTGTCCAACCCAACTCTTCTCCCTGTGCTTGACTATCATTGCTTGTGTATGTTGATATTGTTTATACATGGTGACACAAAAATCAATGTTTATTTATATACATATCTATGAATCCATGTCACATCACGAGGATAAGAACCAAGTGTAGAACTCGAGGTTGTACCGGAGCGTGGCATACGCATCTAGTATTCGTGGCAGCTGACTTAATACTGATAGATATTTTGCCACGTCGAGTAGCATGGAACCTTGACCGAGTCTACTAGCAATATGTAACTCCTCCTCGGTGAGAACCTTATCAACCAAAGGGCCCTGTAGCCTAGTCCCAGCCAAGTCCGCACCCCGGATGTCAGTGAGCACTCGAAGGGAAGTTGGTGCCACGTAGGTTGGGTCTCTTTGAGACCGCCATTTGGCCAATTGCTCTTCTGAGACCGTCATGATCTGAGCCCCTAGTTCGGCCATTACAACGCTGCTCAAATTGACTCTGGCCTGTTGACAGTCGCTTTAGTAGCTCTATGTCTACGAGATTCAGTCGAGAGAGCACTTCATTGAACATGACGATTAAGCATAGTTCGTTAGCCTCCTCGTCAAGGATGAGTCGCATCTGTTCATGCAGGAGCCTGTCCTAGTGCCCGTTAAGATGTTCTTGTTCTTCCCATAATAGAGGAAAGGTCAAGTAATCTCCAAGCTGCTCCTTGGGGATCGTGCCCATGTCTGCAAGGACGTAGACACACGCGACCACTTTGAGCTTAGCCTCCAACTCAGTTGAGCATTCTACGACACTTCTATGTTCACCGAGGGCTTGCTCGGTTGCTATCTCATGCAAAGTTCTTAGAGTTTTCTTAGGCTTTAGCATGGCTGGGGGCTCAGGCCTAGATGAGCAAGATTGGTCCACGCTAGGTTTTCTTATGCTCTTGGGGTTCTTACGTTTTTCCTGAGGTTTTGCTGTTATTTCATCATGGTTCTTCTCGAATGTGACTGGTATAGATTTGTCACCGTGTTGTGACAGCGTTGTATCCACTCTTGATTGATCAATGTGAGTTCTATTTTCAGTGGATAGAGTGTTGCAAGCAATTGTTGATGGCAACGGTTGCTTTGGTTTCTCAGAACACACGGATATGTCTGGGGTTTCACCGCTATTAGGAGAGGCATCAGTGGGTTCATTGGTGGACGGACTCGATGCTTTATTCATCAGCTCTCCAGCGCCCTTCGTCTCAACGTTCTTTGGGTCCACAACCACCTGCATCTGTTGTTGTTTTCTCTGCTTTCTCCTCTTTTTCTTGGTCAATGAAGGTGCCTCTCCCAACAACTCAGGACCCTGGGCTATATCAGCTGTTGATGTGCTTGGTCTGGCCTCAGCATTTCCCTTCTCTAGTGTGTCCTTATGGGACATCGCCGTGGTTTACTGAATATCCTTGCCCGATTGTGAGGGCACAACTGCCACCCTTTTCGGAGAGTCTAGCTTTTCAACTAACTCCCCTGCGTTTAACTCCCCCGTCCTAAGCTTTAGGCACTTTAAAGGCGCTAGAGTTGTCGAGGGATTTGGTTGCAACACCTCCTCCACAAGTAAACTACTAAGGACACGTTCCACAAGGGGCATTGTCACAGCCAAGGGCTGTGACTGCTGTGGTCCCTGATTGGAAGTAGTAGCAGCTAGTTTAGTGGGCTGGCTACCCTTGGTGGATTGCGGTGTCAAGTCCCTAGGGCGATCAAAAGTGGTTATGTCTTTTGTTAGCCTTTGAGCACTCATCTGTGTAGATCGGTGATCTTGTCACATTAGGTTGCTCATGCATATCCTTGGGTCGAGAGCTACAGATGGAGCCATGTCCCACCTCTTGGACGTTTTGAAGCTTAGATGAAGATAGGAATTGGAATTGAGCAGTTTCCCTTGACAACCGCTGTTGTGCTTCCTGTGTCCGTTTGGAAAAAGAGGATGTAGGAGATCTAGGACTCTTAGGTGGACTTGGCACTCGCTGAATGATTTGCTCGAGGCTATTAGACGATTGTGCCATTTGCTTTGGTGAGTGATCAGCCTTGCCTTGAGTAATGTTGTGCCTATGATGCTTGTTCTCCCATTGGGGAATCAAAGGCTCCTTGGGCACTAACTATTCTTGTGCCTGCTCAATGGCTACGTATGACATCCGTTTATTTAGCATGCTAGGCTGGGGCTCTTTCCTTCGAACAATCATGTCTGGTTTCTTGCCTTGAGACCTAGATTTCCTCCTGTGCCATGCTTTTGATGCACTCTAGCCTTCAGCTGATATAGGCGGTTTAGCAGGGGGTTTTGGTACCCAAATCCATTGGTTGCCTGCATAATACCCTTAAGCACAAAGCAACGCTTTGGATATCCATCGCGGCGTTGTGCTAGCTCTCCATCGATGCCTTTGCCTATAAGGCTTGGGCTTCTTTCGTGGTCTTCTACGATATTTGTGAGTCCAAACCCTGTCCTTGGCCTTGTCTCTTGACCTTCTTGTTTCCGGCATGGCCTCACTCACTGGTTCTCATTGTTCGACATGTGCTTGTATCAACTCTTCCAACAAGTCCTTGCCCTCGATTGTAGGCGTGACTGTTATGTCATCATCTTCCTTGTCTTTCCCTTGAGGTTCGATGAGGTCACCCTTGCTAAAGGTGGTGACTATCCTCACACCCGGTAGTGTTAGGTGTATCCTCTATGCTACATAGTCAGCCTCACATTTGGTAGCCCTTTTGAAGGGACTTCCTAGGAGGGTTTCTTTCCTGTAGCTAGCACTTTTTGGAGAAACATGAAATAGGATAGGCAAGCTTTACGTTTCAATTGTCGCAAGGATTTTGCACTTCCCTATGAGTACTTGTGGGTGTCCCCCATAAGGGCTAAGAGTTGCACTAGTCAATGTGAGCTCTGGTTGGCCTAGTTGGATCCATGATTCATAGGTCAAGATATTAAAATCTGCTCCTTCATCAATTAGAGCATCAATAGTATCCTCTCTTTTCGCAGTGAGTTTGACCCTAAGATAAGCAGGTGGTACTATGTCTTCATCTTCCGGATCCTGGCTTGTAAATTTAAGCCTTTTAACAGATGCCCTTGAGTTCTCGACTGCACAATCAGATATGGATTCTCCATTGTTGTCTTGGATCATCAATGCAGTGCTATTCAAGGTACATCTCTCGTCAAGAGTGTCATGTCTAGTCATCTTCGCATTTGTAGCTTACTGAAGTTGCCTTTTGCTCTGACTAGACACGGTTTGAACACAATGTCTTTGTGTTCTTGTGGAGTGGCCTTTTTGCCCTTGATGGCTAGATTGGCCCATTGATGTTATAGGGTCTCTGTTTGTCTCCGCGCAATGCCTACCTTACGGGTGTAGCGAGCTTACCTTGATACCGTTCGAGTTACCTCCTCTCCCGCGCACTCCGGTAGCTCCACGATCCAAGTGCAAGCTTCAAGCAAGCTCGATCCTCCCGCTCTAAGCTCCAAGCTCCATTGCCGCAAGCAAGACAAGAGAAAAGAATAGAAGAGAGGAAGAGAGGAGAAGATGGAGAGCTTCTCCTCCTCGGTCCCTCACCCTCACACACTCACTCCCTCACACTCTCACACTCCCTCTCTCAAGCACAAGCTCAAGCAAGCAAGAACAAGATTAAGAAGAAGAAGTAAAGAGCTACTTTTGGCCACACACAAGAATGAGCTTCTCATTCACTTTTCAACTTTATATACAAAACCCTAAATCCCTTTTGGACGGTCATCCCCTTTTTCCCCTTTTTACATGGCCGATCATAGCCTAGATCCTTTTTCCCATTGTCCTTCTATCTTCCTAGCTTCCTTTCCACCGCCCGTCTACATTTACAAATTACACGGGTGAGAGCCCGACGCTCTTTTACAAGATTTCAGGGTGCGCCTTTTTATTTTAAAATGTGTCTTTCCCCTTTTACCTTTGCCTTGGACTTTTAAGGTTGCCCTTGCGCTTTTGGCCTTTTCTCCTTTTCTTTCTTCAGTCGGACTACCTTTTTTTCGCCTTTACCCTGCGTCTTTTCCACTTCTTTTTGCTTTCTTCGTGTTGGGGTTAACAGTCACACTTGTGGGTACGTCTACTCCAGTTACTCCTCAGCCGTCCGCAAATGGCACCCTTATGGGTGCTACACTGATAGATGCTACCCCGATCGATACACCAAATGTATAAGGGTCTCTTGGATATGCCCAGAAGCATGGTCATAAGAGATGAAAGAGACCAATCTTGTCGATGATAGGTCAAGAGCCATCACCATGAATAATGAGGAGAGAAGGATAATGGCTTGCATGAGAGAATTGAGCCAACAAATTTTTCAACACATCTTAGATCATTGAAAAAATAAATCGAAGGTAAGCAAGGATTACATAATAGCATTCTTGCATGAGAAGTTTCCGATTCCAGCCACAGCAAATAGGTTTTCTACGAGCTGGATGATAAAGTGCATGCGTGCATATATGTCACACAAACGATGGAACGCTCACAAGGCACTCAGAGTGGGGTTGCAAAGCCCGAGTGGCTAGACGCGGACGACTGGCACCAACTGAGGGAGATGGTTAAGGATTCTTCAAGACGTTGGAGTCAGCAACGCAAGGCGACGAGGGCACGACTAGAGGTTGGAGTGGTCCATCATCTTGAGAGTGGCGACCATATGACATATCTAGAGGACTTTGTACGTTTTTCTTTTGTTTTGCTTGCTTATTTTTTTACAATATCCTTTGTACTGACAATCATGTTTTTAACAGTTAATATTTTGTTTCCTTTACAACACTCCATTACAAATCGTAATCCGATCGACTTTGAGACTCGATATGCAAAAAGACACGATCTCACTGCATTGATCGACCGATTATATAAACGCAGCAAACGATCGAACGCTCACAAGGCACTCAGAGTGGGATTGCAAAGCCCGAGTGGCTAGACACGGACGACTGGCACCAACTGAGGGAGATGGTTAAGGATTCTTCAAGACGTTGGAGTCAGCAACGCAAGGCGACGAGGGCACGACTAGAGGTTGGAGTGGTCCATCATCTTGAGAGTGGCGACCATATGACATATCTAGAGGACTTTGTACGTTTTTCTTTTGTTTTGCTTGCTTATTTTTTTACAATATCCTTTGTACTGACAATCATGTTTTTAATAGTTAATATTTTGTTTCCTTTACAACACTCCATTACAAATCATAATCTGATCGACTTTGAGACTCGATATGCAAAAAGACACGATCTCACTGCATTGATCGACCGATTATATAAACGCAGCAAAGTCACTCATTTTTCTTGTCCATAGTAACTATGTTTAATTAGAATGCATTATTGTATGTTGGACTGATGTATAGTTGTTTCTTTTTTTACAATCTGTTCGATGCTGCTTTGCCAACAAGACAAGCTTTCGAATAGTGAGAATATATAGCTCGTCCTTAGATCCTTGAAGCTTACACACTCTTCTTTTTTGGTCACCTGATCTATGTAAGCATTTTCTATACAATAGTGATATCTTACCATGATTATAACAGTCGCTTTCATTATGCGATCGTATATTTATTTCATGTATCAGTATTATGATTTGAATACACTTTATATTTATTTACACGAGCATTGTACACTGTGCAAAAACTATTTTGTATGGCCCAAATAAAACACATAATTTTTTTCCATATTACTGTCGCTATTAACGTCACAAATTTACTGCACAAATTTACTGCACGCGTTGTTATTGTCATCGTTATTAACGTCGCAAAGCATCGTTATTTGCTTGGATATTAGATACCGATACAAATAGCGACGCTAATAACGACACTAATATTGACTATTCTATGGCGTCGCCAATAACGACACTTTTTGCGATAATAAAAACAAATTTCTTTATTTATATTTTTGTCGCTTTTAACGTCAATATAAGACCTACATTTTGTAGTTGATGAATAAATCAATTATGCATTTGTAGCTACTTCAAAACCTTTTATTGAAATAATGTTACTTCATTCACACAAGCTATTAAGATCATGTGAATTAAGTAGATTCTACAATTTTCTACTTGTAAACTTCAATGGATAAGTAACCATCTACAAAACCAAATAACATTCTTGCACATTATCCAAGACTAATTATTACGCAAACTATAACTATGAAACAAAAGTTTATTAGTATAGTTTATTAGGCTTCATTTTAATGAAGACAAATAAGAATATCATACAATTGAAAGATAAGAGCTAACTTAATTTACATAACATTGAGAAAGTAGTTGCTTGTGATATTGAAATGTAATATAAGAAAATGGAGGATGAAACAAATGTGTAAGAAAGTGATTATGGGTAGATTAGGTGACAACTTTCCACCATTAGTATTATCTAAAGCACAAATGTAACCCTCACTTGTGTTTGCATAACCTAAAGATAATATATTTTCATACTCCAAAAGGTATAACTAAGTTTGAAGGTTCATATCAAAAGAAAACATTGTATATTGAAGACGGCCAAAGTGAGGCTATTGTTCACCTTGAAAACATCAATGACATTCCTTTTGATCCACCTAGTCTTACCAAGTCCCATGTTTCTAAACAACCAAATTAGGATTTCAACTTTTGATTTACGATAGATCCACTTACAAACAACTATTAAGTATTGTCTTGTTATGTTAATCAATTACGACAATATATAATTGTCAAGTTAGAAATCTTCAACACAAATTGTGAGATGCATCTCTCAATTTACATGTCACTTCCCCTACAATCACTACAATGTTATAATTTCCAACCAATATCTCAACAATTAGCCAACAATTGACTATGTTCTTGGCAACACTAGCCTCTTAACCAATCAATTTTCTTTTACATGCAACTACACAACATTTAAATCACAATGCAATTAGCTAAGGACAAGCAACTGCCAATACTACACATTAGCAAGGTGTTTGGCTAACAACAACCTCTACTTCCAAAACTTCAAGTACCTACCATTCAAAAGTACTCTAACCTTGTCCACCCTTACAAAAGGGCCAAAAGTGCAAGACCAAGTTGTTTACTTAACACGTGAGCCTAAGCTACAACAACATACAAGACTAGAAGACGCTGAGTTTACAAAGATTTTACTACTTATCTTCAGGTGATACATGATGTACATCACCATGATGATAACGGTCTTCTGCATCTCAGGCTTTCCTATATTTCATGAACAACAGCTACCCTTGGTTTGGTTCCCCTGCGTCTTGCACCCTTCCTCGCAGTCTTCTTGCAAGGCCACTACCTTCGTGTTACCAAACGGAGTAGCCGATTTCTTCAGATTCGCCGCCAGCACCTTCTTGCTCACCACGCCATAGATCTCCTTCACCACAGTCCGGAAGGCCTTGCTCACGTTAGTGGAGTCCAACGCGGACGTCTCCATAAAGAACAGGTTCTCCGACTCTGCAAGAGCCTTGCCTTCTTCCACGCTCACCTGTCTCAAATGCTCCAGGTCGCACTTGTTACCGACGAGCATAGTTACGACGCTCATGTCTGAGTGGACTGCGACACGCAAAAAGAGATCGACAGAAAAACAGTTAGGCACAAAGCGACAAAAGCTAGAGCGAGAAACATCAGGCAGATGCTAGGACTCCGAGCTGGCCGAGGGCAGAAGCCCTACGAGATGAGAAACAAAGGAGAATGCAGAGGAGAAAAGCTGAATTTATAATTATGACAGACAAAGGAGGATGGAGAAAAGAAGCGCTGACCTCGGGAAAAATGTTCTGGATAAACTGTAGCAGAAGGCCAAAACGGAGAGCAGAAACGCTGAATTCAGGAGGGCCAAAGGAGGATGAAGAAAATAAACGCTGACCTCAGGAAAGAGGACTGCAGAACGGGAGCAGAAGGCCAAGATGGAGACGAGAAAAGCTAAATTCGCGTAATTGGACGGCGAAAACCCTATGCAGCGACAAAACACAGGTAAAAGGAGCGCAAGAAGCCTGGCAGAGGTAAAACATAGGAAAACGGAGAAGAGGAACCGTAGCAGAGGCAAGAATGCAGGAAAACCGAATGCATAGACCCTAGCAGAGGCATAATACAGGAAAATGGAGCGCATAAATCCTGGCAGACTCAAATCACAGGAAAATGGAGAGCATGAACCCTAGCAGATGATAAAGACTGTGGTAACTAGTGTGATAAGAAACCTTGGCTCCCGTACTTACGCCGGAGTTCTTCCAGCCATCTCTGAATGCTCTCGAAGGTGATCTTCCTGGTTATGTCGTAGACGAGGAGAGATCCGACGGCTCCCCTGTAGTACGCCGAGGTCACGGCCCGGAAACGCTCCTGGCCCGCCGTGTCCCAGATTTGAGCCTTGATCTTCTTGCCGTCGATGATTAGGCTCTGCGACTGAAACTCGACGCCGATGGTGGCCTTGGAGTTGGATTGAAACTCATTGCGCGCGTACCGCGACAGCAGATTCGACTTCCCTACCGCTGAATCGCCTGTGATGATGATCTTGAACAGATAGTCTTCGCTCGTCTCCTCATCGTAGGCCATCAGAGGAGGATGGGGAGACCATGAAGCCGAGGCAGAAGACGACCAAGATCGCCATGCGTGTCAATGCAATGGGATGAAGGGGGTGGGGAATTGGTTGTAAAAAGGGCCTGACAGCGAAGCAAGACAGTAAAGAGAGGAAGCGGAGGAGCCCACCACACGACCTCCCTCATCGCTCCACGATCTCGTTTCAATGTCGGCAACTGCCACATGAGCGCTACTCTGCACCACCACCTCTTCAATTCTTTCTTTCTGCATCCGCATGGTGGTGATGGCCATCTCGTTTACCTTCGGGGTCGTGGAGAAAGTCGGTGGCTGCATTTCAAGTTCGGGGAGGACAAGTTCTCTTACTCTGTTCTCATGCAAAGTGTACTGCTGGGGAAAACCATTATGGGTGCGAGTTTGAATCTTTACCATACTTTTCTCTCATTGCAAATTCTACTGCAGGGCGCAACCATTAATGGTGTAAGATTGCATGCTTATTGTGCACAGGACGAAAGGATTGATGTGGTTCAACTAACACACTCCTATCTAATTTACAACTACCATTTTGGGCGGGAGTGCCACGATGCTTTTTTAAGCGAGAATCAAATCCATTTTTTTTAAAGCGTGAATCAAATAACAAATGGGTTGTACTTACTATTTAGAGAAGAAATAACAAATGGATTGTACTTAGAGAAGGGATAGAAGCTTAATAGATTTCTTAGAGTGTTGCTATACACTTAGTCTTTACTTGCATCCAAACTTAAATGTGTATTAATAATTATTATATTATCATATTATGTTGGTTGTAAGTTTGAAACGCCCCAAACCTCTTGAGCGTTTTTCGAACTTTTTTCTTTCCCAACCTTTTCTTTTTAATTAAAATTATTTTTATCACTTCTAATCACTCTTTCTCTCTTCCCCCTTTTTAATTAAAACCTTCTCTCTCTCTCTCTCTCTCTCTCTCTCTCTCTCTCTCAATTAAATCAAACTTTTTATTGACGTCTCTTTATCTTTTTTTTAAATCAAAATCTTCTCTTTTTTCCTTTTTTGGTTTGATTAAACTTTTTAGTTTAAAGTTTTTTTAATTAAATATTTTTAATTTTTTTAAAAATATTCATTTTACAATTAAATGTGTTTAAAAGTCATACTTTGAGAGAGAGGGCAAAAGGGAGAGTGAGAGAAGGAGAAGAAGAAGACGAAGAAGAGCAAGAGAGAATGAAAAAAGGAAAAAAGAGGAGAGAGAAGAAAAAGAAGAAGGTAGAGAGAAGAAAAGTAGAGAGAGAGAGAGAGAGAGAGAGAGAAGAAGAAGAAGAGGAGGAGGAGGAGGAGGAGAGAATATGAACAAAGAGAGAATTATAGAAAGAGAGAGTAAAAATTTAAAAGAGAGAAAGAGAAAAGAAAAAATTGAAAGAGAGAATGAAGAGAGAGATAGAGAGAGGGAAGAAAAAAAGGAAAAAGAGGAGGAAAAGAAGAAAAAGAGAGGAGAGAGGGGGAGAGAGAAGAAGAGAGAGAGAGAGAACTAAAAAAAGGCAAAGAGAGAGAGGGGGAAGAGAAAGTGAGAGAATAAAAAAGGAAAAAAGAGGAGAGAAGAAAAGGGGAGAGAGAGAGAGAAAAAGAAGAAAAAGAGAGAGATAAAAGTAAAAAGAGAGGTAAAGAAAAAAGAAAAAATTTAAAGAGAATGAGGCGAGAGAGAGAGAGAGAAGAAAGAAAAAAGGAGAGAGAGAGAGAGAGAGAGGAGAAGAAAGAAGAAGAAAAGAGAGAAAATTTAAAAGGGAGAGACAAAAGAAATTTTTTAAAGGGAATGGGAGGAGAGAGAGAGAGAGTGTGTGTGTGTGTGTGTGAAGAAGAAAATGAAAAGAGAGAAGAGAGGGGGTAGAGAGAGAAAGAGAGAAGGAAAAGAGAAGAGGGGGGAGAAGAAAAGCGGGAGAGAGAGAGAGAGAGGAAAAAGAAGAGAGAGAGGGGGGAATACAGAGAGAATGATACGGAGAGGAAATATCAAATTTAAAAGAGAGAGAATCAAAAAGGAAAAAGAGAAAGACGAAAAGGGATCTCTTTCTCTCTTCCATTTTTAAAACTCTTCTAATTAAATATTTTTTTAAAAAAATAAAATATATTTCTTTTAATTAAATATTTCTTAACATTTTTATTTTAAATATTTTGACATAGTTTTTTGCATAGTTTGAGAGAGAGGGGGGAGACAGAAGAAAAAAGAAGAAGAACAAGAAGAGAGAGAGAGAGAGAGAGAGAATATTAAATTTAAGAGAGAAAATAAAAAAGAAAAAAAGAGAAGAGAGAAAGAAGGAAAAGAGATGAGAGAAGGGGGAGAAGAAAAGGAGAGAGAGAGACAGAGAGAGAGTCTAGGAGGAGAAGAAGAAAAAGAAAAGAGAAGAGGGAGAGAGAGAGAGAAGGAAAAGAGAGGAGAGAGGGGGGAGAAGAAAACAAGGAAGAGAGAAGAAAAGTGGGGTCAGAGGGGGCAAAGAAGAAAAGTAGAGAGAGAGAGATAGAGAAAGAGAGAATTATAAGTTTGATGTGTGTGTGTGTGTGTGTGTGTGAACAAGGAGATGAGAGAAAATCAACTAAAATAAAGGGTAGAGAGAGGGGGGGAAGAGAAAGAGAGAAGAAGAAGAAGAAGAGAGAGAGAGAGCTATAGAGAGAGGAAAGATAAAATTTAAGAGAGAGAGACAGAGGAAAAATAAAAGAAGGAAAAAAGAGGGGAGAGAAAGAAGGAAAAGAGGAGAGTTGGGGAGAGAGAAGAAAAGCAAGGAGAGAAGAAAGAGAGAGAAGAAGAAGAATAGAGAGAATATGCACAGAGAGAGAGCATTATAGAGAGAGAAAATATAAAATTTAAAAGAGAAAGAGAGAAAAGAAAAAAATTTAGAGAGAGAGAAGAAGAAGAAGAAAATAAAATAAAATAAGAGGAGACATAGAGAGAAGGAAAAGAGAGGAGAGGGGTGGGAGAAAAAAAGGAGAGAGAGAAAATAGGAGAGAAGGGGGAGAAGAAAGGGGGAAAGAATGAGAGAGAAGAAAAGGAAAGAATTATAGAGAGAGGAAATATAAAATGTTAAACGAGAGAGAGAGAGAGAGAGAGAGAGAGAGAGAGAAGAAGAAGAAGAAAGGAAAAAGGAGGAAAGAGAGAGAATGAAAAGAGAGAGGAGGGGAAAAATAAGAGAGAGAGAGAGAAAGAGAGAGGTCTGAGAGAGTGAAGAAAAGGAGAGAGAAAGAATAAAAAAATTAAAGAGAGAATGAAGAGAGAGAGAGAGAGAGAAAGTAAGAAGAAAAAAGGAAAAGAGATGAGAGAGAGAGAGAGAGAGAGAGAGAGAGAGAAGGAAAAAGGAGGAGAGAGGGGAGAGAAGAAAAGTCAGGATAGAGGGGAAGAGAAGACAAGTAGAGAGAGACAGAGACAAAAAGAGAGAGAATGTAATGTTTGATGAGAGAGAGAGAGAGAGAGAGAGAGAAGGAGATGAGAGAAAGTCAACTAAAATAAAGGGCAGAGGGAGGGGGGAAGGGAAAGAGAGAAGGAGGAGGAGGAGAGAGAGAGAGAGAGAGAAGAATAATAATAATAATAATAAGAGGGGGAGAAGGGAAAGAGAGGAGAGAGAGAGAGAGAGAGAGAGAGAGAGAGAGAGAAGAAGAAGAAGAAGAAGAAGAAGAAGAAGAAGAAAAGGAAAGAAGAGGAGGGAAAGAGAAGGAAAACAGAGGAGAGAGGGAGGGAGAAGAAAAGGGGAGAGAGAGAATTTAACGTTTGATGAGAGAGAGAGAGAGAGAACAAGGAGATTTTTTAATTAAAACTCCCTTTTTCTCATGTTTAATCACTTTTTCTCTCTTCCCCCTCCCTTTTTTAATTAAACTCTCTCTCTCTCTCTCTCTCTCTCTCTCTCTCTCTCTCTCTCTCTCTCTCTCTCTCTCTCAATTAAACCAAACTTTTCACAAATGTCTCTTTCTCTCCTTTTTTAAATAGAAAGTTTCTCTCTCTTCTCCCCCTCTTTTAGTTTGATTAAACTTCTTAATTTAAAATTTTCTTTTTTCCTTTTAATTAATTATTTTAAAATATTTTTTATGCTTTTAAAAATTAAACATTTTTGAAGGCTATACTTTGAAAGAGAGGGGGAAAGGGATAGAGAGAGAAAAGAGTAAGAATAAGAATAAGAAAAAAAGGGGGGAAGAGAGAGAAAAATATAGAGGAAATATAAAATTTAAAAGAAAAAAAGAAAAAAATTAAAGAGAATGAAGAGAGAGAGAGAGAGAGAGAGAGAGAAGAAGAAGAAGAAGAAGAAGAAGAAGAGGGGGGAAAACAAAGAGAGAGAGAGAGAGAGAGAGAGAGAGAGAGAGAGAGAGAGAGAGAGAGAGGAACAAGAGAGAGAATATGAATAAAGAGAGAATTATAGAGAGAGAGAGAGTGTGTGTGTGATAAAATTTAAAAGAGATTAAAGAAAGAGATTTAAAGAGAATGGAGAGAAAGAGAGAGAGAGAGAGAAGAAAAACCGGGACATAGGAGAAGAGAGAGAGATGAGAGAAAATAAACTAAAATAAAAGGCAAAGAGAGAGAGAGAGAGAGAGGGGAGGGAGGGAGGAGGAGAGAGAGAGAGAGAGAATTATAGAGTGAGAAAATATCAAATTTAAAAGACAGAATATGAAAAAGGAAAAGGGAGGAGGGAGGAGAAAAGATGAGACAGAAGAAAAGTAAGGATCAAAGAAATGGAGAGAAATATATAAGATTTAAAAGAGAGAGAAAAATTTAAAGAGAGAGAGAGAGAGAGAGAGAGAGAGGAGAGGAGAAGAAGAACAAGAACAAGAAGAAAAAGGAAAAAAGGAAAAAGGAGAGAGAGAGAACAAAAAGAGAGAAGAGAGGAGGAGAAGAAAAGAGAGAGAGAGAGAGAGAGAGAGAGAGAGAGACGAGGAGAAGAAGAAGAGGGGGGAAACAGAGAGAGAGAATGATAGAGAGAGGAAACAATATAAAAGAGAGAGAATAAAAAAGAAAAAAAGAGGAGAGAGAGAGAGAGAGAGGAGAGTGGGGGTGAGAAGAAAAGGGGAAAGAGAGAGAGAAGAATAAAAAAAGCAAAAAGGAGGAGAAGAAAAGTGGAGAGAGAGGGGAAAGAGAAGAAAAGGAGAGAGAGAGAGAGAGAGGTCTCTTTCTTCCCCTTTTTAAATAAAAAATTTCTCTCTCTTCCTCCCTCTTTTCTCCCTCTCCTTTAGTTAGATTGAGCTTTTTAAGTTGAACTTCTCTTTATTTTTTATTTGTTCTCTTTTAATTAAATATTTTTAAAAGATTTTTAAATTTTTTTTTGATATAGTTTTTCATATACTTTGAGAGAGAGAGGGAGGAAGGGAGAGAGAAGAAGAAGAGAGAGAGAGAGAGAGAAAGAGAAGAGAAAAATTAGAAATAGAGGGAGAAAAGAGGGGAGAGAAAGAGGAGAAATGGATTGTCGAGTGGCAACTTCGCTTGCCCCTTGGTGGCAGTGAAGTTGTCGCAAAGCAGGCTAGCATTCTGCATGCACAAAGCACATACTGAATGCTAGTATTTAGTAAGAAAGAAAGAAAAAAGGCATGCCACACCTTGCAAACTTTACCTATTTGATATGCAAAATGTTTAGTAGGTTTGCACGCCACCTTACTCTTATTGAATCTTGTTAATTACAAACATCCACAAACTAAAGTCTAGCAAGGCAAACAAACCCAATAAGCAAATCTCTCTCTCTCTCTCTCTCTCTCTCTCTCTCTCTCTCTCTCTCTCTCTCTCTCTCTCTCTCTCTCTCTCTCTCTCTCTCTCTCTCTCTCTCTCTCTCTCTCTCTCTCTCTCTCTCCGTCACTCCCTCCCTCCCTCACACACACACACACACACCCCCCTTGGCCACATGAGCACAATCCGATAGGCATTTGGCTTCCTTTACTTGAGATGGCAACACACCCCTTCACTACACTTGAAGTGATAGTCCAATTAGTTGGGTACGTTAGGTGTGTGCATACATGCCAGTTGTTTAAAACTCAAGTTAGGCAGATCGGGGAGGGGGGCCACCATTCACCAATGCACAAAGCTCATACATTTAATCAGTGAAAGACGGTTTAAGCCGTCAAATAAACTTTTCCAAATGGTAGATATAAGCATATTTTTTTAAAAACACACCCCTTCCCTTGTGTAGACAAAATAGGATCAGAAGGTTAAATCCCTGCCTAATGAACAACAACGACATGTTATGATTTCTAGAGGACATGTAAGCTCCGATATCCACTCAGTTTATGCCACGTCACAATGGTGCTAACCTATTGGAAACTTACGCAACTTGCACTTGTAACTATAGGAGCCACATTCTAGATTCAAGCTACACATATCTTTGCTACAATCTGTCTGATAGGCAACTCCCAAATGGAAGTCAGATGTGCATGTGCCCAAGGCTCTCTCTCTCTCTCTCTCTCTCTCTCTCTCTCTCTCTCTCTCTCTCTCTCTCTCTCTCTCTCTCTCTCTCTCTCTCTCTCTCTCTCCCCAAAAAAAATTTCAACCTTTACTAGTAGTAAAGCTATTGTGAAGAATGTTTTCCCACCAAGGCCTAGTTTGCCACCAGGATAGGAATTTATCTTGAAACTTACAAGTTCTATTACCTTTCAAAAGCACAGCTGATTTTACATTGGTGATCAATTCATGTAATGGTTGGGAGCATGGTTCAAAATAATTTGAAACCTATCCACAATTACATTTTTCAAAATTAGCTTACCTTTTTTTGTTCGGTTGCATAAACTTTAATGCTTTAAAAGCCTATATTTATATCTTAAATGTTATCACACATACAAAGCAAGTCTCTATGGATTTCTAACTAATGTTGAAACTGGTTGGAAACCATTATGGTGGTGCAAATAGGTCCATAATAGCATTCCCAAGGAAGTAAGTCACTATTTACTTGCCTCACTTCTTGTCTATGTAGATTTTTGCCTTCATCACTTTTCCACACACACACGCACACACACACACACACACACACACACACACACACTCTCTCTCTCTCTCTCTCTCTCTCTCTCTCTCTCTCTCTCTCTCTCTCTCTCTCTCTCTCTCTCTCTCTCTCTCTCTCTCTCTCTCTCTCTCTCTCTCTCTCTCTCTCTCTCTCATCTACTTATACAAAAACACACTCCTTTACTTATTCAAACACACACTCCTTTGGTTTCTTCTTCTTCCATTTATTATCTATTCCTCTCTCTCTCTCCCACCTCTTATGGTAATTTTGTGCAATGTAAAGAGCAAGTTGTTAGAAAAATGAACTTGCCACATTGAGCTTTGCTTTTGTCATGCTAATCTCACTAAAGAATAATTCTATCAAATTGTTGGAGTTTAAAGCAATAAAGTGTTTTTACTTATTTTAACTTAAGACGCGGTCCACAAGTACCGGGCATGAAATGTACCATATGATAAATATAAGATATATCTAAGTTTTGCACATAAATCCAACCATCTAATACACATAGGCACAAAGAACATAGCAAATCAACAATGTTGAATCATATAATCGATTTCTTGATATAATTATTATAGCAAAAGTTGTAGTCAAGTGTTATAAAAAGAGTTCATATGCCAACAAAAAATTGAGAATTTCTCTAAGAGAATGAATCGGAATGGAGCTTCCTCTTTCTCTCAAATCATTGAAAAGATTTTTATTTTAAAGAAAAACATGAAAGGTAATGCTACATTAGAAGCTACAGTTTGTTCTTATGCCAACAGGGATGATGTGCTAATCTTTTCCCCCTCTTTCTTAGGCCTTTAATGAAAGAAAATCACAATGCAAATATTAGTGCATGACCAGTAGAAAATAATAATACTTGGTTTCATATTTGCATATCAATCTATATGTGCTATTTGAATTTGATGCAATGTGTACTATTGATGCAATGATACAAAACACCCCAAGTCCTTGAACTTGTACTTGGTCTAGCTTACGAGTATCTATTTAGTGTGACATTGTCTAAACTTTTGCTACCATCACACTCAGCCAAGCGGACATATAAACTTTTGAGTATAACCTATATATACAATCTCATCAAGCATTAAAAACATGGTATCTATATTAATATCAATTTGCAAATACTCAATGACTCTTACTAGCATCTTTCTTATATAAGGTTGGTTAGTTGCTAATATAGCATGAAATATAGTTCCTTTTGATATTTAGAAGCTACATAATAATCTCAACTTGGAGTCGGTATTTGCAAAGCCAAGCAAATACTTAACAACATGAAAGAACCCATTATCCAACAAAGCAGTTTTCAAACATAACACAAAGAACAATTCACTAATGAGGGACTCAAGTAACCTATAAATACAATCTCATCAAGCATTAGAAACATGGTATCTATATTAATATCAATTTGCAAATACTCAATGACTCTTACTAGCATCTTTCTTATATAAGGTTGGTTAGTTGCTAATATAGCGTGAAATATAGTTCCTTTTGATATTTAGAAGCTACATAATAATCCCAACTTGGAGTAGGTATTTGCAAAGTCAAGCAAATACTTAACAACATGAAAGAACCCATTATCCAACAAAGCAGTTTTCAAACATAACACAAAAAACAATTCACTAATGAGGGACTCAAGTAACCCTATATAGCTTTTAACAAATGCATCTCCCCAAGAAAGCAAATCATGTCATTACACTTCTTAAAATGCATCCTTGTGCACAATATATGTGGTATCATTCATATTCCCTACATTTTAATTAGGCAACACCATAACATGATTTCACCCTCAAATTTATAGCATACAAGTAATTATGAGTAAATATAGATGCTTGTAAATATAAATGAATAATAAACAAAGCTTAGCCTTGTAACATATTGATTATGAAAGTAAATTTTAGTCAAATAAGAAACTATCTTCATAGTATATGAGCTATGTGAATTGTGAGAAATTAAAGTAATTCGAGAAATAAAAACTCAATCTATTCGATTAGTTCATGTTATTTCAACAACTATCACCTAAAAGGCTTGAATATTAATCTTATGCACTACTTAGCTTCCATATCCCCTAGAGTTTTATCACAAGACTTTTCACAGCATATACTAGTTTAAAGTGAATACCAATGCTTGTAAATGCAAACCACAATGAACAAAGCCTAGTCTTGTTGATTGTCATAGAAAATTCTATAGGAAAAAGAAACTATCTTTGTCTCATAGTAAATGAACTATGTAAATTATGAGAGATAAATTCAAAAATATAAACGGCTTTTTTCTATATTTGTTCATTTTATTATTTTAACAAGTATTAGCTCTTGCCTTGAATGTCAATCTTGAGCCATTACTCAGTCCCTTTCTTGAAATCACATCTCTAAGATCCAATGCATTTTAGCACTCCATAGAGTACAAAAATGAATTGTCACTTGTCTCTATGATTAAATCCATGTTATAAGGTTGTATGACTTCTCTCAACATCAATCACATCGTATGATGGTTTAAAGTAGTCATGTTTATATTTTGTGATGCAAATATGATACATTTATTGAAATGCATTTCAACGTTACTTGATGGTACATACTATCGACCAAGGCTTTGATAGAATATCTTTCCAATACTATGCCCGAGAAAATCTAGATTAACAATCATTTCTAATATCTACCCCTTTCCCTATCCCTTGAATCCGACCAATGAATCCATTTTCTCTTGCATCACTATCTACATATACTTGCATAATCTCAAGGACTCTTAATTCATTAACATCTACCACTAGAAGTGAGAGTAACACAAGGATATATTGACAATATCCTCATGAGAGCTCTTGATTGATATGACTTGCATGATATGTGTAAAATTTACTCTAAAGAAAGTAAATTTTTTATCAAATGGTTTATCACACTTGAAAATAGGCCTAAAAGCTTTCTTAATGTTATATGACAATGGCTTTTCAACTTGGTAGACAAATAGTTATAAAGAAAAGTCCATCTAAGCCTACTTCCACTATCTGAAAAAACATATACCAAAGCTTACACCTATAGCATAACTACATAATATACACCTTCCTATCCATAATTCAAGATTGCTCCATAAGAACAAAAACTCATACAGTTGCTCTACATTGTCATATACAAATTGATTTTGCAAAACATGGTTTGGATTTATGAGATTTTATCAGCTCAATAAAGTTGAATAGTCTTTGTCCATGCTATCATAGAAAATCATGGAGAGTATAGTGACAAATATCTATTGGATGTCTCTTGTTTTAGAATATCAAGAGACACATGCCCATATTTGCAATATGTATAGAATGTTGTCTGCCAAATGTATCAAACACCTTTCTTAAAGTTTACTAGGTTGAGGAGACAAAAAAAAAAGAGTACATCAAATAAATTACAAAAATAAACTTTGATTTGGATACAAGTGGCATAGATTATACATATTATCTTGAAACAAGATCTTCATTCTATATAACTTTTGATACATTATCTATCTTGGAAGATCATATGATTCTCACTAAACAAGTGTACTCAAAAGTACCAAATATCTAGCTTCTCATTGTGTGGTGGGCAATCATATAATTGCTAATGTGTCTCAAAAGTGGACACATCCAAATGTCTTTGGATCTCATTCACCTCATGGGCCCTCATAAAATATGGTACTAAATCAACATGAGCACAAAATTTGATGGTTGCAAGGCTTGGTCACTTTGTATATGTACTCATGAAAACATTAGATAGTTTCTCACACACGCGCGCACACGCACACACACACACACACACACACACACACACACACACACACACACACACACACACACACACACACACACACACACACACACACACACACACACACACACACACACACACACACACACACACACACACACACACACACACACACACACACACACACACACACACACACACACACACACACACACACACACACACACACACACACACACACACACACACACACACACACACACACACACACACACACACACACACACACACACACGCGCGCGCGCGCGCGCGCGCGCGCGCGCACAGAGTTAGGGATTGAAAATTTGATTGTTAGAGGGAAGCAACAATGGGATCAAGGTAGAAGCTATGGGCTGCAAGTGGATTGAGAGATAGAGGAGCATAGGAGAGTTTTGGGTACAAAATGAATGGTGCCCTTATTTTTTATTATCTTCACTTATATATGACCCTACATTGTGTATTTATACAAGGCATGCCTACCTCACTATAGGCCATTGATCTATACCCCAAAAACCTCACATTTAAAGGTCAATGTGTCTTTATGGAAGTATAAGAAGAAAATGAAGATACTATTCAATGTTGATAAGCACTCTGCATTTGTGCAAAACTCTAAGAAGGTAGACTCATTGTGAGAAGATCTACAAAGTTATCATCCGTATGAATCTTGAAAAGTCTAGTGCACTTGTCCTCAAGAATCTCCCTAATGAAGTGATACTTCACCTCAATTTGATTTGTCTTTGCATGAAAGATAAAGTTTCATGCCAATTGAATGACACTCTAAGTGTCATACCACAATGTAGTCACCTCTTCTATAATATCCAAGTCTCCCACTAGACAACTAAGCCATATAGCTTCCTTGTAAGCCTCAATGATGGCTACAATTATATGTGCCTCAATGGTGGATAAAGTTGTACATGGCTGCAATCAAGAGATCCTATACTGCAACACATGAGAAAGAGAAGACAAAACCTATATTAGACCTCCTAGATTCTACACTCCCTGAAAAATCAACATCCATATCTAAGAATAGATGGTTCTTCCTTTTGAAGCATATGGACATAGATCTAGTGCCATTCAAGTATCGCATGATACTTTACTACCTTCAAATGCTTCATGCTAGGTTTTGCCACATATACCGACTACCAACTCCCACTCCATAGACCGTATCTGGACATGTAGCAACCATGACATACACCAATCTATGAGCTACGGATGCATAAGGAACTTTGCCCATGTTAGGATTTTGCTCATATGACTTGGGGATGTTCTTTTCTCTAAGTTTCAAATATGGAAGTGATGGAACACGAATAGCCTTTTTCCTCTCCATATTGAAATGCTCCAATACCTTCCCAATGTATTCCTTCTAAGACAAATAGAGTATCTTTTTGTCTCAATCTTGCACAATGCACATAGCAAGAATGTAGCCAACTTCCCTAAGTCCATGGTCAAAGGTTTTGTGCAATCTATTGTTTAAGGCATCCATATCCATAACAAACTTTCCAGCAATTAACTTGTCATCCACATAAAGAATGTAGATCATAAGGCTACCGTCTCTAGCCTTTCTAGTATATAGAAAGTAGTCACTCACTTCTAGTGTACCCTTGAGATCACATAAAGGCATTGAACTTATGATACCATTCCTTGGGATCCTATTTCAAGCCATATAAGGTCTTAAGCAACTTAATATCAATTGTTCCTTGTCTTTCATAATAAACCCCTCATGGTATTGTGTGCAGCCCTCATTCAAGAAAGAAATATTTACATCCATCTGAACCAAGTTCATATTCCTTCTATCAACCAAAGCAAGAAACAACAAAGGGTTGTCATCTTGACTACTAGTGAGAATATCTCATCAAATTTGATTCCCTTCTCATCCTTGAATCCTTGCCTTGTACTTAGGCAATGCATTAGATGGAGATACCTTCTATTTGTAGACAAATTACATAGTAGTGTATGTTTTCCCTTAGGTCTAGGAAGTGACTTCCAAGTCGCATCTTTTACTAAATAATCCATCTTTGATTGCATAGCTCTCTTCCACTTATGACTATCATCCCTAGTCATAATATTGGCATAATAAGAAGGTTCACAACAATCTATAACCATAACATGGTCTAAAGATGGAGCATATCTATTTGGCAATCTAGAAACCCTTATATTCCTACATAAAACTGAGAGCATTTGGATGTCCCACCTATCTATCTTGTAAGATATGAGGTTGTATACCATCTCATGGCACTCCCACCTTAGCATTAGCGAGTTGTCTAAGCCTTACATCATGTAGAATGGATCGTACAATCTGCTCATGTGTTGTGTCAACCCATTCTCTTAAACCACCTCTATGTGGATCTCAATCATTTTAATAGGCTAATTATACATCGTACACTCCTTAAAGATGACACCATGCATGCATACTACCTTATTTGATTTAGGATCTCACAAGCAATAGCTTATTCACTTGAATCTCTCCATGGCCAAGAAAAATGCATTTCTTGGGGTTAGAATCAAGCTTACTTTTCTAGTCCTTAGGTTTATGCATAAATGCCTCATAGTAGAAAACAGGCAAGTGATCATAACTAGAACTCTTGCTAGATTGTAACTACTATGGTATCTTACCATCTGATGGGCTTTCTAGGAGACATGTTGATCAAATGCACTATTTTCTCTACAACTTTATCTCAAAATCCATTAGTGAGACTAGCATTAGAAGGCATACCATGGTGATCACTTTTTTTATGTGAAAGCCAAAACTTTAGTTGAACTATTCAATCCCCAATAACCATGGGGAGATTTTGTGTTTGTCCTCAAACCATGGTTCAACTACCATGGTAACAATACCTGTTAGATTTTGGTTGGTTGTGGATTGTGATAGCCTATGATGAGTTTTTTTTTCCTTGTTCATGTGAAAAGTTTGTCTATTGATCTAATGTGGTTGGACTTTCCGCTTCTACTATGGTTGATCTAGAAGGCATTATGTTTGAGGCATATTAGGAGAACATATAGTCGTTGCTCATCTCCTCATTGTATGCTATCAGAGGAGGAGGAGGACACCATAAGGGTGAGACAAAACATGACTAGGATCATGAGGCATGTCTTGATAATGGGAAGAAGGGGGTAGGAATTTGGTTGTAAAAAGGACATGACAATGAAGCAAGACAATAAAGAGAGGATGAGGGGGAGCTCACCACTTTGACCTCCCTCATTGCTCCACAATCTCTCTTCAATGTCAACAACTACCACATGAGACCTGCTTTTGTACCACCACCTCTTCAATTCTTTCTTTCTGCATCCAAGTGGTACTGATAGTCATCCTTCTTGCCATGGAAAAGGCTAGTGGCTGGTTTTCATGTTTTAGGAAGGAGAGGTGCTTGTACTCTATTGTAATGAAGGAGACCTAAAAGAGAGAGAGAGAAGGAAGAAGATTGTAGAAGAGAGAGAAGAAGAGAGCAGAGGAGAGATAAAGACTAGGAGAAGAGAGAGAAAGACATGAAAAGAGAGAGAAAGAGGGAGAAAGAGGGGACACATGGGGTTGCATAAGTTGAAAAGTGTACTGCATCAACCCTTATATGTGACATGTGTACAGATGAAGGGTCTCCTAAACGGACATGTTTTCTTGATCCGTAATATGAGCATGATCTTTAAGATCTACATGATCTTCTTTCTTGAATGAAAGTTCGTCTTGCTTTGGACCCACATCAAAATGGTCTTCAGCAAGATCTGTCATATCCTTGGCATAATGATATCCGAATACAAATAGGAGTTTTGCATTTTGTACTCTACATTTGTCTGGATGATCACAAGTTATCGTTTAGCACATCGATAGCATAAGCCCGCAGCTAGTAAGGTGTCTAATGTGTTTAGCCTTAGACAACAACCTACACACACGCCCATCACCATTGGTCATCTCAATAATAGTTCTGACATGCTGCTCATAGTCATCTTGTTGGTCATGTACAACAGATGGCTGCCCATGACCATAATGCTCATGCTGTCCATATGGAGGGTCATACCAATGTGGCTACTGCTCATAATGATACTCATGCTGTCCATACTGCATATGGTGATAATAACCCTACTGCTCATGTACATCTATTTGCTACTGACTATTACCAAAAATTTGGCCATATTGTTGCCCATAAACATGCTGCCCTAGATTGCATGATGACTGTCCAACATGACTACAATGGTGTCCTTGCATCCTAGGCTGACCATAAATATGATGAGTGGCAAGTCCACGAGCATAGGTATCAGCATGATGCTAGTCATAATCATTGGCTTGCTGCTCCTACATTGCATAAGAATCTCCATATGCATGCTGCTGACTATTACCAAAACTTTGGCCATATTGTTGCCCATAAACATGCTGCCCAAGATTGCATGATGGCTGTCCAACATGACTACAATGGTGTCCTTGCATCCTAGGCTGACCATTAATATGATGAGTGGCAAGTCCATGAGCATAGGTATCGACATGATGCTGGTCATAATCACTGGCTTGCTGCTCCTACATTGCATAAGAATCTCCATATGCATGGTGCTAACCAATGCTGTATGAGCTACCATATACACGTCCATGATCATGACTTGCATAAGAACTATGTTGCTGCATAAAGGAGTGCTTGTAAGCGTAATCATGCTGTCCATAATGGCCATAATCATGCTGCCCATGATAGCCATACTGTTGATCAAATCCATTGGAATATGATCCACCCTCATGACAAGGTACATAGCCTAGGTGTTTGCCCAAAGTAGTATTGTACAATACTTTGGTTATCAAAATTGCCCATATGTGATTTAGCTTAACACTGGCAACTGACCTATATTGTTTGCCACATCAGAGCATCAAAAGATCCCTAGTGTTACTACTGAAAATCAAATCTGCACATTGTTGTTTGCTTTTGTATGTTGCTCACTCTATACAGCACACTATTCATTGTGTGTTAAAAGTTAATCAGACTTATCATCCAATCCTTTCTCCACTTAACATATGCAAATCTGCAGCATTGGCGGCAGCAAACAAGCTCCCCAAGATAAGCACTTGTTGGTTGAGCAATCAACATGCTTACCATGTAGGGATTGGATGCCAGAGTACTTTCAGGGTATACGCGTCAAGTTCAGCATCAAGATCAATAGTGGACTTGTCACAATAAATGCAAAGGGTGAGAATACAAGGTCCTCCTCCATCTATTCATGAGCCTAGGCCTTCAAACTGCACTGTGCTGGACAACTCAGGGACACCTAAGAGGCCCACTGCTGATCACTTGAGCTGCCTGCCTGCCAAGATAGGTGCATTTGCCTCAATCTCACCTTCAGACCCTTCCAGGGTCATTAAGACTTTGACTTGGTGACCATATGTACCTGAAAACTGGCAAGTATTAGAAGTTGTAAAAGTTCTGTCCCTGAAGCACCAAACAGTAGTAAACCCTCTGTCCCCAGATCTGGCCAAAAGGGCTGTATCTTCTAAATGGTAGCTCCAAATTGGGAGCTTTGTGGCTCAAATCAAAGGGTACTTAGCCCTCTTCAGAATGAGCTATGGGGTTCAAGCTCGGTAAATTAAAAGGGCTTTTCTGTAATCACTTTTGTTAGCAGTTCCCTAAGTCTGCATCCCTACAATACTTTGCAACTTCCATGCATCACAGTGCGTGGGAACCATTGCCAATATGAACCAAATCCTTGCTGATTAGGGCTAATACATTGTCAACAAGAGCATAACCTTACCAGACATGACATCTCAAGACCAATCATAAGTATCATTACCAAGATTGCCAATCAAAGGCATAGGCATACCCCGTGAGTACCATTGCCACTTGCATAAACATCTTCATACCAACATGAGCATATAAGTGCCACTATCAAGAGAATCAAAGTTACAAGCCTTAGCTTTGCAACTAAATCACTGCACTTTAGGCATACACCCCATGATTCCTCACACATCCAATGCATTCCATTGCTTCGAAACCCCCTGAATCTAAAGCTGGTAGTGCTTTTCCAATTTCCTTTTTGTTGGGCAGGTCAATAAGCTGATGTGAAGCTTTGGTTTTTAGAGAGACCCAGAAGATTGTTGGGAATGCTTCTAAAGAATATAGATTGCTTCAGACAACAAAAGTTCTATGATCCAGAATTGCCCAGCCAAACACATTTGTGATGATACCCTCAATACATATCATTGAGGGCATATGTCAAAGAATATGATGATACCCTTAATAAACTAATCCTGGTGCCATTGCCACAGACACAACCAATGCAGCAACAACCATCCACAAGGGCAATAGCTCCTTTACAGAACTAGGTTGTTTGTGTGGTACTGTGTGCCACCATCTTTGTGCACACTTCTGGAGTGAGAAATGCATTGGACCCTGTATTGCCTTATGGCCAACATCTTCAAGAAGTAGTAATTCAACGCTCAGCAAAGTGCACGCCCATCAGCAAAGGACGTAGAGAAGTTTTTCATTGAAATGCCATACTTATTGGATCTGACCTGACAGTGGAGGCGTAGCATGCCGCTCAACTCTCTTCTTCTCAACGCTAGTAGCCATTAGAAAACAGAAATGGATCCACAAACAACAGAGTGCTAGTCCTTTGTTCTTAGCTCACAGTCAACAAATTCAGCCCTCCCCTGCTCCCTTCTGCTCCTTCTCTTAGATCACCCAGCTATGGCTGGCCACAGCCCCTACCAAAGTTGCCACAGCTTGCCTCCCCTACTGCCTGCTGGATCCGCTCCCCCACCCCTGATATGCGGAGTTACACAGCCCTTATGAGAGGTTTACAGTCCCCTTCCATCGTTGGCGTATAAACCTGCTTTCATGACCTCAAGCATATAAATGGCTTCAGTCGTTCTTTTGACATACGAGCGGAAGCCTATCTTGAGCCGGAACACCAATATGAAATAGATGCAGAGTGCCTCGAACGGCTATCTCTTAGATCGAGGGACTACAGAGGTCTCCTACGCATTTGAGATGGTTGCAGACTCCAAATCCAGAAGGCCTAAGTCATGGCTTCCCCTCTGTCTCTCCCCTCTTTCTCCCTCTTTCTCTCTCTTTTCCTATCTTTCTCTCTCTTCTCCTAGTATTTCTCTCTCCTCTACTCTCTTCTTCTCTCTCTTCTGTAGTCTTCTTCCTTCTCTCTCTCTCTTTTAGGTCTCCTTCATTATAGTTGGTATCAGAGCTTTGTCTTTGATCCTTCTCTTTCCCATAGATTTAGGGTTCTTATAGTTTCTCACAGTCAGAAAATCTTAGTTACATATTTCTCACAAGTACATAGGGAGTTTAGACAAGCTGTTAGCCCTCTTGAAGACTATGGCAACCTTTCTTGGAGCTTTCCCAAGAACCATGGACACATCTGGAGGCAAGAAGATAAATTTGGCATGTCGTCACTAATTTCCATGTAAGGTTCTTGAGGGTTTTTAGGCAAAAAGAGTGCACCAGAGTTAGAGAAGACCACAAGCACAATTACTTTTTCAAGAGAACCTTCTCTCTCTTCCTCCCTTCAAGCTGCCATGGAACCTTCAGCTCAAGAAGTGCAGAGATCTTGCTCCCCCCTCTTCCTCAGCTGGAACGGCTTGTCCCAAAGCTTTCCCCCCACTATCTTTTATGTTCTCTCGTCCCGCAAGGTTACAAACTCCCAGCTTATAGATTGTGATAGTAAGGGGTCTATCCATAGCTCACGCTAACGGGATTCTGAGAGAGAAGTTTATTTGAGAGAGGGGTGAGGGTGGAAGCAAGCTAGCAAATAAGAGGCATATTGACCTTAGGGGCCTTTCTTCTAGACGATTGATTGGGCCAGCACAGAGGAGAGCTGGCACAGGAGACAAAGGAAGTACACCCCGGTCTAGCTAGCTAGATGTATAGCTAAGGAAGGAGCCTGTAGACAGCTCTGGACATCATCTCGGAGATCCTTGTGAGGGGACTCATACACTGGAGCACTGTAGTCACTGGCCAGCTTAGAGGAAGATCCATTGAGTCTAGCCAACGAGCCATCATTATGAGCATTCAATCCAAACGCAGCTTGCTTTACTTCCAACTTGGAAGAGAGGGTATGCACTTGCTGTAACCCCAACTTCAGCCGTTTTCGCAGCTACCGCTTTTCCCCTTTGGTTAAATTCCTCAAGCAAATCCCTATACCATTTTTGAAAGCATCCTTCATGTTGTTCCCATTCAGACTCATAGAGCTACAAAAATCTTCAGAGGTAGTTTTCGAGGGGCGCTCATCGGATGTGGTCAAGTTCTGCACACCGTATGGAGCCAAAAGAACAAAAAACTTTAAGTAGATTCTCTCATTGATATTGGTGGTGTTTAGAAACACCAACATAACTACATAAAACACTTTAAATTTCTAAGAAGCATATATTTCATAGCCATGCAAAAGCCCTTAATGTAAGGGATATATTTATTATGAAAGTCAAAATTAGTTCATATAGAGTCATGGCCTTGTTACATCATGAAAATACAACTTTTGTAGATTTTGTATAAAACATTTCACTACACTACCATTTATGAAATGATTGTGATATCCTAACTCATGAGCAAGTTGCATTGCTTCCATATCTTTCAAAGTAGGGACTAAAGGAGTTTGCTTCAACATGGATAATTGTGAGCTGTTCAATGTAAGAGATGGATGAAGTGAGGTATTTGTTGAGGATTTTTGTATTATAGATGGTCTCTTGAAGCAATAATTAATTGAAGGTTGAAAATATATACCATCTTTATCAATCATGGTCTCGTATCGTGCTGGTGATGATGATGAAATACCATCATTCTCTACTCTAGTCCATTCATCAATGACAACCTTGAATTGAGCATACAATTCATATCCATATTAAACTGGATCCTGTCCATATTGATCAAACTTGATGAGTTCACGTGCATCATGGTATTTGCTTAATTGAGTCAAGTATGGTAGAAGTTCTTTGATCAAGATAGAGTATCCACGATCAATATCAAATGTTTTTGGATAAATGCAATTCTCAACAGGATTTGGACATCCTTTGTAAGGACTGTCATCTATGAGAATAGTCTTGGTATGTTGACAAATATCTCCATATTGATCTCATACATACTTCAGAGGCTTGAACATTTCTTCTACTCCCATCTTATTTGGCCTATATATGATTTTGATTCAATGTCTATGAAATTGTTCTTGGTCCCAAATCATGAAGAAATGATATTTCCTTTTTGCATGGATCTCCAAGCACTTAACAACTGCCATGACATTCTCCTCAGAAGGTAGGACATGGTTTGATTCGTAATCATCTCCTCCATCATCATGAATTGTTATTGAGTTTGAAACAACCACCACATCTTTCTTTCCCCATTTTGCAAAACCACCTACAGCTTCATGAACCTTCATTGCGTCAATTGTTGGGAATGGCAAATATGCTGCTACATTTAAACATTTATCAATAGCCATTGAAATATATCCATCTTCAAGTGTTTCTCCACGACATGTCTCATTTGGATGTATTGCATGCACTGTCCCAAGTGCAACAATCTCATGATCAATTAGCAAATTCATAGTTTCTCCAAAAAAAAAAAGTTATTCATGATACCTGTACAAGTGAGAAAATGGAGATTTTATAATTTGTATGTTGTCACCTCTCAGAAAGAAGAAAATAGTAATGAAATCACTAAATACAATGAAGTATCAAATTTCATTGAAACGAAAAAAGCACTTAAACATTAGATAGAATGAGTCCAACATCCATAATAGAAAGTATTAATGGAAACATCGTATAGAAAAGGCATAGATATGACCATATGGCCAAAAACAAATTTTCTCATGAACTATGCCCTAAAGCAAATAAGAAAAGTTTCTTCTATTATTTTTAGTCGCCCTTGATTTTACTTTATTTTATTAGCTACTCTTTGAGTAAGCAAAGATTTCATTGTGTGTTCTCATTTGGAAAAAGATATAGCAGATGTTCAAAACTTGTACTATATCTATTCAACACTAGAACAATGATTAAAATTATTTATAATGTGTATACGAAAAGATTTAGCCACCTGGTCAAAAATCTATTGTATGTATTCCATACCATAGCAAATATGAAAATTATTTGTGATCCCCATAGGAGAAAACATAGTCAAATGATTGAAACCTTTATTGTATGTATTTCACATGAAAAAAATAATAAAAGTTCATTGTGGTCTCCATAGAAACATATTTAGCCAAATGGTCAAAACCTCAAGTAAAATACATACAACAAGGATAAAATTTCATTGTGATCTTTATGGAAAAAGATTTAGCCAGATTTTCAAAACCTCTATTGCAACTATTTTACACAAGACTTAGGATTAAAATTCTTCGTGATGTCCACAAGAAAAGATTTAGCCATATGGTCAAAACATGTATTGTATGTAACCTAGATGATAGCAAGGATAATAATTGTTTGTGATGTCTATAGAACAAGATTTAGCCAAATGGTCAAAGCCTTTATTGTATGTCAACAAGGATAAATAATCTATGTGATCTCCATTAGAAAACATTTGATCAAATGATCAAAACCTTTATTTCATATTTTCCACATGACAACGAGGATAAATATATTTTATGAGAAACTTTGACCTCGTGCTTAAATGTTGAAACCAGAATGACCTCTAAAGAATAGGAGATTTCATTCCCTGTGATACAAAGCTATAAAGATTGAGAAAATTTCAGCATCAATTAGAAGCTATTTGAGAAGGAAATATAATTTTTATCATGGTTAAATATTTATAAATCTTATACTATCTACTTGTTGATAATAGTAAAATGTATCATACTACATTTTATTTTTAAGTTATACTAATTTATTCTAAATCATGTTATATTAGTATATCATACTATGTATATATTATGGAATATTATATATATATATATATATATATATATATAATTTAATAATGATTAGTAAATATAATTAAAATATATTAAATCATATTTTGTAAGATTATATATATTTAATGTATCTAATATGTAATGTGTAATATCATTGAGGATTTTGAAGCTACCTTAATGATAGTTCAAGAGTAGAATCTTTAGCAGGGTAGGATAGAGAGTATGTAGGAAAAATCTCTAGCTGTGGAAACATGGGCAATATCCCAATGGTGGGTTCTTAAGGAGGGGCAAGAGGGAAGGAGTGGGTCTAGGAGAAATGCCCCTGGTGAGAGTTTGAGGGGCAATGTCCTCCTCACTGGAGGTTTGGGAGCAATGCCCCCAGTCAGGATTTGGGGATAGGATCCCTTGTAGGGATTTGGGGGCAATGCGGGGGGTTGGGGGTAGCACCCTTGATGGGGGTTTGGGGACAATGCCCCCAACAAGGGGTCTAGGGGATTGCGCCCCTAGGTGGGGGTTTGGGGGCAACGCCCCCAGCGGGGGTCCGGGGGGTAGCACCCCCTTGTGGGGGTCTGGGGCCAACGGCCCCAGCAAGGGTCCAAGGGCAGTGCCCTCGATGGGGGTTTGGGGGTAACGCCCCCAATGGTGGGTTATGGTTATTCAAATAGCGTGATATATTAAATGATCCCTTTCATGAGATCGATATTTACAACTAATCATGATGTTTTTCAAAATGAGTTTCTCTTCCCCTCCCTCTCTCTTCCATGCAACTCTCTTACCTGAGTGTTTTCTCTGTTGCAATCCTCTGTGTTTTTATCTCTGCTCTTGTCACGCCTCTCTTATTGTAGGTTTTTGGGCCCTAATCTTTAGCGGTTCTATCCCCCTGCTCTTTTGGATTGCTCTCCATTGTTTCATTTTCTCAAACTAAAATAGATTGTGCAATGCAAATTTTGGTTCGAATTAGGGTATTATGACCAAAACTACATGCATCTTCAAATTAGAAATCTTGCTCCAAGAGTTTATCAATTCAACAGGGCAATGAATGATCACCACTCCACAACGTGTCTGCTCTACTTCACAAGTGATTTTTGTTACATTGGCACACATTGCTTACTTCTACTCTCCTTCTATTAATTACAACAGGTTTTCAACTCTTCCCTACTTCATTTCTGATTTTGAGTTAAACTACATTGATTTTGATCATTTCAATCCATACAATTTCTATAAATCACACTACTACTCTTTTATATGATTAGTTTTTAATAATATTAAGATCAAACACCAAAAGCATTTCTAAATAAGAATCATGTATGAAAATTAAATGTAATCTTTATTTCTGTAGCAACGAGATTAGGCACTCACTTTTTCCCAATATACTATGAGATTTCACCATGTAGCCAAATCTTCTCCTTAAGCTATCTCTTGGCCAAAATAAGGACTCTTGTAGTATCACAATATCTTGCAACAAATCAACCACTTTGTTCATTTTACTACAAGAATGATGTTTCACCATTTGGTAAAATGATTTCTTATATTATCGACCCTTACTTACTTCCAAAAGGAAAAACTAGTTTCTACTTAGAATTCCTTACTTTTTATAATTTGGCCATGTGGTCAAATCTTGTCTTGCAACAAACAAACCACTTTTTTGAGAATTGATCTTGAAAAATTAAGACTAAATCTATGATGGGTTCAATCACACAAATTTTGGGTATGCTAGATGTGGCTTTCTGGCAAAAACTTCTAAGAAAAACATCTTCTATATTATCTCCAAAAAGGAAGACCATGTTCTACTTGGAACTCCTTGATTACCTACTATATTTATAGGAAGTTTCACCATGTGGTCAAAACTTGTCGTGCAACAAACAAACCACTTTGTTTCCATAAACCATTTCTTTCATTTTAAATTTTCATAACTTCATGTCTATATGTCCATATATAAATATCATATCATTTTGCCACAAATTAGCCACTTTTTTCATACCACTACAAAATAAAAATTGGCCATATGATCAAATCTTTCATTTTATTATCAATGCTAGCATTCAAGAATTCTTGTTTTATTCAACCATATCAAGTCTAATCTCATACATCTTGCAAACCATGAGACCACCTTTTCATTTCACTATAAAATAATATTTGGCTATATAATCAAATCCAATTTCACAACATGTTACAACAAATGAATCACTTTCTGCATATGGTTATGAAACTAGATTTGGCCATATGGTTAAAACCAATTTATAGAAATAGAGATATCTTGTAGGTTTCACCATGAGGTTAAATCTCCACCTTTCAAGTATTTTTCACATTACCTTATATTGATATCTATGGGATTTGCTACATAGCCATATTTGTTTATATGTGAATCTCATATCACAATAAACTACATCCTCTCTTTAACTAGCCTTTAAAAACTATATGGTAAAAAAACATGGCAAAGTTTCTAATCTTATAGATAAGTCTTATGGCTAAATAGAACTTGACCACATGGCTAGAACCAATGACAATGTTTCTACAATATAGCTCCTTTCAAGGGAAACTTATATGTGCACTAATAAAAATGTTAACTTTGGGCCAAATGGAATCATGAGATTGCTACATGACCACATTGATATATGGATGGATCTCATATTGGACTAAATCTCATTCTTTGATTAAATAGGATTTGACCACATAGCCAAAAATATTAGCAAAGTTCCTGCTGTATAATCCTTGCATAGGAAACTTACACGGAGAAGAAATCCAATGTTAGCTTAGGGACAAAATCATCCATGACATTTTCTACACAACCACAATGATTTTTCACTATATCTCATATCACACTCACACTCAACATTTCATTATCACTTGACCATTTGGTTAAGCCCATGGTTAAGTCTCACTATTAATAGAATTTGATCTTCTCACCGAAGTCCATGGCAAAGTTTTTACTATATGATTCTTGCAAGAGAAACATAATAAATGCTAACTTAGGGACAAAATAATCTATGAGATTTGATATATAAGCACATATATTTATGGTTGGATCTCATTTCAATATTTCATTTTATGGAAGAGTCCCTTTGGATTACATTTGTCTTGTATTTCGTAAAATCTTGTGTTGTTGTGTTTACAATTTTCAACCTAGAAATCGTATACATTTATTTGGGTTTTGTGAATTTTAAATATTTTTAAATCCACTTTTGTTTGACAAAATTTTCTCTTTGTAGAACTATTCATGGCAAAGAAAGATAGCACATCCAAAAAGGAGACCTAAACCATTGATGGAGTTAGTAGTGATTTTGTGTATCCATGGTAAGTGGATGTTTATGATAGTCAAGGAAAAAAGGCTGACAATGTTCTCTTATTTACTTTAAATAGCGATGTTGAATTTTTTCAACAAGATGGTGTCATAGAGAAGATAACAGATGGATGTGCTAGGAAAGAGGGAATACTATGTAATCTTGTTAAGATCAAGGGAAAAAATGTAGTATACAAACTTGATCCTTTGTCATTTCACTTTGCTCGTATTAAAGAGGACGAAGAATAGTCTTTGAAAACAATGGGATGGACCTTATTTTAGGAGATAAAGGGCACAGAAGACATTATATCAGCATTCCAAGCTTTCCAAAATAGTGAGCTACTTTCCCTATCAAGAAAAGGTGATCACCCCAACAAAATAATGAAGCTCCAAGATAAACAAATAGACTTGAGATCTTCACCTACTCCTCGAAAAGAAAATAATTCATCGAATCCCACAAGTTCAAAGTCAAAATCACCTCAACAAAGTTCCTTGTCACAAACTCTTGTTGTTAGTATGGCTGCTAACACTATTGAGAATGATGCCACTTTACCTTCCATGCTAGAAGTTACACCTGCAAAGCCAATAACTTCTTTTGAGGTCAAGGGAGTAGAAAGAACATTTGATTTTCTTGAGATAGTTAAGAAGAAGGGAAAGAAGGAAGAATCAGGATTTCACTTGTTTGAAAAATTCTTTCCATTTGGCCCAACAACACAATTTCCTATTCTCATTGATAGGTGCTATGAGGCACCTCCTTTGTATGCTTATAGGTAACTGTGTTGGGATTATGTAGAGAAGCTAACCACGTATTTCATAAAGAATCCCATGAATCCAACAATAGCAACATATCTTATGCCTTTTGTACAAGACAACAATGAGAAGAGACCCATGCATCGTGATGAGGTGGATGCTAATAAGTTGGACACTTATAGTTATTGGATTATATCAGGGCTTCACTCAATTTATGCAGCAAAGATATATATTCAGAGTAATACTACACATTGTCTAGCAACCAAGCATTTATACACCATGAGAAATGCTAGAATATTAGTTGATTATCCTACGAAAATGTAAATTAGTCTTTCACAAATGACAAATATGGAATCACATAATGTTATGAAGAATGCCCCTTATGTTGAGCAACTTCAATAATGAAGAGATTAGTGGCTAGCATTTGGTTCTCCACCAAAACCCTAACAAGGGCTTTCTAAGACAAGCTCTCAAAGATTACCATGGTAGGTAATCACATATAAGCTTACCTTCTCTTTTTGTGAAGATTAGTGTGATGCTCTTTCTTTTGTTCTATGCTCACTATTTTGATCATTTTTTTGCATAGATTTGTGGCATACATTGGATAAAATTGTGCATATAGAGATTGCCATTATGATTGTTAGCTCCCAAGAAATATTTGATAGTTGGATCAAAATCATGAAGAGATACTCTAGAGGTGAGCTTATATCCCAAGAGGAGAGTTCGAGAAAAAAGGGAAGGTAACCTTCTCCTGTTGCATTTCGTTGCCTTATGGGTCTAAAGGATGGAGACATCCTTACATTACAAGAGGAGATCAATGAAGGTCATATCCTTTTTCTTAGAAACAAATGGGATAAGGAAGATATGATTGACATGGAAACAAGGGCTAAGCAAATCAAGCAAGATAGGGTCCTAAAGGAGGAATTAGTTACCCTTTTCAGTGCTTCAGTTTTCCAGAAAGTAACGCTGTGATGAAGACTTGGGAAGAGCTTCTTGATGATTATGATATCAAGGATGAAGTCTACACAAATATTTTAGGCATTTACAATGATTGGGTATCAAAGAAGCTCACACGTGGAGCTGATGCAATGTCCCTATCAAATGGAGCAAAATATATTGTGAACTTCCTAATTGGAAAAAAGAAAAATCCTCTTCAATCCTCCACTACTTCCCCTTGGCATGTATATGTTGTTGGATGCAATGTAGAAACCTTTGATTTTATACATAATGTTTACAGAGAACCAATTACCATTGGGGTTGTTGTTCTACATGCAGCACATGGAATTGAGGGAATGAAATGGGACTCTATAAAGTTCAGAAAGGTTGTATCCACTCTACTACAAATGACATATGAACCTAAGAAATTCATGTTGTTATCATTTCTTGATTGAAAGCAATGGCACCTTTGAAAAATGCTCTTGAAAGCATTTCTTGCAGGTATCACATGCTAGTTGGTAGTGTTGACTTCCTACCAATGGATAGAACGTTTGCTTTTGGATCTATAGATTCTTTTGTGGTTTTGACATTGGTGACCATGGAGAAAATCTTCATCAATTTTCAACGATATATAAACAATGTCAACAAGCCTTCCATTTTAGACTTTGAAGGCTTGGACAAGGAGTGCAATGATGAAGATCTTGAAGAAGAAAAAAGGATTGCAAAGGCCGTTTTGAGAAAGAAAATGAAAGTCATGGAAACTACAATCAAAGCATTCAATGATGCTCATGAGGTTGTGTTTGATGTATATGCAAGTGGACTTGTATCTAAGGTAGCATTGGTAAATCATATGAAGACTATTGCAGTGGTTTGCAACACTCAAGAGCAAAGAGAGGTTGAAGCACAATTGTGGAGGGTCCAAGAGAGTGCCAAACAAAATTCAAACTCCCAAGAGGTTCCTCTTATTGAAGTTCAAGTTCTTGAAGTACCACCCAAGGGCATTGAAGAATCAAGCCAAGATATAGCAAGTCTAATTATGAAAGAGAAATTAAAGGCTACTTCATGTGTTTAAACTCCGTTCCTTCTCCTTTCATATCAAGGAAGACACATTGATGTAATTTTGATTTTTTTCTTGAGAAGTTACTTCCATTAGCATTTGTAATATTTTCTTTCTTTGGTGATATTACTTAAATAAACTATGTCTTTAGTTTTTTAATTTTTTACAAAAGGTACCAAGCATGTTTGGTTTTAAAAATCTATTTAAGTAAATCTTTTGCTAAAATAGTATTAAAGAGCTCATTAAAATTTATCATCCTTTGTAAGGATAACTGTTTAATTGTATTCTAATGTGTAAGAATACTTATCATAATGAAAAGTTTGAGATAGCTATGCAAAATTGACTTAAGTCTATTTTAGATCTTATTTCAAATAAACTCTTATATGTGTTGTGTAATGATCTTGTCATATTAGTTTTGGTTAGATTTGTCCACATGGTCAAATCTCTTATCTCTTATAGCCTCTTTTACTACATCACTAGTGTATGTCTATGCATGTACCTTAGGATAAGAGAGCCAACAATATATTGCACACCCCAAAAAAGATTCATTGCACCGCCCAAATGAGTTTTACCTCAGTAGCAAATATTGCAACAA